>NC_064757.1:3687329-4012329 GCF_011397635.1 Epinephelus fuscoguttatus
TTAGGTAAGCAGGATGGAATTAAAATTGAATAAGCTTTAATAATTTGAGTGGTGAATATCAACACCTTTTGGATGAATATTAAGTTGATTCAACTTAATTACCTGACTTAATAATGCCAGAGTTTTAACTACTTTAAAAGATGCATGCAAACTGTTACTTAATATTTTTTGAAGTTGAACCAGTTGAACCTATCTATCTATCGATCTATCTATCTATCTATCTTTTTAGGAATGAAAATCACCTTGACACTGGACAATCACCACATTTTCATTTCAGACCCCAAATTTGAATCATGCAGCAGCCTGATTGTGGTTTCTATATGCCCTCATACATGTAGTTTTACATGCATGTCATTTTCACACACTGGCTGAAAACCAGCTTCCATCTTATTAAAATACAAAGAGATCTTCAGCCCTCCATCAGGCCCATCTATAGATACAAGATAAGAAACATTCTCACACCCCAAACAACATCTCCAAAGTTATAGTGTTGTGCTTAATTAGAGCCTATTTATAGACTTGGTGGTGGTGGTGGGGGGGGGGGGGGTTGACAGAGAAGCTGCAGTACCCACTGGGGCCTCTGGATGCCAGTGTGGTGTCGGTAACAGCTTGCTTGGAGAGGAGAGGCGAGATGGGGGGGCGGCGATGAAAGCGATGGACGAGCCGGTTGAAGGCGAGGAGGAGCTGATGTTCAGAGGCGAAAAAGCGACTGGAATCTTTTCTTTTCTTCATGTCTCTGTTGTCGGGTCCGGCTGCACCTCCCAGTTCCTCCAAATTCTGCAGCATCTGTGTGTTGATTTGTTCTTTTCCTACTCTCTGCCTGTATTCCAGCGTGTGATAGAGGTACACCATGGTGTGGCAGACTTGTAGGCTGCCTAATTAATGCTCCAGAGCCTGGGAGGTGTGTGTGTATTTGCACTTCCAGCCGTATGTACTCTGTGTGACTGTGTGTGCGCAAGCATTTGAGGGGTGTATGTGTTTATGCGTGTGTGTTATCCACCCCCACCCCCCCACCCCCCTCGGGGCGTGAAGCAGACTGCAGGGGCTGGTACAGGAACAGAGCTGGGATCATGGAGGCAGCACTGCAGGCATCTGCCCCCAGGAAGCAGCACCAGCCCCGCGCAGCTGGCACCAAGGCCTTCATGAGCCAGGAAATGGCACACCTCCCCGACTATCCTTCACAACCCCCTTCCCCCCACAAACACACACACACACACACACACACACACACACACACACGCCTCATACACCCTCTGTACACTGTTCTTCAAACAAGCTAACATCACTGATTCCTACTGGAAATTAAAAAACAAAAAAAAAAGAAAAACTGTGGGAGAAAACAAAAACACGATTAGGAAAGGTTTTATTCGTTTGTCAATCATGCATGTCAGATAATTTTTTAAGTATTCAGGCAGACAGCTAACATTACAAAAGTGTCTATTATGTGAGGAAGGACTGTAGTTTGAGTCTTGTGACATGAATTCTTGCCCATTTATCATGTATCGTAGCTGGGAAAAAATTGCCTAAGAAATGCTTTCAGCATATTTACATACAAAGTTCTTTGGGGAATTGAAAGATGGACAATTTGACAATTACAACCTCCCCCTCCCCCTTTCCTTCCACACTGAAAGCCTTGGATTCCCTAAAGAATACACAATGCATGACATAAATGCATGTGTATCTATTTACCTCTCCCTGGATTTCATGTAAATGTAGTTTGATTTATTGTTTTCATGTGTTGTGAGTGGGTGTTTGTGTGTGTGTTTGCACAAGCATGCTTGCTGTGCACGCCACCATGTGCAAAGGGCAGGCTCAGAATATATATCTGTGTGTTGTGCAGGGCAGCGTGTCCATCATTTTCTGCAGATGGTAGACAACCAGCTGACAGAGCGACAGGCCCTCACCTTGGATTACTCCCATGCTGAGGAGGCTGCTCTGGGCCTGGCCGCCAGGGCGAGCAGGGCACTAACAGGCCTGGGCCTCAGCCATCCTCTCTGCACCCACACACAGGCAGGACTGCGGGGTACAATTAGGCGGACAGGACGCCATACCACCGCTCACCTGTCAGCTAGACTGCCGACGTGCGTGGGGTGCAAATTGACACAAGTGCCACAACCGGGCCGACAGGAGATCTGCGGCAGGGACAAATCTTGCTAACAAACCCCGGTGTCCTGTCAGTCAGCACAGGGGCCACCTCTCATTGACCCCCCAGACCAGGCGTTGGGCTCTGCCTCTTCCTTGGCGCTTGCTTGGCAGACACTGGCCACTTTAGGTCCTGTCACTGAGCTGAGATGACATGGTCACATGCAGGCACAGCCAGCACCACCATCAGCCTCTCAGTCATTACCTTCCATCAGCCGACCAGAAAATAGACTGGTAAAATCTGTAGGGGAAAATGACCTAAAGGCCTGACCTGAAAATGGCACAAAAAGCTGAGAGATGGTGCTACTCGCTCCCAAAATAATAGTCTGTGTCAGCGCACCTGGCCACTAGCCACTGGCCATATCAATGCCTCCCAAACGAGACAGAGGAGCACACACTAGACAGAGATCCAGTCAAAAATTGCCTCTACCCTCAGTCCTGCGACTTAAAGGAACACAAGAGACCCAAAGTAGTTTTGCTCAGCTTTACAAACAAAGTTGATCATTACAGATAAAAATAAAAGAAAACTTCTTCTGTGCATGGACAGCGAAAGAACAGAGACAGAGAAAAAACATGATTCCTGACAAAAGATTATTGCAGACAGGGAGCAGGAACTCAGCTAATCCTGTTGTCTGACTGCAATCTGCCATTTGGAATGTTGCATGGGTAATGCACCGCTAAATTTACTGACGTTTGCACTAATCCATTTAATTCTCTTTTAAGGGGGAAAGTGTTCACATGAGTGAGCGGCTTGTTTTAATGTTGATGATTTAAAGATGGACAGAGTTATGGAAGCGGACAGACCCATGCACGCAGACAGTCAGCCAGCCTGTGTGAGGGGATGGAGGATGCTGTGGGTTTAAGGGTAGCACGGGGGATGGGTGGAGAGGGGGTGTAGGTGGTGGGGAGGTGTGTGGAGGGGCACTTCAGGTTGCCAGGAAGGCCATTTTTCCTATCTCTCTATCATTCTTTTTGTTTTTGTCTCAAAATAGAGTTGAGAGCTGAGGAGGATGGTAACACTCAATTAGGCTTTCCATATCCTTTAACACAAGTAATGGTTCTCTGTACTGGGGACTATATGGGAGCCAAATGCTGGGACTGTATGCAGGGCCGGTCCCCCTGGCAAGGCGGGCTCATCCCAGCCCATTGTTCTCTATCAGTGGACAAGGCTGATTCCTGTAATTAGCTGTCAGCGCAGAGCCCTCAGCAGCTTAGTGCTGTCCGCTCAAATCAAACTAATGAAATGCAATCCGCTCAAATGTCCTGGATGCATATCTGTAACAGGCCTGCGCACACAAGAGGGGAGGCAGGGGGAGCCTGCGCCACGGCAGGGAAACATCCCCCCTTTGCCAAACTTAGGATTCAAATCCATGCTCATTAATCCGTTAATTCAGCACATTTTTGACAGCCAATTAATGTGGATGAGGAGTGGGTGATCTGGGCAGGACAGGAGGTGCCTGAGCACGGTAAGAGGACCAGGCGTGAGGGGGTGAAGGGCTAGGAGAGTCGGACCCCAGCATCACTCAACCATATCATTCTCCATAGTGTTCCTAGCAACCAACAAGCCTAAGTGTAGAAATAATTCCCCACACAACGGTGGCACTCATATTTATTCTCTTAATCCATCTATGAGATGATGAGACAGCACTCAGATAATGCAGGCTCCAACTTGGCCAACATCCTTCATGCTAAATTTGACAATTCAACATTAGACTTGTCTTACAGTGAAAACTTTGAGAAAACAGGGAGATGATTATTTTATCACACCAGATGAACAGGTCTCCTCCTGTTTGTATTTACATGCACATGACAATGCAATTACTGGTAAAAGTTTGCCTAAGATACTGCAAATGTATAATTCTCTTGCTGTATTAATGAAGATCATACTGCAAGTGAAAAAGAAGCAAACAGGACAGTTGATTAACTCCATAATTTTGTTTTGCCACTCTTCATTTTATTTCTGTTTTATTTATTCTATTTCCTCTTTATTTTGTCACTATAGCTACCTTGTTATTGGTCATTGTATTCGTATTTATTAATTTTGACATTTTGCATCCTGCATCTTGTATTTTGGTCCTCCCATTTCAACTTAATCTTAACTCTATCCCTAGTTTGTGCATATCTATATCTATCTATCTATATATATATATATATATATATAATACACACACACACACACACACACACACACACACACACGTATATAACTATTTTAATTAATTAATGCCAAAAAATGCATTTCTGTATGGTGAAAAGATGCACAACACAATGAACATTGTATTCTACATGTAAATGTGTAACCCCTTCATAATCACTAACATGCGGGTTCCGCATCATTTAAAGTGGACTGAAGTAGAACCACACTCCCTTTTTTAACATACATGGCTGACAGTGAGTCAAGGAAAAAGCACAAGGCACGTCTCAGTCGAGTAATCATATTGTTAAAGTACATAATTTGTGTTTGAGCTATGTTTAAAGTAAATATGAGATGTTATATTCAGGATTTTTCAAAAATGTCGATCCATGAGGGAGATCTGAGCATCACTGGAAAATAATAATGATAGGAGAAATACTGTTTAAACAGGAGAATCTGATTTCTGATTTATTTTTTATTGATATAATTAGCTTTTATTATGTCCACAGACTATTAGGCTCAGAAGGTTTTCAACATTTTGTTTTCTGGAGATACTTCATGAATTGAGTATATTTTGAGTTGTGGTAAAAATCACGTTATTCGTTGATATGAATTGAGATTTCATGAAAAATAAGTAAACTCACTTTAAAAAAAAGAAAAAAAGTCCTGTTAGGTGGTTTCTGTGTTAAGATTCTTTGTCCACTGGAATGGACAGAAAAAAGAATAACCCATAATAAAGTATCTTAATAAAAAAAGTGCATTTGAGTGCATTTAGAGTAGAAATCCAGGATTGTGTGTTTTGAAATTTGATATTTTTCTATTTGAAACATAATTGGGCTCTGAATACTTTGTTAGATTAACTTCTTAACAATAACATTTATAACTACATATATATATATATATATATATATATATATATATATATATATATAGTTTGGCTAAAAAATACTGTTGGTGATTCCCCTTTTGGAAAAATGTTGGAAAGTGACCATTTTGCTGACTGAATTTCATTATGTGCTAAGAGATATTGTATATGAAATACTGTTTTAACCCTGCTGTTTTTATTTGATTTCATAAAGCTGCATTTCATATTTTTGCTGGTGTAATTCCAACAGGGAATGAGGGGACAAAATTCAAGTTTTGTTTAGCTGTGGCTCAGAGGTAGAGCAGGTCATCCACCAATTGGAAGATCAGCGGTTCGATCCCCAGCTCCTCCAGTCTGCATGTCGAAGTATCCATGAGCAAGATACTGAACTCCAAGTTGCTCCCGATGATGCTTCCATCAGTGTGTGAGTGTGTTAAAAGCAGAGTAACAGTGGCACCTTGTATGGTAGCCTCAGCCACCAGTGTGAGTGTGTGTGTGCATGGGTGACTCGTAGTGTAAAAAGCCTCTTGAGTAGTCAGATGACTAGAAAGGGACTATACAAATGCAGGTCCATTTACCATTTACATCTCTCTAAACAGTGTCCCCCTATTGTCAAACTGTGCCAGTCCAGATGAGAGAAGAGAGGAGAAGATAAAAATGTTGATAAGTTTTTTAAAGTTGTTTTCACCTGCTACCATTACACTATGCAATTGTGATATTGATGTGTTACCCTCACAGAAATACTTTATTACAGTAGGTAGTACAGTAGTACAGCAGCACAGACCTATGCTTTGCCCTCTGTTTTGCCTTTCAGGACAGCCTGCCCAGAATCCCACAGGTGGAGTTTGTTGGAGCTATACAGAGAATAATTTGGAATTATTAATTTCTATCAATGATATAGACAATGACAATACCATTAGACATCAGCCAGCAGAGAATGATGTTCCTGAGAAGAAAAAAAAAGATTTGGTAATTGTCTCAATTGTTTAATAGCTATGTTTACAGATTTTTAAAAAATGTTCAGAAGGTTGGGCATTAGTAAGTAAGTAAGTAAGTAACATTTATTTGTAGAAAGTGCTTTACATTATAGACAGACACACAATTAAAGCAATTTAAAATAAAAATAAAATAGCAATGCCATGCAGCGCAGAGCTGACAAGTTCAATCACAGCAACCACAATGCAAATGAGGGCAGAGACACACAACTACAAACAAGGGATAAAACTAGGTAAGGTAATAAATACTGTGGATGACGTATTCTAACAAAAGTCTGCATGAATGAAAATGTTTCCAGCTGCTTCATGAGGTTATCACAGGAATCTAGGGATCGCAGCGATAGGGGGAGATCATTCCGTAAGTTGGGTGCAGACTTTCGCGGGTGACATAGCAGGTATGAGGGACAGCCTGTAACTTCTGTTCAGATGACCTAAGTGACCAATAAGGCGAATATGGGAGGAGGACAGCAATGTACTGGGGTGTTAGACCACCCAAGACTCTACAAATCAGCACCAGTATTTTAAAACATGATATAGAATTTAATGGAAAGACAGTGAAGAGAGGATACAATTGGCCTGATATGTGATCTTTTGTCATTTCTGGTTAAAAGCCCAGCAGCTCCATTGTGGACAGTTTGTATAGTACGACTTAAACAAGTTTGATTTAAACAGGTATGAACAGCATTACAGTTATCTACATGAGAAGAAATAAAAGCATGAACAATCATCTCCATCTCAACCTTGTTCACCACAGATCTTATTTTGGAAATGTTCCTTAATTGAAAAAAACAAAACAAACATGAACGCATAAGCTGATGAAGATGGTTATCAAGTGACAGGAACAAGTCAAGGACGACACTTCATTTTGTGCAGGAGTAAAGCTTTATGGATGTTCATGTATACTGTCCTCTAGTTTACTTGTGCTGACTCATGCTGCCAGTGAAAGTTTAAGTTTAAGTTTAAGTTTATTTCCTTTATTAATACCCCTGAGGGGAAATTCAATGTTTTCACTCTTGCTTGTCAATTACACATAGGTCTGAAAGACATACACATGCACAAACAGCACCTATACATGCACTTAGTGGAGAGATGTCAGAGTGAGGGGGCTACCCTTGGTAAGGCGCCCTGAGCGGTTGGGGGGCACCTCGGCAGTGCCCAAGAGGTGAACTGGCACCTCTCCAGCCACCAGTCCACGCTCCATATTTTGGTCCGAACGGGGACTCGAACAGGCGACCCTCCGGTTCCCAACCCAAGTCCCTATGGACTGAGCTACTGCCGCCCCAAATGAGAGTACTCTGCATATTACTGTTGTTAAAGCTAACTCTGACTGAAGCTAAATCCCACTTAGTATATGCAGTTTGTGTTTACATGTTTCACACACACTGTTTAGATCCCATGTGCATATTAACGTGTTTGCTACTTCAAATTATGCGTCACACACTTCATTCATCTCTTCCCTCGACCTCTCCTGTGTCCTCTCTCCTCCTGTCCTTCCTTCCTCTTCCCTTTCTACACTTCCTATCCTGTGCCACCCAGGCTTGTGTGTGTGTGTACGTGTGTATGTGCAGTGTGATGTGGATGAGATGGAAGCCTGGGGGCATTAAAAGCAGCCAGGGTTTTGCTGCAGTGTTGGTGGGCTCGTGGTCTCCACTGAGCTGTGATCAGATGGGTCTGGGCCGCTCTGGGACTCGGCCTCAGGCGTTCGACAACACCGCCAGCCCCGCCATGTGTGAACACTTGTTCTCTTCAATTAAAACAGTCATCTGAATATTCCAATCACATTGCTTAATGACAGCTCTCCACCACGCATGCATGAAAATCGAAGTAGAGGTCAATCAGTCCCGATAAGAAGCCTGGATGGGTGGATGGGCTGACCCAGACATGGAGCCAGCAATCAGAACTGCTTTAAAATATCTAACTGATTTTCAAACAGGCTATAAAAGAGTACTGAAATCTAGCATATATAGTAGCATTATATAGTAGTAATAATTTGTCTGGCAAATATGAGCATGGCACTAACACTGTCAGAAGTCACTGCAGATTGGTTGATTGCAAATTAAATGATCACAAATGTGAAAATATTTGGAAATATATATGTAGGAAGTGGCTGTGTTGCAGTTACTGTATTTAGCCTTTAGTTTCTCAGCCTTTTCCAAACTTTCTGGACTCAATATTTTCATGACAGCAGCAGTTACGGGGATGTCAAACTGTCACGTGAATTTGACTGGAGCTTGTTTTGTGTTCTGTTTTGACAGAGCTAAAAATGTATCAGATAGGAATTCTGACAGATTTCCAATTTATTTTAGTATTTTCTTTAAAAAAAAATAAATACATGGAATATGGCAATGTATGAGCCATAGAAATCTACTCCAACTGTATATCATGTCATTCCATGTTCTTTTCTTTTCTTTTTTTTTCTTTTTTATCACCGATTTTAGATTCAGATTGCAAGGTATGGAATAGAAATAATGTATACAATTCAAAAATAAAAATAAAAATAAAAATAAAGAAAAAAAAAACGCCTGAAGGGATGAAGCGAACCAAAAACAGTCAAGTTTAAGTTTTGACTAAAATGACAAAATTAGGAAACTAAATATAGATGGTTCAGATAGTGCTTTAGCTACTTTCTCCATTATTTCTATCTTAAGTTGTGTGTGTGTGTGTGTGTGTGTGTGTGTAAATATGATGTGACATGGCATGCTTCATGCATTCACCGCACACTGTCACACACTGTTGGAAGTGTGGTCAGCCATCACTGGCCACCACTTGCAACAGTATCATTGTGTGTGTGTGTGTGTGTGTGTGTGTGTGTGTGCGCGCGTGTGTGTGCATGTCTGATTGAGTGTATACACACTGGGTATTCACTGAGCAGAATGTCCATGAGTTTATGAATGCTCACAAGCACTGGGAACCAGATGCTTAACTGTCTTGTGGTAACTGTAGTTTTTGTTATTCCTGTGGTCTTTATAATTAGATATCAGTAGTCACATTCCCTTATAAATTTGATGCACACAACACCTACAGTATGATATTAACATGATAGATTTCACCAAAGTCACAACATTTCCTGCTTGCTAATCTTTCATAGAGCATGGTAGCTGAGTATGACTCATACAAAGTTGGGTCAAAAATAGTCATTCTCAGATACCCAGTAGCTCATCTGGTGGTAGTGCGGGTGACCCACATACAAAGGCTGTGTCCTTGCCACAGTGACCATGGGTTCGATTCCAGTCAGCGGTCCTTTGCTGCATGTCATCATGTCACCCTTTGCAATCAAAAAACAAACAAATAAGATAGTAATGCTAATCATTGCTTCCATTGGGTTGCCTTACATTTTTCTAACAGATGAAAGCTGTCATCACTGGAGGTTGCTGTCTTAAGTGGC
The DNA here is from genome assembly GCF_011397635.1 of Epinephelus fuscoguttatus. Classification (NCBI taxonomy): domain Eukaryota; kingdom Metazoa; phylum Chordata; class Actinopteri; order Perciformes; family Serranidae; genus Epinephelus; species Epinephelus fuscoguttatus. The sequence continues at coordinate 3,696,851 of NC_064757.1, forward strand.
CTTGTACAAAGTCTTGCATTTTATTTAGACTCATGATCAGAAGTAACGTAACTTAACGTAAAATTAACTTACTTAATTGTTTTTAAAATTAATTATATTCACACTGGTGTTCTTTAAGCCTACTTTACACTACATGGTTCAAGTGACCCATTTCCGATTTTTTCCTCTCAAGTGGCACAGATCGGATCTGTAACATGAATTTGTAAACTGGAAAAAACGCATAATATCGGATATTGTCAGATCAGATTCAGGCCCTTCATATGTGGAAATATATCAGATATGAATCAGATATCTGCTAATAGGTCTGTAATCTAAACAGACAGATCAGATATTTCCTGGCAATCCACGTCATACGTCATGAATAATGCGACGACAGCGCATTTTGATGACGTGCTCATAAGCGAGGGAAAGGAAGGAAAGCCGAATAAATCGCATGTTAATCAAAAACTATGAACCAAAAAAAGGACAATCTATCCTGAGTAAGACAAACTGCTTGATGCCCGTCTCCAGTGGACCAGCAGAGAACCTGCAGAACCGAATCAGCAAAAAAACACGCCGGGCTACACAGCCTCTCTGCCTGAGCAGCTGAAGCTGTGGCTCGCACCCTCGACACACAGACACACGGTGCTTCTGCATGCCAGCCAACTGTGAGAAATAAATATGTGAGGTGTACGCTGCTTTTCTATCTTTTTTTTATTTTTCTTTCTTTTTTTCTGTCAGCAACATACACTCCTAACACAGGACGGGTTGTTTTTATTGACTGAGTTAATTATTAAGCCATAGTGATGCGCCGATCGGCTCTGATAGCACCCGAATCAGCATGTACCTATCAATCATCCAGCCGCACCCGTCTGCAGCTGCACGGACATTTCCACTGCTCTGTGTAGGCTAAGTTACCTTTTAAATTATGTGGAGCAGCGCCAGCTTTCCAGGTGATTTATTCTTTAATGATTAACTTCAAATATTTAAAGTTAGTCCTTAAAATTGCTTTCAGTAATGTACACATTTCCATGCGCGCAGTAATGTCACTGCAGCAAATACTGTGGGACATTTACACAGTGGTAAGAGTGCTGGACCGGAAGTGTTGCACAAAAAACTGGAAGCTGGCTGTGTTCTGTTTTGCCTCCGTGTCTCTGTGAAAAAAAAAGGTGAATAGAACATGTAAACAGCAGCCAGGAAAATCGGATATAGGCAACAAATTGGAATTGGGCATCAAGACATGTTAGTGTAAAGGCAGCCTTAGTGACTGCATTTAGTGACTGCATGTAAACTGCTTTCACTCAGTAATTTTCCATCCGTTAGTGATTGTGTTTTCTGCAGCAGAAGACTCGTATCATCTCAGTCCTCTTGCAACAAGCACAGCTCTGAACATGTACCAGTAAAGACCAGACCGATTTTTTATTGATTATCTTTATGCAATTAATTCTCCCTGTTTGACATAACAAATAATCACTGATACATTCTTGGATCTTTAAGGAAATAAAAATAAATAATAATGATAATATTAATTATAACAACAGTACTACTACTACTACTACTACTACTACTACTACTACTACTAATAAAAATAATAAAAATAACAATAATGGAAAAAATATATAATAAACACAATTCCAACCTGCAGCCCTAATGCACGTCTTCTCCCCTCCATCTCCCTCTCCCATCTGCCCTGTTTGCTATACTTTCAATAAAAAGGCATGGACATAAAAAATCCCACTGAGGCCTAATGGGTTATGGCAGAGTCCTGAATGCATTTAAATTTTCTGTGGAACACTAAAGCCGTACATGAATACAATGGCAATTTTATGAGTCGATCTCGTGATTGCATAAGTTTCTGAGAATTGTTTATCTACAGTAAGAATCACAATATTATTAGCTGGAACTAAACCTGTGGACACAGGAATACAATCAGTTTCCTAAAAAGCAAGATAAAGTGTAAGTCAGTGACATTGGGGCGCGGTGCATTGGGATTGTTCCTAGGCAGCGGGAAGAGAGAGCAGGAGCTAGTGAGCAAGGCTAATGTGTGTTATGTATGGTGTGGTTACAGCCAACAGTAACCAAGTTTTTTCCTTAATAAACACTCGGTTGCAAGCAGGTCAGTCCTCCTGTTCATTCAACACATCCGTCCAGACAGGACACTACAATATTATGGAATATATGGTGCTCAGCTGTTATGGAATTGTAGAGCTATGAAGAGAAAAGTCCTTGAAGTGCTCAGTAAAATAGACCATTTAAGCACCTACAATATCGATTGTTGATAGATAAATCTGAGTGTATAATTTCCCCTCATTGATCCATTCATACTGACATTGAGATCATTTCAAGTAACCTACACCTATTTGTTACATTTCGTTTATTGAGGCTAGTAAAAAGGCTAAAATGACAAACCTCTGACTGAAGGTGTGTGTGAGTATTTTTTTTCTCAGGTGTTTCTTAGCATGTAGGTACATGGTGCACAGTGGTCTTAGCTCATCTGAGCATCTGGGGAATTGAAAAAGTAGTCAAGTTGTTCATTTAAACCTTGCCATATTGAGGCCTGGCTGAGCGGGCTCAGGTATGGCAGCTTTTAAATACAGCTCATTACTCATTACTGCCGAGCCCAGGCCCTTTAATTTGTGGAGCTTGGCAGCTGGACCACCTGGCCACACTTTAAACACTAAACGCTGCTCTCCCTAATGGCCGCAGATTAGATCATTACCTTAACAAATCAGAGAGGAGTCTGCCTGGTGCCGAGCTGGCAGCCAGGAGGGACGCAGAGAGAGGAAGACACTGCCAGAGTTTACATGCAGGCACACACATGGAATCTAGTTTGGGGGCAATGTATTATGTGTAATCACCTGACCAAAGTCATGCACTTAGTGAGAAACTTGATTTAAATATCACCTCAGTTTTAATACAACATAGCAGTAACAGCAAGATCAGTATTATTTTACTCTCCAGGTTTATTGCTGAGACCTAAGAACCACGTGACGATACTAAAAAGACCAACAGAGAAGTTGGAAACAAACCATCACATTAGTCAAACTTATTTGGAAGTAAAGACATATACAAACAGTAAAATGAAGACCCAAACTGTCCATTGTAAACATGCATCACATTCCTGCAAGCAGCATTTAAAACTTACTGTTTAGGTGCACACATTTTCAGTTTTACCTCCAAATAAAGTGGTTTAAAGAAAGTGATAACTTGTTAACACATTTTTCCTGACAGGTTGTTTCAGTTATCCGCTGCAAGGGTCATAAGGACAGAGGGATGTTGTATGCTGTAAAGCCCTGTGAGGCAAATTGTGATTTGTGATATTGGGCTTTATAAATAAAATTGATTGATTGAATTGAAATTGAGTTGTAGTGATTTTGACGTCTTCTCAAAAATGACTTTGATGAGTACAATGTAATAAAAAAAGAAAAAAGAAAAAAAAAGAAGAGGCAAAACTATGAGTTTAAGAGAGAAATTAAAGTGCACCAGAATTAGGCTAGCATTTAAAATATGTGGTTTAGTCCACTGTATATAGTTGACTGTGGCATGTGAACATTGCTTTTTTTCTCTATTGTTTTTTCCACACCTCTGACACTCCTACACTTGCATAACATTTCCTATACATATTGATAGCACCTTCTCAGGGGCTGATGTCAGGAGAAAATATGCTTCAATAATGTGCACAAGTGCAACAACAGTGGAAAAAAAACAAACAAAAAAACCTTAACTTTATTTTATCAAACAAAAAATATCTATAAGGCATATAGGCATGTTGTTTCAGGATGCTCGAAGATATTTGAGAGTCTCTATCTAAACAAGGTAGAATGACATAGGCGCAGACATTTCCTGTCGCCTCTCTGTCAGCTCCACTAAGTTTGTACTAAATTTAGGCTGTTATGTCTATTTTGCAAGTCTTAGTTTTGGTTTTGGTCTTGCTTTTTGACAGTGGTGTTGTGTGGCTTACAGTCACCCACTGGGATAGGAAATCAACTCAACAGTGTGTAAACTCTCCTTCTGCAGACTTCTGCTAGCTAGCTGCTAGCTAGTCAGGTTGAAATTTTCAAATGTTAACATCAGTAAACATCAAGGAAAACATGGAGAAGATCGACACCAGCTGAACTAACATCCTGCTTAGTTTACAATGGGATAGAGAAGTTCTAATATCCTTTGATTTACTGAAACTTGGCTAAATCCTGGACAGCGCCATTCAGCCAGGTTACTATTTTTCTATATGCTGACCTGACAGAGCAGAGGACTCTGGGAGAGAAGGAGAGCAGGCATGTAATTTACGGTCAATAAGGATTGGTGTGACAGAGCGATTACGAGGTGCTGTCCTTCTACTGCTCAAGATTGCTGCCCATATTCAGGGGAAGCAGACATATGGCCATCTTATAGGGGTCTGGAGGATGTATGTGTCATTAAAGCAGCTAACTTACATTAGCTCAAGTGGGTAGACAACAACCTGTTTTATACATTCAAAGAACTTCTATAAAAAATGCTTGGCAACCAGACCAGGCATGTAGTGGAGACAGGCCTTTTTTTTGTCAAAATGTGTACCTGGTCAGTACATGGGACTGGGCATCTAACTGGGACTAGGCTCTCAATTGAAGTCAAACGGTATGCTAAATACCTACAAATAATAAATTAAATGACGGCCAACAAACAGTGAAGTGCGAAGTGCTGGTATGTTCTGATTCAGAAAGATCCTGAAGTTCCAGGCAGCAGTAGCTCTCTGGGTCCATAAGCATTCATTTACAGTAGCTTCTGCTCTTACCGGGCCTCCAGTTTCCACATAAGTTTCCCTTCTCTCTCTCTTTTGGCCTGTTCAGTCTCGCACCACAAAAGTTCTTCTCTGAGTATCTCTTTGTCTCCTCGGGGAACAGCATTTTGTTGTCGCTGTCATAATCACTAAGTTTTCTGAGTTTTTCTAATTTTCTGATATATGTTGTCTCCTGCATAAGCTGCTGAAAGTCTGACCATATCAGCTGACCTGGAGCAGTGAGCAACACAGCTGCGCATAGTATGTGCTTTTGGAATATGGGAGTTAAATGGTTTAGAAAATGTAGTGCCAAATGAAAGGGGTGTCTGATATCAAGCTAAAGTGATGAAAATATTCTAAATTTAGGTCCACTCCAGACTGATACTGATTGTTTTTAGGTAGGCCTTTTAAGTAGCTAAAATATGTTTTGCTGTTAGCCCTAATCCACAGTGATGCATTATTGAGCTTCTGGGGAGCTCGTCCTGTCTGCTTCTCCAAACAGGGAGCCTGTCGACTGCCATCTACTGTCTGTAATACACTGACTATAGATAAGTACCTTATACAGCCCCACTTGAAAAAAAACAACCTGAACTATCCTTCAAAAAAAGAGCAGTGACCATATATAAAAGTGTGCAGAAGCCATATGGACTTTTGCACCCATACACAACTTTGGCTGCTTTTCGCTCTTTCTGATGAAAACAAATGTGATTCAAGTGCCTGTGAAGGTCCTCCCTTCAACATGCTCTCCCAGATTGATATAAAGGTTGTCTGTCAGGAAGCACCTGAGCTGAAAACATATGCGTTGAGATGAAATTGACAGAGCAAACAGAATATGGGAGAGCTCCAGTGATGTACACTCCTACACTACAAATGAAAGTGATGTTCCATTTGTATGTGTGTGTGTGTGTGTGTGTGTGTGTGTGTGTGTGTGTGTGTGTGTGTGTGTGTGTGTGTGTGTGCGTGTGTGTGTGTGAGTATGTGTCCATCTCAATCTGCTGTGGATGGAGCGATGCCTGTCCCCAGTCCACAGGCTATTCCTTCTGGGTCAAAACTAATTGGTGCGGCAATGTTGAAACTTTGCTCTGATAATGACCACAAGCACTCTGGCTGCTCTCGCATGACCGACCTAGTGATACCAACCCACTCCATTCTGCCCCTCCCACACACACACACACACACACACACACACACACACACACACACAGTGCTGCAACAAGAGATGGGAGGGGGGTGATAAGTAGCAGGAGCTAGTTCAGACAGAAGACAGGAGGATGGAAGATATGTGGGAACATGCAGAGAAAGCAAGGTAATCCTGTGTGGTTGATGTCTGAAACCACGTACAGCAACATCAATTGATATGTATACAGTATGATAAAATGAAAATATATTACCAACAAATTTTCATTACAATTTGTGTAATACCACTTCTTTGTTAGTCGACCTACACATCTAAATATGCTGCATTAGGTACCTTTCAGTTTTGGATGCTCATTACTTTCATAAAGTCTTTTTCAAAATATATTTTCTATATAGGCAAAACACTTAATTTCTAGGTTTGGTTCCTGAGGATTAGGCAACAAAAGGATGTGGTATAGGTTTAGAAAAATATATTATTTGGCTTACATTTCACACAGAAATAAGCAGTGGACAGCCAGGTGAAAGTCTGGAGTTTGTTTGACTGATCCACCACCCTTCCCACCCTCCCTAAATGGACTTTCTTGCTCTTTATATTACAGTAGTTGCCAGCGGTGTTACAAACTGCCCCTGCCTGATGACAGTCAGGGTTTTTCATAAGCACCAGCTGGCAGCCAGATAGCTCAACATTACAACATTGCCATTACCACTTTCGTACTGTTTCAAGTCATGTCACTGTAACAAATGTAGTAGAACCCAAATGCAGCACCACTGACAAAAAGAACAGTTTGTAATGACCTTAATACAATGCTTTGCAGATAAGAGAATGAGCAGGTAGGTGTAGCAAAAGAAATATTCTTGACTTGAGGCCTCCTGAGGCACATGATCAATCCAAATGCTTTGGTGAGCCATACCGAAGCAGGGAGCAGGAGATTCTCTGGCGTCTGCTGGAAAGACACATACATCAGACAGTTCAATTGTGTGCAGCAGTACCATGAGGAAGCAGGTGGGAGACATCGTCAGGCGAGCAGAGGATCCAATACCAGGTAAGCACATGGGAGGGGCGGACACACCAGTGGGGATTAGACAGTAGGTTGGTCAGGCCAGGCGAGAAGTCGTGGAACCAGCGGTGACGGTGAGTATTCCCCGTGGCGCTCACACAAAGGTGATGTATGCAGCCACACAGCAAATGACTTCACAGCACAGGATAACACAGGCAGATGGCAGACAAAATCACGTTGCAGAGCTGTCAGGAAAAAATCAGCCAAGGGGAACACACAAACAGACACAAGGAATACAGAAGCAGGGATTATGGTCAGGGACAAAAGGTTGAGGAGTTGGAAGTCTGGATGTTAAAACAAGCTGAGTTAACGTTAGCAGTAACTCAGTGGCAGGTAAAATAGAACTTAAATATGTACAGTTGTTGATTATGATGCTATATCTATTTTCATTTAAACTAGTTAGCAAAGCAATTGTACTGCTAGCCTACAGGGCTCAGGATGCAGTACCCTGTGTAGTCAAACCTTTATGCTACAAGCGTTGCTGCAGTTTTGACCCTTCAAAACTATTTCCCTTCACTCTGCACCTGGGAAGTGACAGAACTCTGCCTCTTGTCTGACTGCATCCCCTAACATCGTCCCATTGCCTATGTGTGCGATAATGCCACCTATGAAATTCACTTTGCATTCATGAGTCAGTACGTTTACATGCAGCTTGAGACAATTGAATTATTGGCTTAGTCTGACTGAAACCAGACTTTTAAATGCATGTAAACAGCTTAGTCCGACTGAAATTGGACTATCCGTAGCTTGACTAACGCACCTAGATAATTCAACTGAAAATCGAAACATTGCTGCATGTATCCACTAAGTCCAACTGGAGTCTCACTCAGTGTTCTGCACATGCACTACTTTTTCTTTCGCGGCTTTCACCAGGAAGAAGAAGGGGATGATGCAGCAGTAGTGCAGTAACTCCCGGAAAAACAAACAAACAAACACCATGGTGACCGAGAAGCAGAAGACACACTTCTGGACGGATGAGGAAACTACATTCATGCTCCGACAGCTAAAGGAGCTATACATTTTGAAGTTATGGATTATGGATGGTAGGAAAATTCAAAATGCAGATTTATTGAAAAAAAGTTTCTGAACAAGAACTGGAACTAGTTCAATATGCACTATAGAACTTAGCGCCACCTATCGAAGTGCAGTCAGATGTACTTGGTTAGAAATTCAATTTTCTCTTCTGCATATATACTACTACTACTAACTCTCAGACTCGACTGATTAACCAAGCTATGAGCTTAGCTCGACTACTGCATGCATGTAAATGCACTGACTGACACACACACACACACACACACACACACACACACACATTTCTCAAATAACAGAGTTCTGGGTAGGAAGTAGCGGCCCACTTTAGGTAAAGGCGCACTTTATCTACGTGACATAATATTCTCCTTACCCAGTACTTATACTCCATACCCCCTTACCCACCTCCTCACTGTTTCCTGTGCAGAGGAATGGTCTGGCAGGACTCATTTTAAGAAAAGCTGTGTTGCTGTATTGTCCTAATCAACTCCAGTCCCTGAAAGCTGAGAGCTGGACATTGAGCTTTATTGTTAAAGGGGGTTTCTAAAGCATATATCTGATACAATTCAGGCAAACAAGGTGAAACACTGAGAAAAAAAAATCTACTTTTTACATTCTACGTTGCACTGCAGTTTTTTCGTGAATCCCGGGCAGCATCACTAACAGTGAACTTGTCCTTTTAAAACTCTATGTCCTCTTTTTACATTTTGCTATGTATCTATCAAGCCCTCCCTAACAACTGATACAGACATTCCGTAGATCAGCTGTTACCCCCACCCAACCTCTTCACTAGCCCAGCATTAAGTCCTCTCCCCTCCCAGCACCCATCACTGCCTGGCTTACTGCTGTTTAACATGACAACAGCCCAGAAAATAAACAGGAACATTATTCCACACCACTACCCAGTGCACAGTCCGTCTTTAGCCCAACAGCCTCCTTCTCTTCCTGAGGAAGAGGAGGCTATTGCCCCCCCCTGTTGTTTTCTCCATCTCCTTTCACTCATGCATGTTGTACTGTGGCTTAAACGTGCGAGCAGGGCTTAGGGTGTAATCCAGTCAGATCCTGCGAATGCCTGCCGGGGGGAGATCGCAGTAACTGTGCTCCCATGAGGACAGGGAGCACATACACATATGCACACTTACGCACTCTCTTTCTCTCTTTCACCACATGCCCTCTTTTCCTCGACACTAGTCAGGCAGCGCTGGCTAAGTGTATGCACCTGGCAGAGGATGTGTTTCTCAACCTGCTGATTTACATGGGAGTTAAGCTGCTGTGATGCATGGGGCTGAAATTTGAGGGAGCGAGGAGGCATGTGAGACATGCCAGAGTTCAAAGCTGCTCGACAAAGACAGGGAGAGGGAGGGGCCAAAGAGGAAGCTGGGAGTGGTGGGTCTGCATGAAGTGGGGATCGGCTTGAAGACTGGATGGATGGACTAGGTCCAGCTGGTTTGGACTTCACTGGCAGAACTGTGGACTTTACAGGCGCATGCGTACCTGTGAGGTCTGGAGTCTTGTGCACTGTTAAAATTCACAATTTGTCAAGTCTGCAAGGGATCTCAATGTCTGTGGACTTCTAGAGTCAAAGTGAAGCAATTCAACAGAGGTGTGGAGAGTATCATGACTTGTGTTTTAACTTGTGTTTGAAAAAAAAACAACTTGTAACTCAACGTTGACTTTCAGCACCAATAGCAGCTCTTTTGCCTTGTTATAACCTGATATCTGGCCCAAACCCAAAGGCTAGAAATCTCATTAAACGTTCAGTTTGTGGGATTTAGGGGAATGTATTGGCAAAAACTGAATATAATATGTAAAGTATGTTTTTTTTTTAGTGTATAATGACCTGAAAATAGAATCGTTGTGTTTTTGTTACCTTTGTTTTTGTTAGAATGAGCTGTTTATATCTACATATGGAGCAAGTTCTCATTTACTGATATCACCATGTTGCATCGCCATTTGAAGCCCAGAATGGACAAACCAAACACTGGCTCTAGATAGGGACATTCGTGTTTTTGCATAAGCTACAGTGGTTTGTGGCCCTGACAAGCAGCATCGGAGTTACACTAATTTGTACTGCAAAACTATTTTAGTGTTCTTCCAGTGTCAGTCACCAGATCTGTTTGTTTTGGAGAGTAAGAAACCTCTGCAGATAATTTAGCTCCTAGTAAAAACCTCTCGAATGTCTGGATTAGAAAAAAGGAAAGCACATATTAGAAGGTGCTAGGCTAGCTGCCCATCTCTGACTAGCCAAGCTGCGTCTGAGATACAGTGACTCTAAATAGGAACACCAATTTAAATCACTTGTTTCGTTTGTTTTGGAGAGGAAGATACCTTTGCTGATAATTCAGCTTATGGTTAAAGCCTCCTGAAGGTATGGTTCAGAAAAAAAGGGAGCTCACATTAACTTATCTGAGAAAATACACTTGACACAACACTTGACTCTGTAGCTCCTCTTAAAAAGAAGTTAACAAAGTAAAGAAAGTTCACTCCTTGGTATAACTCTCAAACCCGTAAGTTAAAACAAATATCGCGAAAATTTGAAAGGAATTGGCGATTAACCAAACTGGACGAATCTCATTTAAAGTAGCAGACATTTATAAGTCTCAAAACTTATAAGAGGGACCTCTGCAATGACAGAGCAAATTATTACTCAGCATTAATAGAAGACAATAAGAACAACCCCAGGTTTCTTTTCAGCACTGTAGCCAGGCTGACTGAGAGTCAAAGCTCTATTGAGCCTTGTATTCCTTTAGCCCTTAGAATTTTGTCATTAAAAAAGCTCATAAAATCATTACTGCTAACTATTAGAGGCAAAATTCATGACCTCCTGTCCTCAGATCCTATCTAGATAGTACCTATCTAACCTCAAACACAGCTGTAAAACCTAATATATATTTAGACTGCTTCTCCCTGATTTCTCTTCAAGAACTGACCGCAGTGATTTCTTCATCTAAATCATCAACATGTCTCTTAGACCCCATCCCAAATAGGCTACTTAAGGAGGTCTTTCCTTTAGTTAACACTCATATATTAGATATGATCAATATATCCTTATTAACGGCTATGTACCACAGTCTTTTAAGGTAGCTGTAATTAAACCTCTACTAAAAAAGCCCACCCTGGATCCAGAGGTGTTAGCCAACTATAGACCAATATCTAATCTTCCCTTTATGTCAAAGATCCTTGAGAAAGTAGTCGCAGACCAGCTGTGTGATTTTCTCCATAATAATAATTTATTTGAGGAATTTCAGTCCGGATTTAGATTGCATCATAGCACTGAGACAGCTCTAGTTAAAATTACAAATGACCGTCTGATTGCTTCAGACAAAGGACTTGTCTCTGTACTTGTTTTATTAGATCTTAGTGCAGCGTTTGACACTATTGACCACCAAATTCTAGACTGGAACACTTAATTGGCCTAAAAGGTTCAGCACTGAGCTGGTTTAAATCTTATTTATCTGATCATTTTCAGTTTGTTGACGTTCATAATGAATCATCCTTACGTACTAAAGTTTGTTTTGGAGTTCCGCAAGGTTCTGTGCTTGGACCAATCCTATTTTCTCTATATATGCTTCCTTTAGGTAACATCATTAGAAATCACTCTATAAATTTCCATTGTTATGCGGATGATACTCAGTTGTATTTATCGATGAAGCCAGAAGAAAGCAATCAATTAACTAAACTCCATAACTGCCTTAAAGACGTAAAAACTTGGATGAGCACCAATTTCCTGATGTTAAATTCAGACAAAACTGAAGTTATTGTTCTTGGCCCCAAACAACTCAGAGACTCTTTATCTGATGACATAGTTTCTCTAAATGGCATTGCTCTGGCCTCTAGCACTACCGTAAGAAACCTCGGAGTGATATTTGATCAAGATTTGTCTTTAATTCTCATTTAAAACAAACCTCACGGACTGCATTTTTTCATCTGCGTAATATTGTGAAAATTAGGCCTATCCTGACCAGAAAAGATGCAGAAAAATTGGTCCATGCTTTTGTTACCTCTAGGCTGGATTACTGTAACTCTCTATTATCAGGTAGCTCTAGTAAGTCCTTAAAAACTCTCCAGCTAATTCAGAATGCAGCAGCACGTGTACTAACAGGAACTAAGAAATGTGATCATATTTCTCCTGTTTTAGCTTCTCTGCACTGGCTCCCTGTAAAATCCAGAATTGAATTTAAAATCCTACTGTTAACTTATAAAGCTCTAAATGGTCAAGCTCCGTCATATCTTAGAGAGCTCATAGTGTCATATTATCCCACCAGAACACTGCGTTCTGAGAACGCAGGGTTACTCGTGGTCCCTAAAGTCTCCAAAAGTAGATCAGGAGCCAGAGCCTTCAGCTATCAGGCTCCTCTCCTGTGGAATCATCTTCCTGTTACGGTCTGGGAGGCAGACACTGTCTCCACATTTAAGACTAGACTTAAGACCTTCCTCTTTGATAAAGCTTATAGTTAGGGCTGGCTCAGGCTTGCCCTGTACCAGCCCCTAGTTAGGCTGTGGATTACTGTTAATTTGTTATGCTGATCTGTTCTGTACGACATCTATTGCACGTCTGTCCGTCCTGGAAGAGGGATCCCTCCTCAGTTGCTCTTCCTGAGGTTTCTACTGTTTTTTTTCCCCGTTAAAGGGTTTTTTTGGGGGAGTTTTTCCTTATCCGCTGCGAGGGTCATAAGGACAGAGGGATGTCATATGCTGTAAAGCCCTGTGAGGCAAATTGTGATTGTGTAATTGTGATTGATTGATTGAATTGAAAATAGGGTGGGCACACAGTAGCATGTGTTGGGCGAGCTGCCCGTCTCTGACACCAAACAGTCACAGAGATATACTTATTTGTAACATGAAACAGCTTTATTCAGTGTTTGTACCCATTTGAATAACCTGGTCCATTTATTTTTAGAGGAAGAGACCTCCGCTGATAATTTGGCTCATGGTAAAAACCTCCTGAATAATGAACACTTAAGAAAATCTAGCCAGGAGAAGTTTAAGCTGGTTGCAATCTGCAATTCACCACCAGACACCACCAAATCCCCCTAAATATTACACACTTTAAAAAGTGTGCAATAATCACCCTTTAGTTTTTTTGTTAATGTATATACTACAAGCTGAAAGCAACTAATTCACATTGTGCAAGGAGGAGTAAAAGATGTGATTGGCAGGGCACACCAGCAAAAAGACAATTATTGACTTGTGTGACTTGTCACAAGTCAAGTTTAGTCCTAAGCCTTTGGTGTCTTTACTTTAGACTTGACTCACAACTTACTGGGGCCTATAAAGCAATGAGTTTGTCCAACCTCAAACTACCAATAAGTTGCAAAGACATCTATTTTTCTTTGTTTCTGATGTATCCACTGAATAATGTGGTGAGGCTTGAGATTGCACACATCATTGGAAAAGTGAATTCTGTTCCTAGTTGTTCAGAAAAATGCAGATGGTATACAAGGCTAAGATCTTGTTACTAGCCTTGATTGAGGTGCTAAAGCCCAATTCCTGTGGATGGACGTTTGGCATCAGTCATGGACAAATGGATTGATGAGTAGATAAAAGCAGAACGGCAGAGATAGAGTGTGTCAAGGTTCCTTTTGTGGCAAACTTTATGCCAGCAGGTCTCTGAAGTGTCAACATCACAGTCGACCACAGAAACACTCCCTTTATCTGTTTCATATGTGACTGGTGCCTCTCCAGATTTTCATAATAATAACCGATTGCTCCCATCCTGTGGCGCCCCAGTGAAGTGAAGTGAAGGTGACACCTCAGCAGCAAACTGAAAACATGACAACAAATGGAAATCAATTAATCAGTCGATGGGACAGCAGAGTGAAAGGGAAGGCGGAAGTGAGTAATGAAAGGTAGAGGGGTGTCTTTTAAAGCTTTATGACATTCCTGTGTAGATGGAGGTGGGGGTCTGGTGGAGTTGAGTGGCCTCTGATGTTCCACAGTGGTCCCAGAACCCTACTTTCATTAGTGGACTGGCCCATAAAAGGGCACCCAGAGCACCTGACTGCCTACCCAGCCAGCGCCAGCCCCCCTCTTTCTCCTTGCTTACTGCCTGCCTCCTCCATGCTGCCTGCCCTATAAAACATCTGGTGACACAAGACCTCGTCTGTTTCAGCTAAGTCTGTCCGCCGCAATCGTTAACAGTCTCTGGTCTAATTCAGAACAGAAGTGGCGTGACAGTCCGGGCCAGACCAGACCAGATCCAGCGCTTACGTACAAGAGACGGAGTTCAGGAAGCATGAGGTCTGGTGTTTACCCTCACATCAGATAAATCAGCGCACAAATAATACATCAAACACACAGGGGGAAACACATACACACACAGTCTTATTATAGGTGACGCTTAACAGCCTGCTTGATTGGTCCAGAGAGAGTCGAGACCCTTCCAGGTAACACAGCAGGAGGCTCCAGCCCTCGATTATCCAGCCGCTCCTTCTGAAGAACACAGCCGTCCATTGTCAGACTAAGCAGTCACTCACATCAAACAGAATGCAATGTACAAAAAAATGCAACAGCTTATGAGGGGGAAAGGGCTGAACTCAAAGAGAGATGTCTGTCCATATTTAATTTAAGGCAGGCTGCTGTCAGGGAGGCTGGGACAGAGCGGATCAAAGGCCAGTAGCGTGCTGCTGCAGCTCCTAACCACTTAGCACCTTTTCACTGCCTTTGATCTGATAATTAAGAGGCTACTCCAAGAGCAGGTGGCACTGATAAGTGTACTGCTAAACCAACAGTAGAGTGCATACACTGCCAAAGTCCTGTTGTATAACCACAGATACGCAACAGTACTCACATACATAAAGAGTCCAGCTTGTCCATTCGAAGTAAAGCTAAAACACTAGCTAGCTACGTGTAAATAGCTCAAGCCACTCCAGTAAATGACAAGGCAAAGATGAAAGTCATAATAGTCTGAGTCTGATGGAGAATGTTGACTGCTGAGAGCATGGAGAGGAAACAGAAAACAGGATGAGACAGAGGGGATTGTGGGCGAACACGGTGGGGGGGGGGCATATTGAGGTGCCTTGTCCATTACTGGATGTACTGGGGGATGAGGACTCCAGAGGCAGATGTGAAGAGAGAGATCCCCGTTGTTTTGTTGGCCACTGAGGTACAGGAAGCAGAGGTGTGCACACTGTGTCATTACACCAGCTTTGAAGATGTCCTTGATCGAGAGAAGACCTTCACATTAAAACACAGCTCAGAGGAATGCTCCAGACAACCTACAGTAAGGACAGACAGAAGGGAACACACTGCATGCTGGAAATGAATCTAAAAAGCACCTTGTAATACAACCAGTTCACCAGACCCCAAAACAAGTTTCATCACAATTTGCCTCAGAGGGCTTTACAGCATACAGCATCCCTCTCTCTTTAGGACTCTCCCAGCGGATAAGGAAAAACTCCCCCCAATAAACCTTTAACGGGCAAAAAAATGGTAGAAACCATATGTTATATGAGAATGTTGTATTGTCGGGGTCATCCCTATGTTCCCAGGGTTCTATGTTCCCCACTTAACCCTGCAAAAAAAGGTTCTATGTTCCCCGCTTACACAAAAAGGGTTCTATGTTTCCTGCTTGGTTGAACGGGGAAACATAGAACCCTGGGAACATAGATACGCTCCCATATTGTCATGTCACGTCTTGGAGTGTCATTGAATGCTTCATACCCCTAAAATCTGTACAACCTCCGCTAAAAGGTTATGTAAGTCAATAAACCATAATAATTGATTGAAGTATTTAAATTTTGTCAATAAAAATAATGCAAAAATTTGATTTTTTTAATCAGATTTTACAAACAAATGGGGTAATGAGACATGAGCTAGAGAAGGAGATATCAGCCACAGGTAGTGGACCTGCATCCTCAGATGGCTTCCATAAATCACGGCTCTGGCCTGTCCCCTCTTGACAGGAAAGCATCTAAACTGCAGAGAGGTGCCAATGCTCTTTCTTCTCTGTGGTCAACAACATTGTCTTGGGAATAAAAGACAGAAGCTTCCTGCTACTTCCAAACATCATACGCTTGTAAAACGATCTGTCATGGTACTATAAATATGTAATAAAAAATTGTACTTGTCTTATCATTCCTTAGAAATGAGGCTGCAACAGAACTGAGTTTCCAGGACATGTATATGAATGGATGGACCGTTTCATTGCTATTCTGTTGCTAGGGCAACAACTTTGGTCCCTGTTTAATTCCTGTCAGCTTCTGCATTAACATACATTCAAACAGGAAATACAAAGGGACCCATTTAGAATGTTTATGTTGTCCAGTTTGAAACGGTCTATAGGAAAAGCTCTACCCAATATTTGGTCGATGTAATGGTTGATTTAATGAACTGTATGCATGGAGCTGATGGTATAGTCCCGCATCCATATTCCAATAAGAGGGAGGAAGTATTTGCTACAAGTGGCAATCTTCAGGGCTGAAAAATGAAGCTAACGCAGATGTGCTAAAACTGGCAGTTCCTCTAATGACCACTTGAGGCAGGCTCTAGAAGTTTGCAGCCAGAAAAACAGTTTGGATCTCTAACCCTAAATTCAACATTCATGGCAACTGTACAGGGGCTGAATTTTTATATAACTCACCTGTTTACATTTTATGTAAACAGGTGAGTTAACGTGTGACGTGTGGCGTTGCTGAAGTCTGTGAGTCAGTTCCACCCTGTCATCCAAATATGGTCAGTCTGTCTCCAAAAATTCAAGATGGTGACTAAATGTCGAACTCGAGGCATCAAAATAGCAGTAGGCTACATAAACCAGTGGGTGACATCGCAGTAGCTACGCCCATTATTTTATACAGTCTATGGTTTACCGAACAACAACGAACAAACACTGCTGGACAACTTCACCTTCTCTACTGTCTGTGTCTGTGCACCAGTCAAGTTTGCATCCATGTCTGTGAAAACATGGACCCGTCACAAACATCATCCCATAGAAGATCTATACAATCAGCACAGTTTCAGGGTGGGCACCCAAGATTAGTGTCACCAACTCAGTATCTGACCAAATGTCTCCCCCTTTATTCCTGAGTAATGATGTTTACTATTGGCCAGAAAAGTGTTTTTGCAGAACATTGTGACGTCACATTGTAGTTGACCTTTGAGCTTTAGGATATGAAATGTCATCACTTTATTATTTTATGCTATTAAACATTTTTGTGAAATTTTGTCATAATTTGCATTTGAATTTTTGTGTTATGGCCAAAAATGTGTTTTGTGAGGTCAAAGTGACCTTGACCTTCAACCACCAGATCCTACTCAGTTCATTTAAGATAGCAAGTGATCATTGGTGCCAAGTTTGAGAAAAACCCCTAAAAGCCTTTTTGAGATATTGCATTCATGAGAATGAAACAAATGCAATTGTAACCCCCATAAATTTAACAGATGCTCTAAATCCTACTTTTTTATAGTTATAGTTTATAGTTGTTTGTAAATTACAATTCAAGTTAAACCTTCATTGATTTCTGATTCATATGTAACCCTCATACATTTAACAGATATTCAGTTAAATTGAATTTTGGAGTTATTATTGCAGTTTGATTGAATGTCCAGAAGGTGGCGTGTGCGTGCAAAATGTGCCTGTAAGGAGTGGCCATACGGAGGAGAGAGGGGGAGGGGAAAGGCAGTACGAGGTAAAAAAAACAGAAAGGAATCCAGCAAGACATGACGAGCAAAACAGTGGAGGGAAAACTTGTTTTAACTATTTGATATTCAGTGTCAAAGTTGTCCAAAAGAGACTTACCTTGTTCTAGGATATTGTTGTTTACGAGAAGATGGAGGATCGTTATAAGATGTGTTTTGGATGGCAATTCTCTGATGAGTTTTTTCCTTCAGTGCTAGCTTGAAAAGCGATGTTAGCTCATGCTCAGTTAAAAGCTCTCTAAGTCTTCCTAATCTTGAAATGTTTTTGTCACATACAGCAAACATCTCCTCACGATCCGCTAGCTACATGTCCTCTGAATATGCTGTGAAAAAGTGCGGTCTCTGTAGGCAGCCCAGGCTCCGCAAATGGCAACAAAAACACTTCACTTCTGTTTACATTCAACAATGTTATCAAACACAACGGAGCTAGCTGGCCTTTTAGCCTCATTGTAGCCTGTAGCTCTAACTGCCTCTCTGGGCACCGCGTTCACATGTGCATGCTTGCGCGAGACTGTGAGACATGGGCAACGCATTCATGTGTGTTTGTGCTTGCTTTCGCTGGTCTTGGGCTGGCTGGTTGGTGCAGTCTGGACCAAAATGTTTTTGTTGCCATTTGTAGAGCCTGGGCTGCCTACAGAGATCGGACTTTTTCACAACATATTCAGAGGACATGTAACTAGCGGATCGTGAGGAGATGATTGCTGTATGTGACAAAAACTTTTCAAGCTTAGGAAGACTTAGAGAGCCTTTATTGAATGTGGGTGAAAAAAAAAACCAATCGGGGAAATGTGTGTGACTGAAACAGATGCACTGTATAAAAATTGTATTGTGTGAATTTTCTGAGAGGTGACATGAGATATTATGAATTTTATTTTCAAGTTGTGGGCATGTTTTATATTTGTTGTGAACATTTGAGCCAGCAAAAAGCTAATGCAAGGTTAGAAGATACCGCAAGATGCACACTTAAAAAAGAAAAGAACATTATCTGAAGTTAACTTGTATGGTGTGCAGGTTGGTTCTTTTCTTCTCAATTTTTGAGAGAGGTCAGCAGAGGATCTTCATCGAGCAGGAGTGACAACAACCACCACTGACACGTGTGGAGAGCCAGAGATGAGACGCTGCTGGACTTTGATGTACTGGATCTCCACTTTGATTACAGATAAGCTTCAGCAACATGAACAAAAAGGGGCAGCTAACTGTTCTAAAACTACGTAGTTGACTGAAAAAAACCCAACTTGCTGATCTGACTGAATTACTCTTGCAAGAAAATCTGTCAAGGAAAAAAACAAATTGCATCTGAAGAGGAAATAAACAAGAACTAAAAGATGTGTTGAACTGTATGAGATACTAACCAGGCAATAACAAAAGAACTGAGGGTGGACAATTTGATAAAAAAAAAAAAATGTAATTTTCTTTATCTTGATTTAATACTTGAAATAGCTCTGAAAAAAGAGATACATTTCGGTTGTTATTTATTTTTATATTTTTAAGAGTCTATTTTTGTTAGCGAAACCAAAGTGAAACATGTGAAGGGTAAATCTTTGTTATATCTTTGTTATGTTTGGAATAAATATACACTACTTGTTTTCACAAAGCAGAATCTGTGGCTTACTTATCATCCTCCTTATATGGCCTGTATGTAAGTTATTGGTGTAACTGTTAATTGGTCTCTCAACCTATTTCAGTACAAGTACTGGATACACAAAGTCACAGTGACCTTGACCGTTAACTACCAAAATCTACACAGTTCATTATTGAGCTCAAGTGAACATTTGTGCCAAATTTGAAAAAAATAAATAAAAATAAAATAAAATAAATCCTCAAGGTATTTGTGAGATATCATATTCACGACAAGGAGACGCATACAAGGTGACATGGACCTTGACCTTGGATCACCAAGTGTAATTAGTTTATCATTGAGTCCAAGTGAACATTTGTGTCTAATTTAAAAGAAATTCCCTAAAGGCGCTCTTGAGACATTGTGGTACTGAGATCAGGATGGATGGACAACCCAAAAATATTATGGTTAGTATGATATAATATAATGGTTACTATTATAACATTTAGGGTCCCAGAACTTTGTGTCCAGCAATCACTCATGAGCGGCTACAAAAAATCCTGGAGCATTGTTGCCCCTTACCTCACCTCCAATGACCTATTTGAGATGTTTCAATCTGGATTCCAGTCGCAACACAGCACTGAAACAGCTCTTCTCAAAGTCACCAACAACCTCCTCCTCTCCGCCGACTCTGGACACCTCAACATCCTCATCATGCTCGACCTCACTGCTGCATTTGACACGATTAACCAATCCACCCTCCTCTCCTGTCTTAAAACCTGTTACAACTTCACTGGCATGGCTATCTCCTAGTTCAGTTCATGTCTCTCCAACAGACAGCAATTCATCCATATTATTAACTGCACCTCCTCCACCGCTCCTCTGTCCCAAGGCCTCCCCTAGGGTTTTGTGCTTGGTCCTCTCCTTTTCATCCTTTACATCCTCTCATTTGGTAACATCATCCGCCGATATGGCCTCCATTTCCACTGCTATACCAAGGACATCCTGATCTACATCGCCATCAAATCCATCACTACAGCTATCTGCTCCACACTTGATAATTGCCTCACTGAAATAAAATCCTGGATACGAACTAACTTTCTACAACTCAACTGTGGCCCCAGTTCCCTTACTAAAACCATCCATAATTTCAGCCTTAATGTTACAAATTCTACACTTTCTCCATCTCCACATTTACACAACCTCGGAGTCACTTTCATCTGAACTTTCATTTGAACTGCATTGTAATCGTATCACCAAAACCGCTTTCTTCCATCTAAAAAACATAGCTCAGCTCCGCCCCTCACTCACCTTCTCCACTGCAGAAACTCTGATTCATGCATTCATCACATCCAGACTCGACTACTGCAATAGCATTCTGTATGGTTCATCATCTGTAGTCCTCAATAAACAACAGTACATCCAGAACTCTGCTGCCCGTCTCCTCACCCAGTCCCGCTCCCGCGACCATATCAGGCCCGTCCTTCAGAACCTCCACATTCAGGTCAAAGTCCTTCTCCTCACCTTCAAAGCCCTTCATAACCAGGCCTCATTTTACCTCACCAACCTGTTGCACTGTCACACCCCCTCCCAAAGTCTTCACTCCTCTGATGCAAATCTCCTCTCTCTACCACACAGGACCAAGCACAAAACCTGGGGGGACAAATCCTTCTCCACTGCTGCCCCCTCCCTCTGGAACTCTCTCCCCGACACATCCATAACTGTGCAGACTTAAACTCCGTCAAATCTTTGCTCAAAACCCACCTGTTCAGGCTACTTTCAATCCCCATTCTTGCTCCTACCTGTGTTGTACTGCTCTTACGTTGTTGTTATTTTGTCTTTTGTTTTTTGTAAAGTGTCTTTGAATGTTTTGAAAAGTGCTATACAAATAAAATGTATTATTACTTTGTCTAAAACACAACAAAAAAAGCAACTTGCATGATGCGTGTAGTTTTCCACACAACAGCTGGGCGGAGTTAAATTGGCTACCTTGCTGAAGAGTTGGAGGTATGCAGCTCTATAATATATATATATATATATATATATATATATAGAGAGAGAGAGAGAGAGAGAGAGAGAGAGAGAGAGAGAGCGAGCGAGAGAGAGAGAGAATATATATTATATTCAAGGTTCATTCCATATATTCTGGCCTTCATTCCATATTTTCAGACATTCATTCCATATATTCCATATATTGTTTTCTGATTCACAATCTAGTTACAGTAAACATTGGAACAAGAAAAGGAGCACAAACGACTTTCTTCATTTATTAGAAAGATTTTTCTCATCACAATCTGTTATTTCCCTCAACAACTTTTACAATATTATCGATACAGTTTAAGTCAGAGAGTGCTCCTCTGTCAGCAGGCAACACTTTTACATTACTGATCGTCATTTCCATTCAGTCACACGTGAGGCTGATAGTTCAGAGTCAGGTCGATGAGATACAGAATTTTAATTTTCCCTGAAAAATCTGGCCTTATAAATATTTTCCAGTATTCAAAGACACCATAATCATATTCTGGGTTATTAAATAATGAATTTACAATCAGAATATCAATGGAAATAGATGCAAATAATGAATAGACCCAAATCATATAAACACATTCTATGACTGAGCAGGACACAGTAGATATTATAAATATAGCATACACAGGTTTCATTCATGTGTAGTTGATTGTTAGACAGAGAGAAAACACTGCTGCTCTAACACTGATAACTGTATCTGTATCTTTATCATTATCATATGTATACTGTATATAACATTATGTGTGTACAGACACAAACTCAGAAACAGACTTTGCCTCATGTGACGCATCATTGGAAAAGATGTCTCATTTCTCTAAAGGCATATTTCCTTGTGTCTTCTCTTCTCGCATCTCATCCTCACATCTCTCCCCCCATTTCTTACTGAGAAGAGAAACAAGGTGGATGTGAGAGATAGTGAGTGTGCATATGTACAGAGATTGAATAGCAGGCTGAGAAAGGAACTTACAGCCTGAACATGAAGAGTATTGTCTTCCTGACTGAACTTTTGCTTCAGCTTAATTTAAAAAAAAATCTTGACATTTGTGAAGCTAGAATCATAAAATGTTTTTGCATTAAAAAACAATTTAGATGATTATCAAAATAGTCAAAATTTATTCTCTGTCAGTTCAATAATTGACTCAGTTCCATCTCTACTTGTACAGTTTCATATGTTTTGAGTGCAAAATGCGCACCTGAGTAAACGCATTTAGTTACATTCCAACACTGGGTGCAGTTTATGTTATTTAATCTTTATTGGTGAGTATGACTTGACTTTTGACTTTCTTGACCTGACCAGTGACTCAACTTGACTTGCTTGATTTTCACCACAGTGGCTTGGGACTTGCTTGAGACTTGTTGTATTGGGTAATGCATTCATGAGCACTGAAGATGGCTGTAAAGTCTGCAGCTGAATTGCTATTAAAAATGCGCGTGTACAGTTTGCTTTGAGCAGGGACTGACAGAAATGCCCTTTGTATCAAATAATACCATTTTGTGATCACTCAGGCAGAGGGAGTTCATGTCTAAACCCAGGGTAAAAACTAAATCAAGAGTGTGGCCCCGCTCATGTGTAGGAGATGATACGTGTTGTTTTAAATTAAAGGAGTCACATATGGATAAAAATTTAGACGTGAAATGATTATCAGGGTGGTCAACATTAATGTTAAAATCACCAACCAATAAAAGTGGTCACAACTAACAGCAACAGAGGAGATAAAAATCAGAGAAATACGATAAAAGACACAACTGTTGGGTTTAGGAGGGTGATAGATGGTAATACAACACATAGGGATGTCAAAATTTATTTTAAAGATCAATACTTAAAAGCTGGGAGGTTTCTCCACTGAGATGAGTGTACAGTTTTTATAGACAACTGCAAGTCCACCTCTGTTGCCCCTGAGTCTAGGTTTGTTAAAACATGTGTAATTGGGGGGTGTCGGTGGCTTAGTGGATAGAGCAGGCGCCCCATGTTCAAGGCTGTTGCCACGGCGGCCCAGGTTTGACTCCAGCCTGTGGCCCTTTGCTGCATGTCCATACCTCTCTCTCTCTCTCCCCCCTTCACACTTAACTGTCCTATCTATAAAGGCAACAATGCCCCAAAAAAATCTTTGGGGGAAAAAAAAAAGTAGAATTGGGAGGACATAGTTCAGAAAATGCACCTATATCGCCAGTTCTAAGCCATGTTTCAGTTAAGATGATACAATCTTAGTCCTTTTTTTGTGTCCTCTTACATTGTTGGCTGCTGCTTTATTACTGTCCATGTTTCTGGATGATTCTGGTATTTGTAATTTCCACCATAACACCAGTCCTTATTCACTGTAAGCACACGCCTCCTCTTCTTCTCTTGCCGGAGTTTTTTTTTATTTTTTTTTATTTTAAGGATCCCCATTAGCTGAATGCCTTGGCAATCAGCTAGTCTTCCTGGGGTCCTCTGCCTTGTCACACTGCCAAATGGCAGTGGCAAGGGTCACTTGGTTGAATGGTGCTGTCCAGAATTTAGCCAAGCTTTCAGTGAATCAAAGGATAATACAGTTCCTGATATCCAATTGGAAACTGATGCAGTACGGCGGTCAGGATGCTAGTTAAGTTAGTGCCCATCTTCTCCATCTTTCCTGGATATTTATTTCTGATTACTTTTAAAAACCTCAACCTGGCTAGCCAGCAGCTAGCTAGCTGACATCAGTGGGAGAGATGTGATGGGTGAGAGTTTACAGCATGGACGTATTAGGAGAACTGGATAAAGCCATGAACATGAGGCCTTATTCACTCCCGAGAGTGAGTCGCTCAGTGATGAAATGTTTCAAATGCTGTGCATAAATTACCCGGGTAATCCGCAGATGTCTGGTACTGCTTCTGCAGTATACGGGCCATAGAGCTGGCACACTACTTACAGTGGCTGAGCGTGACCAAGTACGGACAGGCTTCTTTCTTCTGCTGGGTGAACAGCTAACTTACAGTTCAGCACTGCGCTAACTTGAATAGGGGTGAAATGATTCAATCGAACAGCCCTTCTAAACTTATATAGTTATTGGACGGAATGGATTAAATTCGGAGCCCAGAAATTGCAGTACCACTGTTTGGCCACTGCAAAAATTGTCTTCAAAGTCCTCTCAGGGGGGCTGGTTCTCAGACTTGTGAGTTGATTTCCTCATCTTGATGAGTGACTCCCAGCCACCAATATCCAAAGCCAACCGCAAAAAGTACTACCAAGATTTGCAAAATAGTCATAAGAGCCTAAATTTAGCACACATTTAGCACAAATTGTGTGGTTGACAGAGAGGCAACTGCAGTCATCCACACCATGTTACAGAGTCATGAGAATTAGGTTTAGGTAAGATTTGAACTTCTCACAAGCTTTATTTTTCTTAATCAGACAGCTACTTTTTATGTGAACAACCCAGTGAAACATCATGAAAGAAAACCTATCCCAAACTCTGCCCATGTGCATGTTCATTATGTCAAGACTACAAAGACACACAAAACCCCCCAGATATCTTAGATCAAGCAGGGAGGCAGTGGAATGCAGCTAGGAGAGAAGGCTATGACAGCAGGCTTTTTGCCCTGCCGCTGAGTGTGGTTATTTAGACCATAGATATATATAATCATAGATGACTCATTTCCTGTGGCTACTGTGCGTCAACGTCGCCACCATCTTGGGGAGGCCGGCTGGCTAGTACTGTTGTGTATGGAGATAAGTCTTCAGCAAACTTGGCGTGCTCACTCAAAAATCTAACAGTGTAATTGGGTGCCAGTTCAAAAAATTATAGCAAAGCATAAAAACCCAACAGCACTGACAGTATAATAATTTTTACAGTAATATAGTGGATTGCACAGCAGCAGTCGAACGGATGCGTTTCAGCTCATAGCCGTCCTCAGCGTTAAATGGTTTGTGGGCGTGTGTCCCTTTTAACAGAAACCAGCTGGTTCAGATTAACATACAAATACAGATCATTCATAAATGCAACCTCAGTGATACATCGAATAGTCTAAATATAATTTAAAAAAAAAAATAGAATAGAAAATCTTGAAGCACAAAATACAATACAATATCAAAAGAAGCCGTCAACGAGATATCTACTGTGTATGATATCTATGATTTAGACCTGGTACAAACACTCTGCCTTAAGATGTGGTCAGTTGACACTTTGTACAATCTATTTTTTGAAGCACACTTTGAAGTTCACTAAAATTCTATTACAAGTTTTCTGAGGTTTAGTCTTAAAGGGATAATGCACCCAAAAATGAAAATTCAGCCATTATCTACTCACCCATATGCCGAGGGAGGCTCAAGTGAAGTTTTAGAGTCCTCACATCACTTGCAGAGATCCAAGGGGAGAGTGGGTAGCAACACAACTCCACCTAATGGAGGCTTACAGTGCCCCAGATTAAAACGTCCAACACATAATTGAAACCACAGAATATCTCCATACTGCTCGTCCATAGTGATCTAAGTGTCCTGAAGCCCTGACATAAAGAGTTGTTTGGAAAAACGTCATTTAAACTCTGTTTTTAGCCTCATTGTGGTGTGCGCTTGCGCGAGACCGTGAGACATGGGCACCACTTTCATGTGTGTTCACGTGCTTTTGCTGGTCTCACGCGCAAGTGCGCACAAGTGAGCTCGGTGTACACAGAGCTTGGTGGAGATATTTTGTGGTTTCAATTACGTGTTTTTTGGACGTTTTAATCTGGGGCGCCCAGCCTGCATTAGGTGGAGTTGTGCTGCTACCCACTCTCCCCTTGGATCTCCGCAAGGGATGTGAGGACTCTAAAACTTCACCTGAGCCTCCATCGGCATATGGGTGAGTAGATAATGGCTGAATTTTCATTTTTGGGTGCACTATCCTTTTAAGTGGCAGCTACACATTACAATACAGCATTACAATATGCAAAGTAGGCTACTGAGTGTATTTTCTGACCTTTGTCTATCCAGGCTACCGTGGCCCCACCAGAAAAATAAAATGTGGAATAAAGCAAATATGCAAGACCATTTGTGTTTCTTAAATCATAACAAGAAAAGATTAATCCGTTGAGTTCATTGCAGGGTTGTTGTCAAATCAGAATTAGGTCCAAGTTTGTGTTAACGATGATGATAAACCACAAGATGAATTCCTTTCACACTCTGTAAATCAAGCCACAAACAGAAATCGACCTCTGTGCCCCGACAGCTAGCAGCACATGGGTGGAAAAAAAGGTTTGGGGTAAAAAATGGAAAGACAGAAAAATAATTGGACCCCCCCCCACAACCTCGGCCACAGACATAATTAACACTGGCCTAGTCAGGAGGCCTGGAGAGAAAATCTGCTGTTTGGGTAAAAAAAATAAAAAGAAATGACCAGTAACATATTGTCTCCTTTATATACAGGCATGCAAATAATGCTGGTAGCTCTGTCCAATGTAATGAAGCCTTGTAAAAAAAACTGGCAAAGTCATTCATTCATAAAATTTCAATGTGTGACTATTACTCTAATTACAGAGCACGTCGGCCCCAATTAGCCCACTGCTTCTCCTCAGTTTCATTCTTGATTAACGGAGCCCTGGTAATTACAGGTTTCTTGAGAGGGGGGTTTTAAGGCATTAGCTGGCCCACACAGCAAGCTGTTAACTCCATCCGTGTCCTTCCACACTGCAGAACCTTCCTGTACTCAACTGCACCATCCCTGCACTACCAAATGCTTGGCAGGCTTTCTTCATCAAGGTGTTGTCTTTGTCTTCTGCACCCACTTTCACCACAGCATGAGTTGGCCCAGAAGCCATTATGTTTCATAATGAAGAGGAAGAGGAAAGGGTGAAGAAATAAATCAAGATAAAGAAAGAGAAAGAAAGTCATGGTGACAGGAGCAGGGCTAAGGCTATGACCAGCACAGGCAGCAGTGCCATGTGTTAATTACACATGTAAAGCCTATTATATCCAGAGAGGACACCTGCTGGCAGGGGAAATGAGGCCAGCGCCAACGCTTGCTGCATAGAGTAAAGCAAGCCCTCTCTCTGCTGGGGAGATGATAGCACTCTGATTACATTTTCATACAGTGCCAGGAATGGAGAGCGCACTTAACATTCAAATCATTCTCCAGGGAGCCGTCACAGGCTGAAACTGAAATGTTCCAGGTTGAAGGGTCATCACTTAGAGTGCTCAGTGGTCACCGTGCTCGTGGGGTCAGTGTCATGGTTTAAGGCAGAAAAAGAAAGACTGAGATAAAGTGGTGTACTATGAGTGTGCTCGCACACATAGACAAAAATCTGGCATGCACACACCCATGGATTGTGTTTTCATATTATAAATTATTCTTTGGCCTTATTTATTCACCTGCCTTAAACAGTCGACCTAAACCTAATTCTAAAGTGGAATTTAAACCCCCAGCCTCCAGCTCATAACTAGAATCTAACCTGAACCACAACCCGAGCCTAAACATAATGTCAGCCTTAACCCAATCCCAACACCAAACAACAGAGGTGAAGAGCAAAAAATAGGTTCAATATGGATGAATTCCTCCTTTGCATTTCATCCTTGTGGAAACAGCAGAACCAAAAATACAGTCATACACAGACATGCACATGCACAGACACCCTTCAATAACTCACCTGTGGCCCACACCTTTACTCAACAAGCTCCAGTGTAATTGCTACTCTGTGGGGTGCTAGGTGCTTCTTCAGTACAATTTGTATCCTTTTTTCACCAAAATCAGTGCATATATGCAGTTTTGTTTTTTTTTTGAATGAGGGAAAACTCATTAAAGGGAAATTTCGGTTTATTTCAACCCGTCTCCTATCGCCCTAAATTTGTTTCAAGTGACTAGTGACATAGGAATAATACTTAGCATGTTAGCCGTTAACCTAGATACAGCCGGGGCACATAGTAGCGTCAGACCTGTTAAAACGTAAGTGAACGGGCATACTTCAAGTGCAAAGTTAGTCCACTAAACAAGCTTTTTCTCCACAAAGACCGCCTCATATCGTTAGGATAAATGTCAGAGAACATATAGAAAACGACATGTAAACGTGTTGTCTTACCTTACTGGTGTGGTGCCATGTTTGTTTATCCCTCTAGCTCTGCTTTCCAAAGCACAGCCGAAATATATCTCGCCAGCTCTAGATAAAGCCCAGCTGGATACTACTCCAGGTCAAGGTGTCTCGTCCTCGGTCACATCCAGACTTTGAAAATAAGGCTGCAACTGGTCCCATTCCTTGCAACAGAGGCATTCCTCTTCTGTGGGCACTGGGGCACAGCATTCACAGGTACACCACCAATCTCCAGAGCTACGCAGCCTTGCAGCAGCCATTCCTCCCCTCTCGTCCTCTACCTGTTGCGCCTCTCTCTCTCTCACTCCTCCTCCGTTCTTCAATTTCACGAAGCTCTTCGTCAGTGTATTCTGGCTCAAATAAATAAGGGCAGCCATCAAACTCTGGCAAAACGTCAGCCATTATTCTATAAATCTTTCATAAAATAAATGAATGAACCTTTCAGGCTACTGTCCGGTTCTGCCTTCCAGCTATTGCTGCTTGTTCTCGTGATATTTTGGCCCGCTTTGGAAAGCAGAGCTAGAGGGATAAACAAACATGGCACCACACCGGTAAGGTAAGACAACATGTTTACATGTCATTTTCTATATGTTCTCTGACATTTATCCTAACGATATGAGGCGGTCTTTGTGGAAAAAAGCTTGTTTAGTGGACTAACTTTGTACTTGAAGGTATGCCCGTTCACTTACGTTTTAACAGGTCTGACGCTACTATGCGCCCCAGCTGTATCTAGGCTAACGACTAACATGCTAACTATTATTTCTATGTCACTAGTCACTTGAAACAAATTTAGGACGGTAGGAGACGGGTTGAAATAAACCGAAATTTCCCTTTAAAAAGAAGCAATAGGCTCCTTTTCCATTGCCAGGAGACCAGAGCCATGTACAGCACTTTGCAGCAGACAAGTATGCCTTCGTCTATTTTTTATATAACATGGACTGCCCAGTGCATAGGTTACTAGACAGTAGAAAGCCGCATGAAGACCAGTAAAAATGTTATGGTGGTTACCTATTACCTAAACCCTATTAAAAAACAGGCAATAGACTCCTCTCCCATTGCCAGTAGACCTGTGAGTCATGTTTTTTTTTTTTTTTTTTTGTCTGGTGTGTCACGTCTGATGTCACAGATGGGCTTTAAAAAAGCTAAACAATAGAGAGCAGCATGGAGGCAGGTAAAAATTATACAGTGGCTACTTCTTTTTATGTCTCTTATTCAGTCTCTCTCTCAAACTGCCAACTACTTTTGAACAATGTTCGAGCACTGCTTTGACAAAAATGTACAGTATTTTTCCACAGCCTGTCATTGCATTGCATGAACAAAGGGACATAAATAGATGATACACTCCTTTCCCATTGACAATAAACCAGAGCTGTATACATCATTTTGCAGCACACATGCATTCCTCTCTTTTTCACTTTATTCATTTATTTATTTATTTATTTTATGGTTTGTCACATTCAGTATCACGGATAGGCTGGAAAATAGGTTAATAAAAAGTAGAAAGCAGCATGGAGGCCACTGAAAATGTTACAGCAGTTACTTCTTTTTAGATTTCTCATTTTGTCAGTCTCTCTTTCAGACTCAGTGCTGACTACATTTTGAATGATGCTCAAGCGCTGCTTGGATGGAGACAGACAGTACTTTTTGGTGGCCTACTTTTGCATTGCAATGGCAACAGGGCAAAAATAAGCGTGTGTGTGCAGAACTTTTTGAACACTGGAAAACCTGTTAAAAATAGGTAATGGACTTCTGGTGGTTACTTCTTTTTTGTATTGCTTACTTATTTAGTCTCTGTTCCAAACTCGGTGCTGACTAATTTTGAACAACGTTTCAGCGCCATGTGTCATTGCATCATGCCAGCAAAGAGGCGAAACCTGTCGGGAGTTATGTGACCTGGGTGTGAATGCTGATTATAACATTTCCCATTAAATACAAAAGTCAGATGGTAGTGGGTGTCAGTATGAGTTTGTCCAGTGGGAAAAGGGTGTTTTTTAAGAGCTATTTGTTTTGTTTTAGTGTTTTTTGTTTGTTTTTTAAATGTATGTACAGAACATCCTTGTTCGGTAGTGCATTTTATTGTCCCATGAATTCAACCTACATGTAGGCCTAACCTCTCACTCAAACTGGAATTGTTGTGGTATGCTAATTAAATCATAGCATGTGGTGCAGTCCAACCTTGCACTTTTCGTCCTCTGACTGTCTATAGCTACAGACAAAACCTATGAACAGTAGAGCAAAAATGACTGAAACAGAGATGGTAGAAGTGGACTGTAAATTCACGTCCACATACAATCCAGTTTAACAGTTACCATATTAATTATTTTTTAGATTAAACGACTGAGAGGCATATCTTGATTTCAGGCAGCAACAGCTGAAATCAAATGCACTGAATTTCTCCCATCATGCCAACTCTTCCTTGTGCTCCACTTCTTACAAAGCTGTGCCACGTTACAATGAGACCCGGATTAAACTCTGTACCAAATGAGGCTTGCTCTTTGGAAGGAAATGATATGATCAACTTCACACCCATCAGGGGAGCTTGTGTACATCTTGCCTAGGGTCTCGCATCCTCATACATATTCAAAAGCCTTTCACAGTTCATTATAAACTCACAAAATCTCTGCTCCTTCCTATCCTAGATAGCCATGTTACATTCATTAAAAGGGAGGAATACAAAGCCTCCCCAAATTATAACGATACAAATTCCTCACGCAATTAGAATTTAACTATTCACCGTCTCACATCTAGGTCTCGGATCAAAAAACATCAAACACAAGCGTGCCTAATGGATGTCTCTCTACATTGCACAATTAACACTCAAGGACAAACAATAAAGGAGTGGGAATCATGGCTTTCCGATGTTTAGTTTTTGTATTTTTTTTTACTTTTTTTGTCCTATGTAGGTTTAAAAAGTAAACACCTTTGTTTCCCTCTATCAAGAGTCATCCCCTGAGAGAAGATAAGTTGAATATAATCATGCAGACTTTTTTGCTGAAAATAGTCAGTGACTGAAACACTTTAAAGAGACAATCACTAAGTCACACACATTCTAAATGACAGATCCAAAACAACACACATGCTGTAACTTTTCATGCATCCCATGACTCAAATGTGATGATGACAAATGTAAGCAAACTATGAAAATGCAGCAGTGTCTGAACCTACATGATTGAAAAAGGTGACGATAAAGAAGAAGCAATATTTGCAAAGTTAAAGCAGCCTTGCTTTTAGCCATACTATAAAAGAAAAAAAAAAATATATATATAAATATATATATATATATATATATATATGTGTGTGTGTGTGTATGTGTAGGGGAGACCGGGGATGATTGTAACACTTTTTGTTTGAGCATGTGTAACCCAGTGGGTTTTTTTGTTAGAGCTCTTAAATTGTGATATGTGGTACCCTTATTTGTCTGCTATAAATAACACACACTTTGACCTCTACTACACCATCACAGATTATGGAAAATTGAAATGAAAATGAAATGAAATTAATGTCAAATACAAATAGGTATATTGTCACAATGTACCCCAGTACCGGGGTGAGTTGTAACACTAGCTAGGGATGGATGTAACAATTAAA
Organism: Epinephelus fuscoguttatus; assembly: GCF_011397635.1. Taxonomy (NCBI): domain Eukaryota; kingdom Metazoa; phylum Chordata; class Actinopteri; order Perciformes; family Serranidae; genus Epinephelus; species Epinephelus fuscoguttatus. The sequence goes on from NC_064757.1 coordinate 3,728,640, forward strand.
TTATTGTGCTTAAAAAAGATTCACAATAGGCTACATGTATTCAAGCACTTCAATGAATAATAAAGAAGGAACAATAAACTTGTAAGAATACAATAATTATAATATTAAAATAAATAGAAATGTATAACATAAATACAAAAAAGGTTGACGTTTGAACAGCATTTGAACAGTTGAACAATGAACACTTTCGAAGAGTAACTATTATCTGAGCAAACTAAAGCATAATACCTATAGCCTATTTTCAATCTGACTGGCAGTTGGGGCAAATGTAGATGTCCTTGCCTGGGGTGCAGGCTTCGTGGGCCCAAAATCCACACTTTTTAAGAACTGTTACAACCCTCCCCATGCCTAGCAGCCATGAAAGAGCTAACAGTTTTTAGCATTTAGCTTCAAGGCTAGCACTAATGAAACACATCAAATTAAACTAGAGAATCTACCACTTGAATCTATGTAAGTGAAACAATTGTACATACAACACAATGGACACTATGCAAAAAACAACTGTGATGAAAATGTTTGGTTACTCACCTGAAAAACTGTTTTTTGGCTCTAGAACAGACAAATTTGGACTCAGAGACACGCAGCTTCACCAGTGAGCTCCAATTGTAAATGGGCATGGACTATGTTGATGATGTCACCACAGCTCGTTTCCAATTGGCCAAACTGAGAGTGTTACAACTATCCCTTTGTTACAACCATCCCCGGTCTCCCCTTTACATGTATATATAGGTAACATTTTGCATGATTAATGACTCTTTTATAATCTGACACACTCAGTTTAATACAACCAACATGATTTGCTTTGAAAAAGCTGAGCCAACTTAATATAGTGACATTTAGTGGTCAAATTACTTTATTTAAGATATTCTAACTTATTATTTTAATTAAATCCTACTCAAACATGTCACATGTATTTTTTATTTTGAACAACTTCTTTAAAAGAATGAATGAGAAGATGCGTGGACACTTCACTAAATAAATGTATAAAGAGACCAAGCAACAATTATCAGATTTATCTGAAGAAAAAACAAATAGTAATGCAAATAATTATCCAGAATATTATTATTATTAACCAGAATGCACAGTACCAGTACAAACAACAGTAGACACGTAAGGGATAATGTATAGTGAGCCAGTGACTGTTGAAAAATAACTCCCGACAGGGGAATGGAACCCTGATGCGCAGTGGAGTTATTTTTCAACAGTCACCAGCTCACTATACATTATCCTGCTTAGAACATGGCTTACTACTAAAACATTCAAATGTTACAACTGGCATCAATATTATTAAACTGCTGGCAGAGTGTATTGACAGAGGAGAGGCGTTCACTCGACTTCTCTCGGTCGGAGATGCTGGGTGCCGAGTAGCTGCGAAGGCTGCCCTCACATTTATGGCCAGTGACCGACATGATCTCCCTGCTCTCCAGGCCAGCTTGGGAGAGCTGTGTGGAGTAACGTTAACTGATTTTGATGCTCCTCAGTCTAAGGCCGTTGCAGTGAAAAGTGTTCACTTTAGCTGGGCGTAACTTAGCCGGGCGATGTCCGTCGATAGCTGCCTCTGTGAGAAGAGAACAGAAGAAAGGGAGGGGGGTATCACTGTCCGAGGGCTGCCGCAGAATGGCAATGTGGATGTCAGCCAACCAAGACTCGCTACCCGGTCCCTGGTCTGGCCTGCTAGGAGCTAACTAGCAGCCAGTATAGTACAGTCCTCTCTCGTCTAGCTAACATTTAGCCGTGTTACTGACTGATCCATTAGAAAGAAAGCTAGCTGGACATCTGTTTTGAAGCCTCTTTCCTTTTTGCTCTTCTTTGCCTCCTCAGACAGAGGAGCTTGTTTTCTTTCACTAGGCCATTTTTCACTTGTCTCCAAACTTCGTCCGTCTGCCATTGTGCTCGTGACTCAACTATCTTATGCCCAACTCCTCATAAAGACCAGCCTCAGTCCCTGATTGGCTGACTGACCAGTTTCGCAATACACAACGCATTTCCTGCCGTAAAGCAGATTTTTCCCGCGAAATTTCATCCCCGGTGGCAGAAGCTTATTACAAAGATTGCAAAGCCACTAAGTAACCTATGTAAATGCTGATAGTCTGATTTTACTGTGGCCAATACCCTGTGCAACCCACATTATTTTCATAATGATATATGTAGGAAAAAATGCTATCTGTTGCCTCTTTTAGTGATTAAAATACATTAATGAAACAAAGAAAAAAATATTAATGCTGAAAAGCATAAAAAACATTATCCACTAACTCCATTTATCATATTTTAGAGTGTGCCATTCATTGATTCAGTTTTGTAATTCTGTTGGATTTCTAATAAACACTAATGCCAGTAACTTAACAGAAATAAAAAAGGGCACTGAACCTAAGAAAAGGAAGAAGAGGATTGTATATCTGTGTGTGCGTACATGTAGCTGGAGTCTGGGTGTGCAGATCAGTTTATGTGTGGATGTTAGATCAAGCCAGATGATGATCTGGTTGACTGGTGTTAGCAGAGCTGATCTCACAGTTCCTGGGTTGGGGAGAGCTGAACGCCAATCGCCTCTCCTGCTGCTTCCCAGACCAAGCTGGCTGTTTCTAATGAGACAGGCGGACAGGGAGCTGTCACACTGACGGGGGCCGCCTGACACATGAAAATGAGACCCCCGATCAGCATGCTGGGATCGAGTAGGAAGACTGGGAGGGACTGGGAGGGTGAAGTAGTGAAAAAGGGGAAGGATGGGGAGGGCGGCCTACCAGCTGTCAGAGGACTGAGTGACAGGTCAAGGAAGGCGGCTGCGCAGCAAAACTCCTCCAAGGGCCTTTGAGTGACAAGAGACGAAAGGCACATCTCTGCATACACAGCAGTGGCTGCAAACTCTCCTGTCTGGCTTGTCTCTGTCATCTGACAGGCCTACAAGGACCAATCCTGTTCTACTCAGGGACTGTTCACCAGCCAAGAGTATCAGCAGAACAGCGGCTATTGATCTACATTTAGACCTTCTGGATCTCTTATTACTTCAACCAAAATTCAAAGTGCTAGTTTTTCTTATCCAAATTCCTCTCTGTATCACTCAGTTATGATTTTACCCCGTGATAAATACAGCAGCTTTAGCGACATTTACCATCTAAATGTTGCAAAGTATATCTGGTTATTCCTCCAAGATGCCCTGCAGACATGCCTTTCTGAGTGATGACTGTGGGATTATCTCTCCATTACAATGATTCTATCTGACAAGGCATTCTGTCACATCTCAAATGGCTGCTTCCCTTGAAGAGCCAGGTGCTCTCTCTGCGTCGCTCACATCCGCAGATTGCCAGAGATTTGAGACAGCCCCACATTACGTTTCATCTGCAGGGGAAAAAGTGAGTGCTCAGGCTCGGCGACACTCCCATCCTTCAAGGTGTTCTTGTTCCATCTGCTAGAGGGTCCAGCGGGAATACTTCTCTCTGAGCTCCTTCCTCAGTCCCAGCAAGCAGCCTTTCATGTCAGACAGGATACCAGACAGGAATCCCAGCTAGCACTCGGCTTCACTTAAGACTTACATGTTGACAGAGAGAAAGAGGAGTGTTCTCTTATCTCTGAATGGTCTCGTTTTTTTCTTAGACAGCCCAGACTCAGATGCCAAACTCAAAACATATGCAGTGTGGGAGAGGATGGATCAAGAGGTAGGCTATGTATGTACTGTAGTTAGAGCAGTAGAAAAAACAGCTGTCTTATAGGTGTATGGTATGAAATCACATGTACATGCTCAAATAAAGTAAGGGATTGTAAAAAATCAAGTTATGTCCACTTGGACATAACTTGTCCTTGTCCTTGTGCAAATTCTGATCTTAATGTAGCTAAAATGAGGTAAGTAATAAAGGTTACAATAATGTAACCTTCATTCTATTTGCTGAGGCGGAGCCCTCTCCTGGACTCTTTGGGTAATACTCCTCCAATCACAGGCACGCATTTTCACACTGAGAAAAGTATAAATGTAGCTGGGCAATGAGGAAGTACCTACCTGAATACGTGCGGACCCCATGGTATATAGAGAGGCAGATTCCTACCACCAGACATGGTACACTCTCTTCAGCTAGTGGAGTAGGCGCAACAGGGCCCCTAGGTAGAGGGTTCACAGAGGCGGAGCCCTCTGCTCAAGTCTTTGGGTACAATGGGTGGAGTCTGATGAGTGAATGCCCTGCCACGACATAGCATAGACCCAGCCATGCTGATCCTGACCAGCTAAAGGTTAGTTGCCGTAGCCTGCCTACTACTTCTTCTGAGGAGGACGGGACCCCAGCCAACCCAGGTAGTAAGCAACCTAACTGGGTGGAGCTTTGGTCTAATCTAAGACAAGCTCAGTGTGCTACTTGCTGTTCTCTGAAGAGAACATTATTAATCAATCAATCAATTAATCAATCAATTTTATATATAAAGCCCAATATCACAAATCACAATTTGCTTCACAGGGCTTTACATCATACGACATCCCTCTGTCCTTTGGACCCTCGCAGCGGATAAGGAAAAACTCCCCCCAAAAAATGAAAATTATCATTAGCTTGGTGCTGCCCCACACGACTGTGATTTGTTTACAGAAAGCAAAACAAACCAGGGAGTTTTTCCTACAGCAGAAATATAATCCGTGTCAATGTGGAGCCAAACCATGATTTTTTATTTATTTTTTATTTTTTTTAACCTATCCATGTGCTTTTGTTGCCTAAATGAAAATGTGTGCTTTTGTTGATCTCCTGGTGTATGGTTGTTTGGTTGTGGCATCCCAAAACATCAACAGCAGATGCAGAAGGATACCTAGCATGTAATATGTGACATGAAAGTCCACTGACAAAACCACAATATGTGACATCTTTGGATGAAAACATACCCAGATAGCATGCATACATCTGGCCAATGTCGGTCCGATGTATCAAGTTTAGATCGTTAAGACGTAGCAGGGGGAGCATTTGCTCATTGCCAAGACGTCGCTGAGACGTCGGCCTGTAATCGAAAATGACCACCATGCGACGTTCAAACGATCAATAAAAGAAGCTGCACTCAGTGGGCGCTCTTTCATTAATATTCATATGCTTCATTAACTACGACCTTTATTCATTTAGGTCGGACCTTTCAAACTACAAATATTTCACCATTCAATGTGAGAACATTCAACAATCAGTTTTTCATCTCGGAAAAACAGTGGTTTCAAAACTGCGCTGTTACCTGTAGCCCCAGGGTCAGTTTGCTTTGCAGAGGAGGAGACCTCGACTGATAAATTGCCCATAAAATCACATTTACAACATACCGAAGGCAACCTTAAACTTCATTATTTGACCTCCGTGCTCCTCTCCGCTCCTCTTACCCACACTTGAGCACCCGTTCTGGTATACACAGTGTCGGCCCACCCTGCCTTACCTCTGCGCTCCTCTCCACTCCTCTCACCCACACTTGAGCACCCGTCCAGGGCCCTGGAAGTCAGGCCGGGGGGCTGCGGGACCATGGGTGGCAGCTCCAGGCACTTCCACTTTAACCCAAAATGAGTGCTCACGATAACCAGATGAGCAGATAACGTCAACTACGGAAAATAAAATGAAAACACCACAGTTGTAGCCTGTTATGAGCTAAACCACTAAACTAGCTAACAGCTAACGAAAGATAACGTTAGCTGGTGGGGACATGTGCTATACACCCAGTCGTGCCTCGCCACTCACCAGGAACCTCTTTTAACTGTCACAGTAGAAACAAAATAGTTATTTTCTGCCAATTTATTCCAATTAGCTTACCTGAAACCAACTGCGATAAGATGCTGTGTCCTGAGAGCTCATTTCCAAACAAAGACCGCGGAGATGAAATTCCGCCTCTGTGGCGACTTCCGTATGTGGGCAGACATTCTACGGTACTGGGCCAACCCAAAGCCGACGTAACAGAGATGTTTGATGAGCTGGAACAAAAGAGTATTAAATTTAAAGATATCCGCCCATGCGTCCGACGTTTGTCAGACGTTATAAATTCAGGGCCGATGTGTCGTCCTCAGGCCGATGTCGGCCAGATGTATGTATGCTATCTGGGTATTGGATAAATGGTTATTCCAGGCCTTTCTCTTGCGCTGACACAGCGCTGTGGAGATTGGTCTGGCTCTGAGACTAGATGTGCAGGGTTCAGGGTTTTGATATCTTTAACCTGACTTAATTAAATTCTTCCATGCAAATATTCAATTTTTTTAATGCTTTTTTTGGCCTTTACATATCCTAGCTAAAGGGAGTACAAGGATGACTGCCCCTGTTTTTAAAAACATATTTCATCATATTTTATTGGAAGCCTCCCTACTCCCATTTACGATGTCAGTTTGCTGTTGTTACTGACTCAGCACATCATCAGCCATGTATTTAGCTTAATACAAATCATCTTATAACAAGGGCATTCAGCCATTTGGATACTACCCCAAACTTGCAAGAATTATGCAAGCATCCTTCCATTTAAAAATATTGTAATGAATACCACAAGATTATCAAGCGACAATGGGTATCTTGCATATAGAAATCATAACACACCAAACCAATGTACAAGACCTTAGTTAACCACTTCATTTGCTTCTGATTACATTTGATTGCCAAAAGCAACTATTTGCAGGACACTCATCACTTACCTCATGCCATTAAAATTAGGGTTTTAACGGTATGAGATTTTTACGGTACCATATCAGGAAAATTAGAAAGATAAAGACATGGAAAAAACAGTGCACTATACCACAGTTTCATGGTATCAATATATATGTTATTACGCAATTACTATTATCTTCCTCAGTGGATAAAAACATAAGGTTTTTTTGGTGGATGAGCAAATGCTTTATTATTGAAAACTATTTTGTTTTAATGGGAAAAAAAGTATGACAGGCAGTCAAGGAGGAAAGGAAATGCGCATGTACAGGTTAGATTTTCCATCTGGTTGCCTTTTTTTTCATTAGCGTAGAAAAGCAAATGTTCACAGTATGATAACTGTCAATTTTCATATCACGGTATGCCTTGAATCCTGTATCTGCAACCCTACGTACAATTGATATCTTTAAAAATTGGATCCCCTTGATCTTCCACACAAAATAACACTATCTGGATGACTTAGATATAAGACATTAAACCCTTTTTTTGGGCTCAAACGTATGCCAGCCTGTGAAACTTTGTGTACTGTGTGACTGCATCTAGTGTGTAATGTACACACTAAACACTGAATTCATTTTGAACAATATGTATTGTCTGCATTAAAAGAAAAATAAGTGACTCTAATGTAATAAGACTACAAAAACATATGTAATCCACAGCAGGGAAGGAGCCCTTTTGGCCCTCAGTATGCAAATGCATTAATTCTAAAATTGCTTGTTTGAGGGTAGCAGCCATCAGTGTGTTTCAATTAGTATCTCAACAGCAGGTTTTGTTGTTAAATAACAGGACACATATTGTTATATCCAGTAGCCTTCTAAGAGCACAAATAAAAACACATTAACAGTTTAAAAGAGACTGTGAGGAGTAAGATTGATGTACCATATGGCAATATTATTAAAAAAAGGGACTGTTTATGCTTTTTTAATGCTTCTTATGCTTATGACCATGTGAACCTGAACATGTTTGCAAGATGTGGTTTATTTATTGATGGGTGAGAGGGTCTTGAAAGGCAGACAGAACATTCTACCCAGGTGTCTTTTATATGTGGAGATGTTTGACAACACATGAGCTACTGCAAGTAACAACAACAAAGTGAATGGCATTGATTTTCCATCACAGTACAACTAAAATGGACAAAATGTGAAGAGTGTGAGAGCAGAGGTGGGGAGGGAGGGGTGAGGGGGCATCTCTGGTGAGTGCAGGAAATGGGTGCAGATGACAAAAATGGCTAGGGAAAAAATGAACATGTTAGAGAAACATGGACAAAGACAGTCAGTTAGAAGAGCCCATGAAAGGCTGCAGCTGAATTGGCCGAGGCAGGAATCAATATTGGTGCTTCAGCTGAAGGTAGGCTAAAGAGATGGCTGGACTGTGGAGAAAACACAGTGATGTTCAAAGTAGTTAATACACTGTAGAAATGGTGAGCAGCAAGGGCTATCTGTCAATGAAGTGTATGTGTTAAATATGTGTGTGAATGTGAGTGTGTGTGTGTGTGTGTGTGTGTGTGTGTGTGTGTGTGTGTGTGTGTGCAGTGGACAGGGAGAGGTGGCCTACGAGGCCTCACCTCTCCAGTGGAGTGGTAAATCAGCCATCAGCCATGTGACAGGCACAATGCCCCCATGCTCTGCCCAATGAGACATTACCCTCTCAGCCCCCTCCTGCCCCCTTCCAGCCCCCTCCTCAACGGAGCTTTGATATCCCTCTTCGCTCCACTGACCAACCGATGGTAGGGGGTGCAGCATTCCTCCAAACCAGCCGAACGGAGCAGCTGAATATATCCCATCATGCAACAAAAGCCCAGAGGAGCCGCATTGGCCTTTGGAAGGGAAGGGGGTGGGGGGCATGATGTTCAATCGGTCCCCTCAGCCTTTTGACCTGATAGAGCTGGCTGAAACCACTGCTGACCCGGCAGGAGTTAACAACTGCTTCCTGTCTGCTGGCATTAGCATAGCCAGCAGTGAGGATAAGCTGATTGCACCATGGGGCTTTAGCTGACCTGTTACAGTCAACTACCTGCCTCAGTGTCTGACTGCAACCCTCTCAGACACAACACGGCTCTCAACAAGAGTGTACTATCAGTCAACACTGTCACTGAAGGCTCACGGGCCATAGTAGTCCATGACAAGACCAACCAGAAAAATAGGAAAGTATGATATTTAAACTTGGTTTTTAGGAAAAGTGAAATGGCCTCTTATTATCTCAAGGTCTGAAAAGTGAAGCCAATGCAGAAGTGTCTTAAACCTGCATTCTTTGTGATAGCCAGCAGGGGGCAACTCTACTGGTTTCAAATAGAAGTCCAAATTTATAGAAGTCTATGAGAAAATGACCCTACTTCTTTTTTGTCAAATACATTTTATTGAAGAAGAAGAGATTTCAGGATGTAGGACATGGACACAGTGTACATTTTCATTTATGGAGAATGAAACAAGATACAATATAATGTCCAACATAATAAACACATACACATCAGAACAGAAAGAAAATCCCTAATCACACCCACCCACCCTCCCTCTCCTCTGCTCAGCATGTAGTATATGACAGTAAAGGTAGCAATGGATAATCTTTTTATTAAAAGACAAAAGGTGAAAAATAATGTTGGACAGTCGACGATATGGAGTGTCCACTATGGGTTGTTTGTTAGGTAATGGATGAGGGGCAGCCAAATCTTGTCAAACCGTGACTCTCTTTTATTCAAAGAAAATCTTACTTTTTCAGTGTGAAGGGTATTTGTCATTTCGTTGAGCCACAGCCTAAAAGTGGGAACTTTCTTCTTCCAGAAAGTCAGTATTAATTTTTTGAAGTTGCTGTTGTGATTTTTTTAATGCTGGTATAGAATCCGAAGTTCCCAGTATAATAAAGACAGGGCCAGGTTCCATGTGGGTATTAAGAATGTCAGAGAATGCTTTAGACATTTTTGTCCAGAATTTCTCTATCTTGGGACAGAAGATGAAACTATGGACATGGTTTGCCTCAGCTGTGTTGCATTTATCACATTGTGGGGAAGTGTCTGGAAACAGCCTGTGAAGCTTTGATTTTGTGTAATGGAGTTTGTGGCAAACCCAAAACTGAATGAGGCAGTGTCTAGAGTTGATAGAGTGAGTGTTGATCTGTTCAAGGCTCACTTCCCATGCAGTTTTAATTGCTGACATAGAGAAGGGTTTGAGAGATTGTAGTGAGTAATAGAAGTGTGACACCTTTTTATCAGGACCTGCAGTTTGAAGAAGGCACCTATCTAGAAGTGAGGGTGAGGCACTTATATAAGAAGAAAAGTAGGTGCGCACATAGTCTCTCATTTGCATAAACCTAAAATGGTTACTCCAAGGGAGTTTATACTTTTCTCTCAACTGAGGAAATACGGCAAAGGTTCTGTTCAGGTAAAGGTCACCGATTGTACGAATACCCAAATCCCTCCATTGCGAGAATACATTATCAAGTTGGGATGGTGGGAATGAAGGATTCCCAGCAATGGGGAGTAGGAAGGAGGGCTGACTGAACCCGAAATGTGTCTTACTTTGCTTCCAAATTCTGATCATACTGTGTATAGTGACACTTCCACTGTAGACAGATTTATCTAAAGCCACTAGAGACAGGATCATTGCACCCAGACTATGTGGGCGGCACTGCACCCGCTCCAGTTGCAGCCAGCGAGGGGGTTCAGCTGAGTTATCTAACCACCTTGAAATAGGCCCAATAGTAGAGACAAAAACTGGGGAGAGCAAGCCCATCAGCTCGTTTCGGTTTGCAGAAGTGAGCTTGTTGAATTCCGTGACTTTTATAGTCCCAAATAAAAGAGAGAATAATAGAATCTAATTTCGTAAAAATGATTTGGGCAAAAACACGGGGAGGCATTGGAAAAGGTACAACAGCAGGGGAAGGAATATCATTTTAATTGTGTTAATCCTACCAATCAGTGAGATAGGGAGCAATCTCCAAAACTGAATGTTAGCTCCGAGTTTGGCCACAAGAGGGGGGTAGTTGGCTTGAAAAGAGAGGCAAATTCTTTAGTGTTTGGAATCCCAAGATAGGTGAATGTCTGAGACAAAATCTTAAATGGCAAATGTTGTATCAGGGATAAATCCTTTAAGCCAACAGGTATCAACTCACTTTTGGTCCAGTTAATCCTGTAATCAGAGAAGGATTCAAACAAGTTAATTTTGTCAAAAACAGTGGGAAGACTAAATTGAGGCTTGGTAATAAACAGGAGAACGTCATCTGCATACAGGGAAATCTTATTAGGTGTGTCTGCAACATTGGAGCCATAGATATTTGGGTCAGTGCGAATAGACTCCGCGAGGGGCTCGATGGCCAGTGCGAACAGGAGGGGTGAGAGGGGACACCCCTGTCTTATGCCCCTAAACAGGCTGAAGTGGGAGGATAACATTCTTCATCTTCATCTTCTAACCGCTTCATCCTCTTGAGGGTCGCGGGGGGGCTGGAGCCTATCCCAGCTGACATCGGGCGAGAGGCAGGGTACACCCTGGACAGGTTGCCAGACTATCGCAGGGCTGACACATAGAGACAGACAACCATTCACGCTCACATTCACACCTACGGACAATTTAGAGTCACCAATTAACCTAGTCCCCAGTCTGCATGTCTTTGGACTGTGGGAGGAAGCCGGAGTGCCCGGAGAGAACCCACGCTGACACGGGGAGAACATGCAAACTCCGCACAGAAGGGCTCCCACGCCCGGGATTGAACCGGCAACCCTCTTGCTGTGAGGCGAGAGTGCTAACCATCACACCATCATGCCGCCCAGGATAACATTCTGTTAGATAAAATTTTTGCCCTGGGATTTTTATACAAAAGTTTGAGGCAGGCGATAAATTTGTTTCCTAAATTAAATTTGTCCAGCACAGTGAATAAATAAGACCGTTCTACCTGGTAAAACGCCTTCTCAGCTTCGAGAGAGACGATTACAAGGTCGCTGATGCTGGACTTATTACATTATATTAAAAAGTCATCTGAGGTTGGAGAAGGAGTTTCTGCTGGGGACAAACCCGGTCTGGTCTGAATGTACTCATATATCTGTTAAGTCTATTTGCTAAAACTTCGCTAAAGCTAATATTTTCTGGTCCACATTAAGTAAAGAAATAGGTCTGTATCCTCCAACCTCCTCTGGATCCTTACCCTTTTTTGGAATAAGTGTTATGACAGCCTCTCTAAGTGTTTGTGGGAGAGACCCATTTTCGAGGGCTTGAGAGTACATTTTAAGCATATGGGCTGTAAGTATGTCAGTAAATGTTTTGTATAGCTCACAAGGGAGATCGTCTGGTCAATACTAAATGGTTAATTAGGCTGTCAAATCAGCTGCTGCATGAGGAAAAGAGTTTAGACCAATTGACACAACATTTTTTCTGAAGGAATACTCCATCCAAAAGTTTGTAGCTAGCTGCTTTTGAGGACAAAGGTAGATGTGCAATTGATTATTACCATCCCCGAGTACAATTGCCCCCAAACTCCACTCCACCCACTGCTTAGCTTTTACATTAGCATGTTGATCCTTACTTGAGTACACTTGTGTAAAAACCAAAGAGGCATTTTTGTTGTTCTACAGTATAGCAAAGGGTGCTGCAGATGGAAACTGCTGCTCTGGGGATCGTCATCGGTGAAGCAGTGAGGTAGGGTCTGCTCCTAGCCAGAGGAGGAGCCACTGCCATTGGGCATGGAGCTCTACCGCCAGAGCTCCAACTGCATAAAGGTCAAAGGTGACAGCGAAGCCAAATTTGAGTCTTTTTGTGGGGAGTTCCACTGCCGTCTGATATACAGGCATAAGTATTAAATTGAGACTGTTTCATAAAAGATATAAACTTCTAACTCACATTAACACCAGATGCATACAGTACCGTACATAAGAACCATACTTGAGACTTGAGGCCACATTTTACAAATGGACACAGGCATAGGCATATGGTGCGTGGGTACGGTACACAGTGTTGATGCTAATCAAGCAAACTGGACTTTGGGTCAAGTGCACTTGGATCTGGGCCTGGGTCCCTGATGTGAGAGGCCCTTAATAGGAGTGTTTGGAACATACTAGGCATACAGACTTTCCAAAGATTGTGGACAAGAGAATACTTTAAAAAAGTAAATTTCATGTTCAGGACTCTGGACCACCTTTATTACCACTGTGAATTTAAGCTCACTACAGCTGCCATATTACACAAAATCTGATGTGATGGTATCAGTGTGAATCAGATTAAACAAATCACAGTGTGTGAATGCTTCAATATGTTTTTTTTTAGATATAATGTATCAAAGTAAAATTTCCCTGCCCCTTTATATAGTCTGTGTCCACTTTATCATTAAAATTACAGAAACGTAAACTAACGGCAAGATGCCAAACCTTGCTTTACCCACCTGATACTAGATTTACTGGTTACAATAAGACCAGTGAGTTTTGTAGTTCAGAATGATCTGTACTTGAAAGATGCATGGATATAATCACAGAGTAAAAGCTGTAAATGTCACAGTTAGTGAGCACCCAGAATTATCTAAATAATTTGGCAAAGGTTAGAGGGCAGTTAGTTAGGATGGCACCTGCAATGTCAGCTCCATGTGACAGAGCTGACTGAGCTGGCAGCACAGACAGTGTATGCTTTGGCAGTATCTATGGCATCAGCATCAGACTGAAACCACTGCGGTGTAAACTCTCTCGAGGCTCAGGAGCAGGCCGCATATGTTCTGCCTCCAACACCTAATGCCATCGGCTGCACAAAGCACAAACACTGCCTCCGCCTTGGCACAGTCTTCTGGGATACCAACTCACTGTTGCACTCACACGCACTCTGCTTGCATCACTTCAGAGTTGAAGTAAACCAAAACCCAGTGTCGGAGAGAGACAGGGATTAAGGAATTGACTTCCCTTAGCCAGGTGGAGATGAGACTTTCCGGAGGATTAAAAGCTCGAATTAAGAGTGCAGTGCAAGATCAAGATGTGCCTGTGTGTGAGTTGGAGCAGATCTAAAGTTACACTGCAAAAGTGGGAATAATTTTATGAACATTCATATAGCTTGATGGCCATGGATGAAACAAGTAAATCAAGCTAAGATACAAGTGTGTTCTATTGCCTGACCTTTAGGGTGAACCTGAGAAAGTCAAATGCTGGGGGTGCCTTTCAGCAAGGCACTGAATACCCCAGTTGCCCCATTTGTTGTAATGTGATTTTACCAGGCAGCTCTGAGGTTTGAAAACGATATCACATTAAATCAAATGACCATGTGAAATAAGGGTGTCGCTTGTTGTGATGAACCAATCGAGAATCATCAGCCAACAATGTTGCACTGTGTCTGCTGGATGGATAAATAGTAAATAGCATAAACTGTTTGCTAACACATTTTCCACAACAACCTAACATGACTTGTTCATGCTATGTTTCCAGCTTGCATCACTAATGTCAAACGACAAGGAAATATTTAATAATAATGCCACTGTAAAAATCATTCATTCTCATATGTTTAACTAGATAAGCTACAACATGCAGATACATGCTTGACTTTTGTAGTGTGATGAAATATTTAAAACTCAAGGTCCAATTTCTTACTTCCAATCGTATCTCACAGCCAGTGTTGCACAAGTTACTTTCAAAATGTAATACATTATACATATTACTAGTTACCTTCAATTGAATGTAATGAGTTACTTAATAATATCACTGTCTGTGAAGAGTAATGTGTTACTGATTATACTACTTTTGTGTTACTTTCAACAAATAACCTCACAAGTACAACTAGGCATTATAACATGCAAGAGCGTCATTGTCTTTCATAGCAGGTAATCAAAGCACAGAAAGCCTAATAAAGACTCTTCCTCGTAATACAGATCTGGTCCATTCATACATTCACAGGCAGTGGTTCCACTTTTAATTAAAATCACTCTTTTATTAAGAAGAGTGTGATGATATTCAGCAATTAAATAGCCTATACCTTTTTAAATAAATAGGCCCGTTTCCACCGCAGGAACTTCGGGGTAATTTTTGGTGTGTGTCTCCCACCACAGGAACCACTCCCGAAGGACAGAGTTCCGGAACTTTTACGGGGGCTAAACAAGTCCCTGCCTCAGAGTAGGTACTCAGAATGGCCCCGAAAGACTCCTGGCTGGGGCTTGGGATTTACTTGGTGCTGATTGGATATACTCAAGGAGGCATGTGATGTCAACAGAAAGCAACAAAATAGCCGGCATTTTTAAAACTCAGCAGACGAGGGTTAGCTCATTCATATAGCTTCCGCCACCATGTCAAAAACCTCACTAAATGACCCATGAAATTTTTTTTTTTCCAGCGGATATCTTAGTTACAACATGATTGAGCTAGCAAAGCAGTTTTGTGTTGATATGTGTTGTGTGCATTCAGTTTTGGGAAATCATGATGTCTAGAAAGCATCAGTGGCTGCCACTGACAGGGACAGCTAACAGCAGCAGCAAAGCTAACATTAGGACGTCATCTGTTAAAAGCCTCCCGTTGTCGGATACGACATGAAACTACTCCAGTTAGATCAATCATGTTGTAACTGAGACATCCGCTGGAAAAAATATTTTTTTCACGGGCCATTAAGTGAGTTATTACAGACACCGCTAAGGGCTAACAGCTAACGGCATCCCTACGTCACCCCGGTAAATGGTCGTGCAACGATTACGTCACATCCAGAGCCCGTAACTTTACAGGAACCTTCCTCGTACTCCGCTCTCTCAGTGGAGACACGGCGGTTGAGAGGGCTGAGCGAGACGACGTTCCTGTAGTAGTTCCTGCCCCCAAATAGTACCAGGAACTTCTTCAGTGGAAACGGGCCTAATGAAAACCCAGGGATGGGCAGGCAGACAAAGGATCAAAGTTTGATCATTGAGACAGGGATAAATATTTGTAGGCCTGTAATACGAAACACAATAGACAAATGCTGAGGTTAGCACAACAAGTGGATTGGCATGCAAGTCAGTCACTATGATGAGTGCAAATGAATACGCCAGAACTGGAAGACCTGCCTGCAAGTTCCCAGTGAGCCAGTCAGCTACAACAGTTTTGCAGAGAGAGTTGCATATATGAAGGGGATAGCTGGCATTGCTCCGCCATTGTAGGGGATGTGAATAGAGAAACATCCAGCATGCTAGTGCACATCTGAAAGCATCAACCACATGTGCAAAACACAAGGATGAAGAAAAAAAACTTTAGCATAACTCCTTATGCCCGCTGCTTTCGAGCAGCTTTTAATTGCAAAAGCAGAACGTCGTAGACATAGTAGGTATATGAGAGGAAACACAATGAACATGCTAACACACAGTACGGCATTACCCAGATGTGTCAATTGCCAGCACCTTTGTATAACATGGATGAATGGTGTGAATGAATGAAAAAATGAAAACAATAAACACTTAATTTCGGTTGGTAATGCATTACATGATATTGTAAGTGTAATGTTATATCCTGATAACGCGTTACAAAAAGAGAGTATTAGGGGTTACAAAAACAAGGCATTACCCCCAACACTGCTCACAACCCTCTTCAATGGAAGGAACTCACTCACTGACTAAAGCTCTATACTTAGGTGTACTCTATACACTCTGCAATCTGGAGAGCTCAGTTGGATATGGTTGAAAGCTAGTTTCCGAATGTGTTATCACTGATCATCAGATTAAGCCTGAAAAATTATTTTTTAAAAGTTCTGCAATAACAACAGATCTCAAGATGCTTACGGGCATAAATCTATCATTGTACTGCCTACAAATAATACATGGCAATATCCATTTAGCCAATGCATGTCAAAAGTAATCGCCTAAATGGTGGTAATTGGATGAATTTCTGTGGTTAAGCAAATAAAGGCTAATTGCCACTTCCACTCCAGGCCACCGATAAAACCTCCAACGACTGGAAAAGAAGAAAACGGCCCATGTCTATGCCGTGAGACTCCCTGCAACATATAACCACCTTCATTCCTATTCATAGTGCACTCACATATCTTTAATGGCTCATTTGAATTGGTTCACCGCCAAGCGAGTCTCTCTCCCCCTTAACAAACAAACACAACGACAATATTGCGAGTCAAGCTGTTGTTTGTTACTGGGCAGTGAGATGACGGCGGCTCTGTGACTCCCACATCACAAACCAGTGTGTAGTGACCTGACCCGCCGCTAAAGGAGTGTTTGAGGATGCTGAGGATGGGGAAGGAGACATCAAACCCAAGCAGATGGGATGAAACAATGGCACAATGCAGCATGTCTGTGACAGGCTGCACCAGCTGATCAAGGCAACAGCAATTTACTGGCAATGAGCGATTTTGCAAACACCAAATGTAACCAAGTAACAAAGCTTTGCTTTTAAAATTACTATAATTTGTCTCCTGACAGGATCTATATGAGCACTTTCTTTGTCTTATTATCTCCTATATGGATGTAGCAACAGTGACTGTCTTTTATTTTCCTAAGTAGTATTGTTCTTTATTAAGTGGAACACAGAAGATTACTCAGTGACATGTCAGCTCCTCCAATTTACTATGTAGGATATGTTGTCTACATCCACTTAGCTAATTAAGACAGTCACAGCAGTGTAGATTTCAGGGCAGATCAAACAGTACTGTGTTGATATGGGAAACAGAGGAAGACTAGTCTCCACCAACTCTGTTATATCATAATCCGTGTTCCCTCAGCCTGATTAAAACATTTCAACAAGAGCCTGGGCTGCCTACCGTGGTAGCGCCGTAGAGAGACTTGGTGTAGAAATATCACAGCTCCCTCATTAGTGAGAGGGGATTTCATTTGGAATATCTCACCAAGCACTTTGAGAGAAGCGGCTGTATTTACATTTAAAAGATCCAAAGTGGCCGTCTGAAGCTAGCTACCTCTATCCTTAATTGCTGGCTTCAGTTGTCCATGAATACATCCAGTTTATTACTGGCTCTCATTACTGGACGGCACTGAGGAAAGTCTCTTTCTCCTCTGTCCCCCCCCCCACACACACACACATACACACACTCTCCATCTCTCTGTCTTCCTTTCGAGCAGGGCAGGACCGCATCAGAGTTCTCCCAGTGGCCAAAAGACACAAACAATCGAGAGGGATTAGACTGTAATCCTGTTTTTACTTTCATCTGCCACATATTCATAAGAGAAGCTCTGTGAAGCATGGGATTCTTGAAGGATGTGCTGCATGGAAAATAAGGGGAAGCACTGTAAACAAAGCAGCACAAGGATGGGGATTATACATTTTAAATGACAAGGGGACAATAAGCTTGACAACAGATTTCGACCTAGCCGATACTGAATAAATGTTTGCTTGCCAGTTGATTCAGACAGTGAAAGATACTGTGAAAGGTGATCACTACAAGGTCACTTCACTGCATCAGATTTTCACATGTAGCAACCTCTGGAGCTGGAAAATGAAGCCAATGCACCATTGCCAAAATCTGCAGTTCCATAAATGGCTACATGAGACTGACTCCTGGAGAGTCAGTCCCCATAGACCCCCATGTTAAAATGCCCAACTTTACAGCAGAAAGAAAGATGTTTACAGCCTGGTACAAAAAGAGGGATGTGAACTCAGTAGTTTGCAGCTGTGTTAATCAAATCAGGTTGGGTTTCCATTACACGTGCAAAATGCTCCAAACGGTGCCAATCCCCTTTGATCTGACATCAGATGTGACGGGACAGTCGATATAGAGATACATTTATGTGCTGATTGCAGATAGTTGCATTGAATAGTGGTTTTGAGGGTATTTATTGCATCATTAATGTGCCTGATATTCTGGAAACCTGCCTGTGAGGTTTTGGTGTCATGTGCGCACTGTCCGCCGGTCAGCCAAACTTCCGTTACACAGGCTGTGCTCCACCTGTGCTGACAGTAGACCTGGTTTCAGCTGGCGAGCTTTTAGTGCACCTTCAGCAAAGCCTTTTGGCACAAAACTGTCACCGCGCCAAGCTGGATCTGTCGACACCTCCCCCTGCTGCGCCGCCACACCCATCTCAGCGCACCTCGGTCTGCCAAACTACCAAACTGAGCACGTCTCGGGTTGAGCTGCTCGAAACTAGCTCTACGCGGGGTTCGCCACCCTGCGCCACGCCGGGAAACTAGAGTCCTTAAGATCATGCATAATTAAAGGCATGGCCACGCTGTGTGACAGGCTGTCTGCCGATAGTGCCCTCGGGCTCTCAGTCAGCGGCGACACGTAATGGGTTAAAATTACGTGCCAGTACCACAGAAACAATGCCAATGTAAAGTCAATTAGGATCCTTTGTCGTGCTGGACACACGAATTCCCTGGTTCAACAGCGTCACATCACCGTTGTTTTCATCAATGATATCTTTACCATTTGTGTACACACAAAAACATGAAAGTGTCCTTGATAACTCAAAAATATGACAGGTTAATGTTCATTCATTCATTCATCTTCTAACCGCTTCATCCTCTTGAGGGCCACGGGGGGGCTGGAGCCTATCCCAGCTGACATCGGGCGAGAGGCAGGGTACACCCTGGACAGGTCGCCAGACTATCGCAGGGCTGACACATAGAGACAAACAACCATTTATGCTCACACTCACACCTACGGACAATTTAGAGTTATCAATTAACCTAGTCCCCAATCTGCACGTCTTTGGACTGTGGGAGGAAGCCGGAGCGCCCGGAGAGAACCCACGCTGACACGGGGAGAACATGCAAACTCCGCACAGAAGGGCTCCCACGCCCGGGATCGAACCGGCAACCCTCTTGCTGTGAGGCGAGAGTGCTAACCACCACACCACCGTGCCGCCCAGGTTAATGTTAAGTCCATAAAATAAAATAAATGTATTTTGCCAGCTTTTGATAGCGTAGGGCTATAAGAGCATTGTGCTGTGGGCGGATGTGGCACGTTCGACTACTGTTTTGTATTGTCTGCCGTCTGTGGGCTTCATTCCATTTCAAATTGTCCCCGGTCTGCCACAACCCGAATCCAAACGCCACTATCTCTGTTAAGAAAAGTTTGTGTGTGTGTGTGTGTGTGGGTGTGGGTGTGCATCAAATCTTGTACCATGGCAATATAAACAGGATGAAAACAGAATGATCAAACTGGACTTTACATTTCACATTCCTCATTTAAACTCTGCACTTGTCACTTTCATATTATTTCATCAAACTGGACTTAACTTTGTGCATTGCATTCATCTTCCACTGTTACATAATTCAGTATTTCATTTCACATTTTAAATACCATTTCTGGACTACTATGCTAGTATTTCACTCTGTAAATAGATTTTAAAATTTCAATATAATTTCAATATTATTTTTGCTTATTTCATTATTGTTATTATTGGTTTACTTTTTTCTATTTTCATTCTTCTGTGTTGCGTGTTTTTGGGAGCAAACACCAAGACACATTCTTTGTATGCTTGCATTTGCTAACAAAACAGATTCTGATTGCATGCATGTCATGCTGACATAAAATCTCAAAACCAAGAATCATAAAGATAAAAAAAATCTCCAGGGTTGTGTAAATAGTAACCTACGCGTGGATGTTGGTCTTATCAGCCCTAACCGTAACCCAAGCACATTAGACCTTCTTCCAAGCCTGTAGTAATGTACTAGATTGTCAGTAGTATTGTATTTTCTGAGGATGACTCGTTTTAGTAACTATTTACAGTAAAAGGAGAGTAATGTCAGTATGAAGATTCTACATGGCTCCTGCTTTAAAATGACTGATGCAAACTGAGCCTACGTTATGGGTGCGTGTTCCCTCCGTCCACAGCTGTGTTCAACTTGTTTGTTTTATAACAGGATAAACATATTTTAAATGCATTATTTTGTTTTTCAGTGTGAATGAAAAAAATAATGGAAATCCACCTTTTTCCGTCACCAACGTGTGTTTGGCCTTTATTGTTATATCAATATTATGTGCCCCTACTGCATAGATAGACAGATAAATAATAAATAATAGCTTAATGTTAATTATAGCTGCTGCGCAGCAATGGGTCGAGTCCGGGCATTTTTAGGCAATTCTGAGCAACAAGCAGAAGAACTGGACATTTAGGAATTTAGCAACACAATCTGCCTTTTGCATCAGCTGAGTCTTGAACTCACAACCTCTGAGACTAAGAATCAATTTCTATCTCACTGAGTTAATTAGTCAGTGACAATTCATGTGTAGCTTCACAAATTGACGAAGCCAGACGTGCAGGATTGGCAGCTGTCCATGCATGGAAAAGCAGAAAAGCAGAAACAAAAATCTGAAAATACACATATTGCATCTAGACAGCATGGAGATGTTAGTAATTTGTTTGTAACAATGATTGATTTGCTCCATAAGTGAAATACTGATGTTTAAAGTTGCCATTCTTACATTGACTCCAATTGTTCACATTAGAGCAAAATTCAAAATGCTGTCAAAAATTCAGTTTTTGAAATTTGCCACACATCATCTACCATGACTCTAGAATTTTGTCTTTTTTTCATGAACATTGAAGATTTATTTAGCAAGAATTTGCATATATATGTTTACAGTACCGTTTACCGGGCTGATATGTGGGGCCCAGTCTGGCTGCCCAACTGGGGCCCAGTTAAATTCGTCCTCAGTTTCCATGGAGGCCCCACATGTGTTAGCCCTCATGGGCTGATGATGGGCCCTTGCTATATATATAGATATATGTATATACACACAAATACATGTGTTACATATAACATTTAGTTTAGTAAAGAAAGGTGTGTAAAAGTAAAACTGAAATGTTTTTAATATATTCAATGAACAGAGACAGTTGATGTTTTTTTTTTAATACAGTAGCATTGGTAATGAGATTGGTATTGAATAAGGGTGATAGTACATTATGAAGTCTAATTGAAGAGTAAAACAATGATTAGAAGACTAAAAAGCTAATATAGCAGCCTTGGGTCAAAGGTTGTAAAAAAGGGGAAAAAAGGAGAGAGGCCAAACAAATTTCTAAGGAAAACAGTTAATTCAACAACTGTAAATATAACAAAAACAGTGTAATGCACAGAATGTTGTGTGGGTGTGCATGTGTGGATGGTCTTCTTGTACTTGGCCTACTCCTGTGTCCTCCCTGTTCCAACGGACCTTTGAAAAGAAAAAAAGATGAAGCTCCAAATTGAATTTAAGACTTTTATAGACCCTATACAGCCTATATAGTGATTTGAATCTATCACAGCTAAATTGTCATGACATTTAAACTCAAAATGGCAAAACAACAGATAGGAAGGGGCTGGGGTGATTATTCTTGTAGCAAACATGATTCCTAACTATAAATAAAAAATATTCCTCATTTTTTTTTAAATTTTAAACCTTTATGTGCCGTATTTGTTGTGATGCAAAAATTCACACCGTGATCATGAACACAGCAAACACTATAAAAAAATAAAAAGTAAAGAGTGTAGAAAAAGCACTGAGCACTGTGTCTGTCATTTATATCTTGCATATTTTGTGACTTACTGGTTTTGCTCTCCTCCATGTGCTCTCATGGCACGGTTGCGTCCCCTGTCCCTGGCACCAACAGCCATTTTGACACTGCCTTTTCCGCATCCTTCCTTGTTATGTCTTTGGTGAGGGAATTTTTTTTCAGACTCCCTGTAAGTGACATCCAGAAAGAGCATAAGAGTGAGGCTCGTTACTGTCTAATTCGAGGCACTTTGTCAAGGTGAACTTATTAGGTGATGGATCAGAAATGAAGATCAAGCTACTCAAAGCTGTCTTTGCTATTTTATCATTAAACGTCAAAGCAGCACAAGATTATATTTAGAAGCGAGTGTTAAGTGTTCCCAATGCAGTTGCTTTATGACACTGATGATCAATTAACAGTGTGCTCAAAACAATGCTGATGTTGTGTTGAGAATAAATAAATAGCATTAGAAATGTTCCGTGCACATGTTCACTTCTCAGTAATTAATTAAATGATCTAAGCCGCAACGGTGTCAGTTTGTTATTAACTTGGATTTTTAGATATAGACAGAAGACGGGGGAAACAATATAGGATATGAAATGATGATGTTTGTGGAATGTTTATTTGGAGATGGGTAAGTTTATGATGCTATTTATGCTTCAGACTCCGCCATGTTGAACAGCCAGCACAGTTGTTTCTGTCGTTGCCATGACAACGCGCGTCCATGAACCGGTCACCTGTTAACCCGAAACACCGGCCGGTCACGGCTTTTCACATGTCCAAAACCGTGGCAACAGATTTACAAACAGGCATTATTTGGATAAGCTAACCACATATGGGAAAGCTACATGGTTGCCGCTCCCGTTGCTGGTGGAGCCGCTGTAATTTACAGGGGGGCGAGCTGCTACGGGACTCGCGCTGCAGACGTGTCGCGCCGCTGACGTGCCCCGTGGATCTCGGCCGTTACTGTGCATTCACACCAAAAGCGTCATGAGCGTCATAAGCGGCTGGCAGCCATTCATTTTCAATGTACGCTTGCTACAAAGGGCGTCAGGGGCGTCGGCTGCAGCAAGCGGCGTGATGCCAGCGACCAGAGCGTCAAGTAGAAGTTGAGAGAAGCTGAACTTTATGCAAATGAGCAGCGCCGCTGCTGAAGCAGCAGCCAATTGCAGACTGGGATTCGGGTATGGAGGTCTGGGCTCTCTCGGAGCTGTACGAGCCGGTGAAATTCACCGTGGAGTTGCCGGGTTTGCAGGACTCTGTGGACCCAGATGGCCTGACGGCTCCGGTCCCTGTGTTTCCTCAGCAAATACGCTGATGCAGTACAAAGCAGGCTTCCGAAAGTGCGATTAAAGAGCTCCCACTTATTTACCACCAATTACATTTCTCAGTGGTCCTACGTGCCAACAGGAGAGTAAAATCATAATTATAAAGGACTCTATATTGACTGTGTTTATTAGCGTTATTTTAATTGTGTAATGAAAGTCATGGATAATACAAAGTGAAGACATATATGATATATTTGTTCATCCTTGTAAAGTGAACAGCCGTGTCAGCCTTGATGGACACATCTGCAGCAGCCGGCCCCGCCCCTTTGGCCGCTGCAAGCGCCTGCTGGAGCTGCTGCCAAGCAGCGCGATGCCAGCGATCTGAGTGACCACTGGCGCTCATGACGCTTTTGGTGTGAATGTACCATTACTGTCACGAGGTTAAACGTTCGGCGTTATGACAGCATATCTACGTTGCTAACGCATGCATGGCACTGTGTTATAGTATGTGTTGTTCTATGTCTGTGTACATATAGCATACGAAATCATACTCACTGTGACATAAAATGCATTACGAGTCGTCATGATGTTAGCCTACATGCGAGCCTCCTAGCAGAAACAGAAACACCATTCGCTGGTAAAATACAGTGTATAGCCAATCACAGACCCCGCTGGTAGACGTTGGGATTCTGGGTAATGTAGTACTTCTTCGTGACTACGTGAAAATTAAATGTTGTCAAACCTATATTTGGAAAAAAGAAAACCTCTAGATATGAACGTCAATCGTCTGACAGTTGTTCTAACATAATTAGTGAGTCTACATAGGCAAATTAGGACATTACATGTTAAACTCATTTGAGTCATAGCATGCGAGCTAACGGACGTTTAGCCACCTAGCCAAGAAAGTCGCTAAAGGGAAAAAAGTAGTTGAACAAACTTTTAGGTTTACACAGTGCTTTTTTCAGTTCTACAGTGTTGTTTCTTAGTCAGGACTTACCTTCGACACTGTTTGGCCCAACTCAAAACTCCTCTTCAACCGTTGAAATATTTTAGGCACTGATCCTGAGCGGCAACTCCAGAATGAATGAGTCATCTCCGGTTATTGCGAGATTACTCTCTCTCTCTTTCCATGACAACCCCCGCCACACACACGCGCACACACTGTTTATAAAAAAAAAAATGCACTGGCTATTTTGAAGAGCAGATAGGCTATCTACAGCGGTGGTTGAGTTTATTCAGGTTTTTCTTTTTTCTTTCTTTTTTTTTTTTTTTTTTACCTCACATTATAGTGGCTTAAATACCAAAACATGTTGATGACACCTTAAGTGCCAATAATACAGCAGTATATAACAATATTATTTTACCTAAAACAATTAAATTTACAGCTCATTTCACAATAGGATATGGCCCAGTTGGGACCCATCTAGTTCCCATATGTGCTGGCCAACTGGGATGCCCATCTCTCGCCCATGTATATTCTTCTGGGATGCCCACATGGGGCCCAACACCAACCCACTTAAAAGCCCACTCTAAGCCCATGCCCAGTTAAAGCCCATGTAACCCAAGTAAATCCCATGTGGGCCCCACTTGTACGTGTTGGCTGGGATACTTCCTGGTCATTTCACTCAGTTAGGAACCTTCCAAAACAAAAAAGACTACTCGACCACAGCCTTGGTGGGAGAGCCGGTATCCAACCAGTGTTACAAACATTTTGCCCTAAAGATTGCAATGTATAGATTTGTTTTTCACTACCGATTTATAGATATTTCCACTAAGAGAGAGAGAGGGAAAGAGAGAGAGAGAGAGGGAGAGAGACGAGCCAAACTCCTGAATTGGTGAGTTGTGGTGTTGCTGCTCCTATCACTTCATGCATGCTGGTTAAAGGTCTTATGCTCGCTATTCTGATTTCCACTGGTTTGTGTGACATAAGCCTCAAGGACATGTGTGTACAATATCAAAATGTAACTTTGTTATTTAACTGTGGAACTGTCGCTAGTTAGCGGCTAGCGCTAGCTTGTTGACTTAGCAGCTAATGTTAGCATGCTAAATCATTAGCTTGTTAAATCTGAAATGCTATCTATGCCAGGAAGTGATGTTGTTTCACTATACTGACTTCTGATGAGAATTGTTTAAGTTAATTGATACAGCTGTAGATTTCGATTATGTTGTGAATGTATTTTTGTTTTGTCTAATTTAAAACAAGATATGAGTATTAAAACTCGCCTTGTATTTATATCCAGGCCAGGTTTTTTTTTTTCCTGTGTTGAAACTGTGATGGCGAGCTAGTGGAAAAGAAGAATTTGCAGAGTCTACTTCAAGCACAGGTCTGCCAGTGTGCTCACCCCCTGCCCCATCAACACACATTTATCTTGAAATTGGAGCTGGAACAACATTTGCAAACTGCTTTGTACATTTTGTAAATGTTGAGGTTTTTTTTTTCTTTTGTTCAATACATGGTACTAATGTTTCAATTGCACTTTCTGCCTCCCGTGTCTCACCCAGTTCTATACATCAGTTTAATCATCCCCTCCCGTACTTGTTCATTCCTAGAAATCTGAGTTGTCCCCATCAAACATTAAATATATAGCACTTGCTACATAAATGTGGCTAGCTAGCCAGGAGGGAGGTTTCTGATGTGCAGAATTTAATGAAAAATGGACGTTATCGAGAAACTGGGAATTAAAATTCCAAATGCAGTGATGATCAGTGGTATAACAGACACAGAAAAAGATGAAAAAAGTTCTTGATTTTCTCAGATGGTATTCTATTAACAGACTTGTATCAGTAAATGAGCCATCATCAGTATTTGACCAAAACTTATTATTGTAAACTTAAACGTATTATTGAGTACAACTCCGGAACTGCTCCTACAACCTTAGCACCTTTGCTGCCTTATGCGTATACTACTGGAAACCCTAGCCACACTTACAAGGTTTCTTCCCTAGCCAGTATTTATGCCAAAAATATTGGGCATGAAAAAAGTGTATCTTACTGAGCTGAAACAATTGGCTAAAGTGAGTGGCACAAACTTTGCTGAAGTCCTTAAGGATATGATGTCTCAGATTGGTGAAACTGTTGCTGATATTGAGCCAGCTACTGATGAAGATGGGGAAGCTGCAACTTTTAAAAAGTCATCCCAAGCATCCCTCAAAGATTCGTCCGTCAGTATGGATGAGCAGCCAAGAACTAGTGGTGTGATGCTAAAAGGTAACCCCACCTTTGCTGCCTGTGACCTCAATCCCCCTGAAGTAGAGAGGTATGTTGTGGACCATATAGTGAAGAGTGAAGAAACCCCAATGTTTTGCCTTTCAGAGAATTTGTTTTCTAAATATTTTTTGTGTGTTTCATGTAGTTTAGTGCTTTCTACTGTTTAGTCAGATTGCGTAATTTCCTGTGTAGACAGGAAGTAGGAAGTTTACATCACTTCCTGTGTAGACTGGAAGTTGGTCAACAATGGTCAAGTTGAAGGCTAAAAGTTGGAGGCCTAATTACTTTGCCTTTGCCTGCCTTACCATTTGAATGTCGACCATAGTGGTGTTAGAGTTTACTATTTCTTAGTATCCTTTGTTACTTATTTTGTTAATATATAGTAGTGATTGGTGGTGATAGGAAATAGGATAATTTATCTGTGATCCATTAATATTTAGTAAAAGCAGCTTATCTTCCTATAAATAAATTTACATTATTGTCTTTTGTGCTTTTATTATTTTTTCAGTTTCACTCCTAATACTCAACTATATGCACATTGGGTCTGCAATAAAAAACGGAGCTAGAATGCTACATCCTGACTCTTGAGTTGTTTGTATGGAGTTTGGTTGGCTGTCTAGTTGAAGTTACAACACTTCAGCAAGGACAGTACAATCAGTGCACATGCTTTCTTCTCAGAGACTCAAAGTCTTTTTTGGCAAAATCCCCAGACCTCCCCATGAATCTGATTGTGATAGCCTACATGGCGCTCAAATGTTGACCTAATTATGAAAGATCCTGCCATTTCAGATCTCCAGCGGTCCCGAAAGATCCTTGACAGTCTCCTGCCACCTGCTGCTGACATGATAAAACATCTGTGCTCTGACACTTTGCCTGATGTTTACTTGCAACAACTTGACTCAGCCTTTGGCACGATTCAGGATGGTGATGAGCTTTATGCTAAGTTCATGGACACATTTCAAGATGCAGGTGAGAAGCCCTCAGCTTTTCTCCAGGTCGCTTTGAACCTTGCTGTGAAGCGGGGAGGTGTGCCTGTGGTAGACATGAGCAGAAATTTGTTAAATCAGTTCTGTAGAGGTTGTTGGGATAATTCCCTAATTTCTGATCTCTTACTGATGCAGAGAAAAGCCAATCCCCCAGCCTTTGCTGAGTTGCTGCTTCTCTTGCTGTTTCTCACATTCATAATACCTCATGTCTGCATGTAATGCACGACTTGGTGAGAGCAGTGAAAACATCAGACCTATTTCCGTGCATATTTCAGCACCACGGACAGCGAGAAGAAAAAACCCCCACATACAATCAGACGGGCTTCAAGACATCATTTAGACAGGTTGTCTACAGCAGCAGAGCAAAATGCTTTTACAACACATAGATAGCCTACCATATTTTCCAAATAGTAGCCCGGGCATTTATTTCACAAAATTGATTTTGAAATTTGACTTTTTTTTTTTGGCACCGACCTGCAACAGTCCGTTATTTGGTTACAGTTCCTGTCCAGTATGTTTTTTAGTGCAAAAATACTGTATAATATAGGGGTGAGTTTGTGTACAAAAATCTCTAAACATTTAGAGTAGGTCATTTTTTTCATGTACACGGGTTTCACCGCTGGGTGGTGCTATTGCATTATACCAGTAAAGCCCCAGTTATCTGAATACCAACCAAACATTTAACCAACAGTTACAGGCCGTCACACCAAAATATCGCCATTCCGACAGTCCGCCATCCCGAATTCTGGTCCCTGAGTCCTGACAGTAAGCTATGGCGAGTCTGTAGAAGCTGTGTTCCCCATGCATGTCAGCGATTTTCACCGGGGACGCACATGAGTAATTCAGGCTGACATTACCTGTTTTTGCAGTGAACTCTTATGGTAATTTTATTAAAAGGCATGGCATATAGGTCCACAGTAACTTATTATTATTATTATTATTATTATTATTATTGTTATAAGAGTGGGCTACAATGAGTACCGGGCCATCAAATCACAGCATCCGCGGTGAGAGGACACGGAATTGTGTGCGCTTTTACGCACGTGGGTCAAGGCGATCACGGATATTTGATGTGGGAAAGATGTAGCTAAATGTATTACCTGCTTTAGATACGTGGCTGTCTGTCCGTCCGTCCGTAGCACGAGTCATGTGCATCACTTCACCAAAGACCCGTGCGTAAAAGCGCAAACAGTCCCTCAAGGAGGGACGGCCATGAGGAAATGAATGAGGAAATAATCGCCCGGGCGTTTAATCGGGCCGGCGTTTAATGCGCAAAATGGGGTCAAACCCCCGGCGGTTATGGTGCCCGGCAACTATTTGCCACCGGGCGACTATTTGGAAATATACGGTAACTCACTTAACTCATAAGTCGCGGAGGAGTGAAGTGGAGAACAATTTGATTCAATAACATTCGTATTCACTAACACCCGTATTCACTGATGATCATACTACTGACCTATTTAAGTGCAATAAAATGAAAACAACCAGCCAGTGCGCCTCGAGTAAGATGACTACAGAACGCTCCTCTTTTGTTTTCTCCCGATTTCAAGGTATGGCAGCTGTCATACCTCGCCATACCTAAATGATGCCTATGGCTTCTGTCTCTCCACCATTACGTCTTCTTTGTTGTTGATCGTACTGCTGACTGACGAGCGTGACGAACCGGTTCTTAACAGGAACCGGTTCTTGATTCCTATCCCTAATAATCTTCTTGAAGTTGAAGGTTCAGCTGGGCAGTCTGTTGCATACCTGGGCTATGTAGAAGTGGCTGTTAAGTTTCCCAAAGACTTTTTGGGTGTTGTCACTGACATACCTACCCTTGCACTTGTTGTGCTAGATGTGCACCCAGAATCCCCGGCAACTGTTTTAATACGAACCAACACCCTTGATGTGCTGTATGAACAATACCTTGGCAGCCAAATTGTGAACCAGGAGCCTCAAGGCAGCGCTCAAAACCATTGAGATACGACACCGACAGAACAGAGAGGGACATATTGGAGTGGTGAGATTGCTGGGCAGGATGCCAACTCTCATTCCTGCAGGCTGCAGTGTGCTTCTGGAGGGCTCAGCCCAAGTCTGCCCTCCTGCTGTTGATTGTTGGACCATTGTAGCCATTGTTGGGCCAGTCTTCTTTACCTGGTGGTCTTTGTGTTAAGAATTTCATTTTCATTTTTCGACCTACACATGCACCCTACAAAGTCCCTGTGGTGGTTGGAAACACATCCGAGCAAGACATTTCCATTCCACCTCTTTGTGTTGTTGCAGAGCTTGGGAGTTTTCACAGCATCCTTTCACAACACAGTGTGAAACCATCTCCTGAAGCCCAGCAGATGTCAGACCTGAGCTTCAACTTTGGTGACTCCGCTGTCCCCTGAGTGGAAGGAGCACATCACCAAAAAGCTTTGCTCTATGTCTGAAGTCTTCTCGCACCATGACTTGGATTTCGGTGCACAGACAAAGTGAAACATCATATTAAGTTAAACGATGAAACACCCTTCAAGCAACGTGCCAGGCCGATTCACCCCCAGGATGTGGAAGCTGTCCATAGACATCTTCAAGAACTGCTTGGAACTGGGGTAATAAGAGAGTCATCATCCCCATTTTCCTCACCCATTGTTGTGGAGAGAAAACGGAATGACATCCATCTATGTATAGACTACAGGAAGCTGAATCTGCAAGCGGTGAAAGATGCTTATGCTTTACCCAACCTCGAGGAAACTTTTTCTGCATTGACTGGATCCAAATGGTTTATTGTGCTTGACCTGAAATCTGGACATTATCAGATTGACATGGGTGAAGCTGACAAAGCTAAGGCAGCTTTTGTCACCCGCTTGAGTTCTGGGAGTTTAACCATATGCCACAAGGTGTAACAAATGCTCCCAGTACATTCCAGAGGTACATTCCATGGAGAAATGCATGGGAGGACAGCATCTTAAAGGAATAGTGCACCCAAAAATGAAAATTCAGCCATTATCTACTCACCCATATGCCGACGGAGGTCCTGGTGAAGTCCTCACATCCCTTGCGGAGATCGGCGGGTGGAGCGGCTAGCACACCTAATGGTAGACGGCGCCCCAGACTAACATCCAAGAACACAAAATTGAATCCACAGAGCACCTCCATACTGCTCATCCATAGAGATCCAAGTGTGCTGCAGCCGCGACATAAAAAGTTGTTTCGAAAAACTACATATGAACTCTGTTTTTAGCCTCACTGTAGCCTGTAGCTCTGACTGATTCTCTGTGCTCTGCACTCACGTGTGCGCGCCTGCGCGAGACCATCGAAAGCATGAGCTTTGCTCACCCATGTTTACATCACGTGACACGTGCACCACAGGGAGAGACAACGTAACCACAGAGCTAAAAGATAATTTGCACTATGGTCTTTTAGCAAAAGACAGCCCAACATGTCTGAAGACTTTGAAACTGAGGAGGAACAACATTTCTTTGTTGAGCCGTATTTGTTTGAGCCAGAGTATACGCACGGAACTCAGGCTGCTGGACGAAGCAGCCGCCGCAGCTCATGAGCCTAACCCTCAGCCAGCTGCAGAATACCGGAGTCGAGCACTGGAAACCTGGTGGTGTAGTTGTTTCAAATGCAAAGCAATGCCATCAGATGAGGAAAGTCTTTGCTGCTCAGACTGGGAATTGGCGATGCCTGCACTTGAGAATCTGGACATCAGTACTGACGAGACTGCTGCTCTTCAGAGATCACCGATCACCCTGAGTGCACGCACACGTGAGCACGGAGCACAGAGAAACAGTCAGAGCTACAGGCTACAGTGAGGCTAAAAACAGAGTTCATATGACGTTTTTCGAAACAACTTTTTATGTCGCGGCTGCAGCACACTTGGATCACTATGGATGAGCAGTATGGAGGTACTCTGTGGATTCAATTTTGTGTTCTTGGACGTTAGTCTGGGGCGCCGTCTACCATTAGGTGTGCTAGCCGCTCCACCCGCCGATCTCCGCAAGGGATGTGAGGACTCTAAAACTTCACCAGGACCTCCGTCAGCATATGGGTGAGTAGATAATGGCTGAATTTTCATTTTTGGGTGCACTATCCCTTTAAGGAAGTTCTTGTCTTCTTGGATGACTTGATTGTTTTCTCTAGCACTCTGGAAGAGCAAGAGACCCGACTGTTGAATGTACTCACACACCTGAAAGAGTATGGACTGAAATTCTCACCTGAGAAATGTAAGTTTTTTCAGACATATGTACGATATCTTGGACATGTGGTATCGGAAAATGGTATGGAGACGGATCCAGAAAAAGTAAAAGCTTTAAAAACCTGGCCAATTCCAAAAAAACTGAAAGAGCTGAGATCCTTCCTAGGCTTCTCAGGCTATTACCATCGATTCATCAGATACTACGCTGACATAGTTAAGCCCCTCAATGAACTCACTCGTGGGTATCCTCCATCACGAAAAGCGAGCCGAGACAAAGTATCCAATGTCCATTATCATGATCCAAAACAACCTGTCGATGGACTGCAGAGTGTCAAACTGCCTTCCAGATTTAGTTCAGCAACTGACAATTGCCCCAGTCCTTGGTTTTGCTGATCCAAAGAAACCCTACATCTTGCACACTGATGCCAGCACCACTGGACTGGGAGCTGCCTTCTACCAAGAGCAAGAAGGAAAACTGAGGTTAGTGAGCCACTAACCTCACTCCTGTGCCCCCCCATCTCTCACACAGACTTCCCAGCCCAAATCTCCCTTTTCCCCCTTTATTTATTTTGGACTATTTACATTTAGACTCCCCCTGGGTGCTCTTTGTTTTTGGACGTCAATGAACCTTTACCTTCAAATTGGAGCTGGAACAACATTCGCAACCTGCTTTGTACATTTTGTAAATATTGACTGTGTTTGTTTTTTTTCTTTTGTTCAATACATGGTACCACTGTTTCATGCACTTTCTGCCTCCCTTGTCTCACTGAGTTCTATACATCAGTTTAATCATCCCTTCCTGTACTTGTTCATTCCTAGAAATCTGAGTTGTTCCCATCTAAGCTAACTAATATCTACTCACTAGTCTGAAACATTAAATATATAGGCCTAGCACTTTCTACGAACTGTTATAGAGAGCTCTTGACCTCAGCTATCATGTGAGTGATGTCAAGAACTGGAGGTGCTGTCAGATATGGGTGAAGTACAGTTAAAATCAATTTTCACCTATTTAAAAAAATAGATGTTTATTATATTTAATTGATTTTATTTTTTAGGTTACACAAATGTGTTTACCATCCCCTTAAAGTCCACAGTGTAGGCTACTCTCAATTCAGTATTCACAACTTATAAAGCTAGGAAAAACTACAATTCCCTAGGACCGCGCCATGCAGCTTGATACATAACAGCAACACAGCTGTAGTTCTTCTGATTTGCAATGTAGGGTTCTAAATAGGGTCGTAAAACATATATATATATCAAATATTTAGTAAAGCCGAACTAGTTATTACACTGCACCTAGATGAACCATGTTAAGAAAAAGTAAGGATGTTGTTTTTATTTCAGATATTTTAGCTAGTACTCTAAAAATAGTGTTTTTGGGATGGTAGTTCTTCCGGTTGTAGAGTTGTCAAACAGGGTCGTAAAAAAAGTAAATCTACTGAATATATCAAATATCTAGCACAGCCAAACTATACAATATGTTATGTGTGAATATATAACAATCATAACTAATGCACTATATTAAATTGAGTCAAATGATGATAAAAATAGCGATAAAATAAAGTCTTCTAAACTAGAAAATAACATTAACCACCACCCATTGCGTGACATTGTTGAACCAGGGAATTCATGTGTCCACCATCACAAAGGATCCTAATTGACTTTACACTGACATTGTTTCTGTGGTACCGGCACGTAATTTAACCCATTACATGCCGCCACCACGGAATGCGATGATAAGAGGTCGTGGTCATTTCACGTATTTCTGTAAGATCGGGTTGTGTAGGACAGCCAAGTTGAAATCAAGAGTCCTCACTTCCAAGAACAGTATGCAGTGCACTCAGTTTGCAGTGTGGACATTAACATTCACTTATGAGCTGTTTCAGACCTTTCAATCACAAACCATAAAATGCAGGCAATCCTCACTCTAATGTAAATTTAGAGTAAAACAAAAAAGCTATTATCATACACCAATCTGTTTTTTTTGTTCTAGGCATCTCTGTTATTTGTCACTGTTTTGTCTGGTATTGTACAGCTCTAACTATCCCAAAGTACAGCTCTAACTATCCAAACAAAATATGCAGCTGAAATTTACCAGCCAAAACAGCTAGCAGTAACATAATTTGATTGTAAGACCTAACTTTGTCCTCCAAAAGGAATTATATTAAATGTCTGGAATGCTATGAAGACATCAGCACCACTAGTAAATGGCCAAAGAGCTTGCAGAAAAAAAGTTAGGGAGGTTGACTAATTGGTCTTGCACGGATAGCATGCCCTGATAGCATGCCCTATTATCAATAAGATATTTACTCTTCGCATTTCGCTGCTGGATGTAAAACGCATGCTGGGATACTGATAAGTTCAGCTGCCAAATAATGTTCAGTAAAATTTTGGCTGCAGTTGACTAAATGCAGAGTTAAAATTGAACTAACAGTAAAGTTTTTCTGTAGACCTCCCTAGACTTTTTCCCTTCTCCATGCACCTGAGCTCTTAAGGCCAAAACATACCAGCAGCGTACATCGCGCGTCAAAACAGCCGCCCCCATTATTTTCTATTTACAAACCCACACCAGCCTCAAAGCGCGTCAACGTGCCGCATCGTGGCACTTTAAGCTATTGTCCTATTTTTCCAGCATCACCGCCCTTGAAAAAGCGCTATTTTGTACTTCCCAGCCTAGCGGACTGAAGTGTGCAATCGAAATCCGGTTGACACCCTGCAGCCAAATCACTGATTTGGCTGTGATGACTGATGGGATCAACTTGACCAGTCTGGGTCAGTTGGTCTTGACAGTTGAAAGATAAAATCATATAATGTGTGATGTGAAAATATTTTAATCTTAAGTCTTCAGATCCAGTGGCTGCCAGTTATTACCATTAAGGCTTTTCAAAGATGTTTGAGATTTGTGACTGACACTGTTGACCAATGACACTGCTTGTGTGTCGGCTGAAGGAAACATACTGGAATATAAACGACTTTACTTGGAGTCAACTTTGTTTTATAAAAAGTTTCCTCTATAGATTCTACTGTTGTACATGCTTCCCCATCCAGAATCACACCTAACTACCACCAGAACACCATCCATTACTGATCATGTATTGTTTAGTGATTTTAGATTTTCAGTGTGGGGGCCCCAAGCGAATTGAGGGGAAGAAAGGGGAAATGATAAAAAAAGAAAATAAATAAATAAATACAAATAATACTAATAATAAATTGATATTATTATTATTATTATTATTATTATTATTATTATTATCATCATTATTGTTGTTTATCAAAAATATATAATTTATAATATATGACATATTGGAAACGTATACGCCATGTGCGTCCTTCTAATTGTCTACCGGTCAAAACAACATCCGTTCATCAGATTGTAAGATGTGCACCTGCCACAAAGCTGCTCGGCTCCTGAACTATCTGCCTTGCTTGATATAGCATCTAGCTAGCAGTAGTTTTGTCAGTGGGTTTTTATACACATCTTTCAAAAGGGGGACCTGGCCATAAGCTAATGCTAATTAAGAGGCCTTGGCATAGAAAAGTTTGGGAGCCCCTGGTCTAGTGTATTTTCTCATTCTTAAGGTTTATGCTCCCTCCTATTTCAAAGATTAAAAAATGTGTGCAAGTCAGTGAAATCAATCTTAGAGTGGTTCTTCAGGGCTATGTTGGTTTCAGCTAAACCCAAACTTGCACTGATTCCAGCAGCATGTCATTGCAACCCAGCTGCCAGGAGAAAATGTTGGGATTGCACATTTCTGCAAACCACAATTGTTACATTTGCTCATATCATAACTATTATATCGACATTTCTAAAGCAACGTATAGTATATGAGCTGCCATTGTCATCAAGGAGGGGAGAGGATGGTGGATGCAGCTTTACCTGTCACCCAGGCCTGCTGCAGACCACTGCAAACCATTTGAGACCAACAAACAAAACAACAAATTGTTTCTTAGGGAGTTATTGATGTGTTTTCAGCAGCCTTTTAGCCCCCAAACATGGATGTTTTTTTAGGGACCTGCCGCTGTTTATCCAGGGGGCTAGTACAACCAAAAGCAATTTTTCTTTATTCTTTTACAGTGGCTTTGTGGCCCCAAAACGGGGTATTTTAAGTTGAAAGTTAGTGTTATGTAAAGTTTCGGTGTATCTGTGGCCAGGCCCAGCCACTGTTAAGAGAGCTGCGCTTAAAACCTAATTAAAATTTAAAGGGTGTTTTTTCTAAAAAAAAAAAAAAAGCCAACAACGCCACCTAGGAACTGCTCAGGGCCTAGGACCTGTAAAAAGAACACAGGTTCAAATCAGGCGAGCAGAGTTAAAAACCAAACAGAAGTATATTCAATTAAACCCAAATTTATTACAGTAAAAGAACAAGGGATGTACCACCCAGATAAAAACAGTACTGAATAAAGAGTTGGACTTGGGCTTCCGGGGCTGAAGCCACGATGTTTTTCCTCTAGCCCCAAACCAAAAAAAAGGAATCCCAAGTGTCCTCCCTAACATACACAAATCATCCCTTCACTTGAGCAAAAAGTTTGATGGTTATTAAATAAATAAATAAAATGTATAAAAAGGCGATGGCTAAAAAAGACGTCAGTCTGGTATGTTGTATACGTGTAACACAGGGCATGTTACCCACACCTTGCAGCATGGAGAGAGTGCTACTTGCTTGATAGTTTGCAATGCTTACTGAAAGTTTACAGGTAAAATCATGGATATTCAACATTTTTTCAAAAGAGACAACACAAAGAGCCAGTCAGCAGCAGAAGCAGCTCAGCCTTAGCCGGAGATTGAAGCCAAAGACGGTGGATAAACCAAGACGGTCCACTGCGAATCACTTTCCTGTATCAGTGTCACGTGGGGTTTGCGACCACCACGCCCCTTTAGGAGACTAACAGCAGGTCCTGAGTCCATTGACTTCAGTGGGAGAAATGAACGTGATTACAGATTATGGCTGATTCTTTCACCCCATAGTCACGGAAGCAAATGGACCCATTTATCGCAAGCCACATATCTTCAGAACATTCCGACACCAAAATGACAAATTTCAGACGGGCAAATCAGGAGAAAATATACTTTGTTCAAGACCTGTCTCTGTCTCAACAACACACTCCGCGAGATCTAGCAACAGATATCTCCTCTCTGGTGCTGCAATCAGTGCAGTTTCACCAAAGATACTGGATTAAAAAAATATTTTTTCCAGCGGATATCTTAGTTACAACATGATTGAGCTAGCAAAGCAGTTTTGTGTTGCTATGTGTGGTATTTATTCAGTTTTGGGAAATCACAATGTCTAGAAAGCATCAGTGGCTGCAGCTGACAGGGACAGCTAACAGCAGCAGCAAAGCTAACATCAGGACGTCATCTGTTAAAAGCCTCCCGTTGTCGGATACGACATGAAACTACTCCAGTTAGCTCAATCATGCTGTAACTAAGACATCCGCTGGAATTTTTTTTTTTTTTTTTTCCCCACGGACCGTTTATTTATATAGCTTATGGCCAGTAAGGGTACACACATGTTGACAGAAGCGAGGTTGGGGATACTCGTCTTTGATTGGTGGTTTTCCATCGTCTTTGATTGGAGTACGGGGGACAACACCTACTTAGGAGACCGGAAATGTATACCATTTCATACAATGGCAGTATACTGTACTTGGGCCATCTTGTAGTAATCCAGTATCTTTGTTGAAGCTAAGCAGCTTGCTCAATCAAGCCTCAATCAAAGCAACTTCATAACATGCATGAAGCTTCTTGAACAATTCAACCCTTTTCTTCAAACCTATACTGCACCGTCAAATGCAACCTACCTCTCTCCGTCTTCCCAAAATCAAGTAATAAGATCCTGCTCTGAAGTAATAACTGAGAAGATAATCACAGTGATGAAGGCAGCCAAAATCTATTCTGTGATGGCAGATGAGGCAAGGGACGGGCAAAATGAACAGCTGGCAGTGTGTGTGCGTTAGATAGCTCCAGAGAGGATTGTTAAGGAACGTTTCCTAGCTTTGAACAAGCTGAATGGATTTGATGCACAGTCAATTACTGACACCATAGAGCAGGTGCTGGTTTCCAGTGGCCTAAATGACCTGAAGTGTGTAGCTCAAGCATATGATGGTGCCTCAGTGATGAGTGGGGCAGTTGGTGGTGTAAATGGTAAATGGACCTGCATTTGTATAGCGCCTTCCTAGTCATCTAGTGACCACTCAAAGCGCTTTTTACACTACGAGTCACGTTCACCCATTCACACACACACATTCATACACTGGTGGCCGAGGCTACCATACAAGGTGCCACCTGCTACTCATTTTTAACACTCTCACACACCGATGTAACAGCCATTGGGAGCAATTTGGGGTTCAGTATCTTGCTCAAGGATACTTCGACATGCAGCCTGGAGGAGCCCGGGATCGAACCGATGATCTTTCCATTGGTGGACGACCTGCTCTACCGCTGGACCACAGCCGCAACAAGCACGTTTCCGTGAGAAACACCCAGAAGCTATATGTGCATTGCTATGCACACAAACTCAACCTTGTACTATGTCACACCTGCAAGGTGATCCCAGAAGCCACTGACTTTTTTGACCTATTGGAGAGTGTGTATTCATTTTTTAACGTGTTGCTTGCCAACCATGGCAGGTTTGCTGTTGTCCAGAAACAGTTAGGATTGAGCTCATCCAGCTATCAAAGACCCGATGGGCATGTCAAGTGCGATTAGTTAAAGCCATGCTGGACAACCTCCCTGCTGTTCAGCAGTGTTTAGAAAGAATCTGTACAGCAATAGCTGTTGGACTCCGCTCCAAGCTATGGAGATTCACGACAGTCTACATGCTTATGTTTCAGAGCCTGCTCTCCATCACAGAGGGACTGCACAAGTACCTGCAGAGGGAAACTGTGGACTTTGCCCAAGCGCTGCAGCACAAAACTGCCATCTATGACACACTCAAAGAGCAGCGAACATCTCAGATCACAGAGGAGATATATGAGAGAGCAAAAGCCACTTGTGAAACACTTGATATCCCAGAGCTCTCTTGTAGTCAGAGATGGAAACAAAAGAGGATGGAGGACTATATAGTAGAGTCATCATGTGGTACGAGCAGGAGTTCAGACGTTAGTACTGCAGAGCATCTCAGACAGAGATTGTTGTTTCCCTGCCTGGATCGAATGATTCAAGAGCTTGAGAATCGGTTCTCAGGTGTGGAAGCTGAACTTATGATGGGCATTCAGTTGTGCCACCCAGCCTCAGAGGTCTTCCTGTCTGAAGAGTCCCTTGAACACCTTGCCAAACACTACGGAAACCAGCTACAGTCAGAAGAGCTCTTGGTAGCAAAACATTTATTCACAAAAAAAAAACCCAGTCAAAACCATTCCTGACATACTCAGTGTGTTTAAGCTCCTTGACATATGTTTCCCACTCTGAAATCAGTCTTCCAAGTGGCTCTGACCATCCCTGTAAGCAGCTGCAGCTGTGAAAGATCATTCAGTGCTCTGTGCTGGCTGCAAACATGGTTAAAGAGCACTACTGGCCAGGACAGGCTCCACACCTGGCAATGATGTCCATTGAAAAGGAGCTTCTGGATGAGCTGGACCACACCAAGGTGATTGATACTTTTGCACAACTAACCAACAGACGGCGCAGTTTGATGCTCCCAAAAAACTAGAGGAGTTGAGAGAAGGCTGGAAAGACAAGAATAGAGACAGACAGACTGAGCCATGGACAACAGAGGTGGATAGAGCAACAAGAGAGGAGGAGGAAATATGCTGATAGACAAAAGGAACAGGAGAGGAGAGAACAACAGAATGGTGGATACAGGATATAAAAGGAAGAGTAAAATGGAAGAGTGAGAGACAAGGATAGATAGACAAGTCACAAACAGCAACAACAATGATAGAGAAGATAAGACATAACAGGGAAGATGAATGGAGAAAGCAGGGAATCATTAAAGACAAGAGGAGAGACAAAAGATAAGACAAAAAGCTTATAGTTAGGGCTGGCTCAGGCTTTCCCTGTACCATCCCCTAGTTAGGCTGACTTAGGCCTAGTCTGCCGGAGGACCCCCCTATAATACACCGGGCACCTTCTCTTCTTCTTCTTCTCTCTCTCTCTCTCTCTCTCTCTCTGGTATTCTATTACTGCATCTTGCTAACTCGGCCATTCTGGATGTCACTAACTCGGCTTCTTCTCCGGAGCCTTTGTGCTCCACTGTCTCTCAGATTAACTCATATCGCAGCGGTGCCTGGACAGCGTGACGTGTGTGGTTGTGCTGCTGCCGTGGTCCTGCCAGATGCCTCCTGCTGCTGCCATCATTAGTCCTTAGTCATACTTCTACTGTTATTATACACGACTATTGTCACACATGTATACTGCCAGATATTAATACATACTTTCAACATATTGCACCACAGTAGCCAGAACTATAACTATAATATTATTACTTTCAATAATGTTGTTGTAAGCTACTGTCATTACCTGCATCTCTCTCTCTCTCTCTCTCTCTCTCTCTCTCTCTCCCTCTCTCTCTGTCTCATTGTGTCATACGGATTACTGTTAATTTATTATGCTGATCTGTTCTGTACGACATCTATTGCACGTCTGTCCGTCCTGGAAGAGGGATCCCTCCTCAGTTGCTCTTCCTGAGGTTTCTACCGTTTTTTTCCCCGTTAAAGGGTTTTTTTGGGGGAGTTTTTCCTTATCCGCTGCGCGCTGCGAGGGTCATAAGGACAGAGGGATGTCGTATGCTGTAAAGTCCTGTGAGGCAAATTGTGATTTGTGATATTGGGTTGTATAAATAAAATTGATTGATTGATTGATTGATTGATTGACAAATGGCAACAAGTGGAGGAAGGAAAAAGACAAAAAGAACAAGGGGATAGAACAACAGAGAATGAGCTTGGAGACGGGAGAGGAAAGGAAGAGTGGAGGAAGCCGAGTTAGTGACATCCAGAATGGCCGAGTTAGCAAGATGCAGTAATAGAATACGAGAGAGAGAGAGAGAGAGAGAGAGAGAGAGAGAGAGAAGAAGAAGAAGAAGAGAAGGTGCCCGGTGTATTATAGGGGGGTCCTCCGGCAGACTAGGCCTAAGTCAGCCTAACTAGGGGATGGTACAGGGAAAGCCTGAGCCAGCCCTAAATATAAGCTTTATCAAAGAGGAAAGTCTTAAGTCTAGTCTTAAATGTGGAGACAGTGTCTGCCTCCCGGACCGTAACAGGAAGATGATTCCACAGGAGAGGAGCCTGATAGCTAAAGGCTCTGGCTCCTGATCTACTTTTGGAGACTTTAGGGACCACGAGTAACCCTGCGTTCTCAGAGCGCAGTGTTCTGGTGGGATAATAAGGCACTATGAGCTCTCTAAGATATGACGGAGCTTGACCATTTAGAGCTTTATAAGTTAACAGTAGGATTTTAAATTCAATTCTGGATTTTACAGGGAGCCAGTGCAGAGAAGCTAAAACAGGAGAAATATGATCTCGTTTCTTAGTTCCTGTTAGTACACGTGCTGCTGCATTCTGAATGAGCTAGAGTTTTTAAGGACTTACTAGAGCTACCTGATAACAGAGAGTTACAGTAATCCAGCCTAGAGGTAACAAAAGCGTGGACCAATTTTTCTGCATCTTTTCGGGTCAGGATAGGCCTAATTTTCGCAATATTACGCAGATGAAAAAATGCAGTCCGTGAGGTTTGTTTTAAATGAGAATTAAAAGACAAATCTTCATCAAATATTACTCCGAGGTTTCTTACGGTAGTGCTAGAGGCCAGAGCAATGCCATCTAGAGAAACTATGTCATCAGATAAAGAGTCTCTGAGTTGTTTGGGGCCAAGAACAATAACTTCAGTTTTGTCTGAATTCAGCATCAGGAAATTGGTGCTCATCCAAGTTTTTATGTCCTTAAGGCAATTATGGAGTTTAGTTAATTGATTACTTTCTTCTGGCTTCATCGATAAATACAACTGAGTATCATCCGCATAACAATGGAAATTTATAGAGTGATTTCTAATGATGTTACCTAAAGGAAGCATATATAGAGTAAATAGGATTGGTCCGAGCACAGAACCTTGCGGAACTCCACAACAAACTTTGGTACGTAATGACAATTCATTATGAACGTCAACAAACTGAAAACGATCAGATAAGTAAGATTTAAACCAGCTTAGTGCAGAACCTTTTAGGTCAATTAAGTGATCCAGTCTCTGCAGTAGAATTTGATGGTCAATTGTGTCAAACACCGCACTAAGATTCGCCTCCAACGCAGCAAATAAGCTACACTTATTACAATTACCACTGTCGCTAAAGGAGGCAGAGGCATAACTGAACATTTGGCACACCGAGCAACAGAGAGCAGAGGGAGAAGCCATCGCTAACTGTAAAGCTAATGTAACTACCAAGGCTGGTAACGTGCAAACAACAACTAAGAGATTAGCGAGAAAGTCGTAGAAAGGAGGAGAGCTATAAGTGCTTAAACAGAACCAGTGTGGGTTAAGACTCGAAGTAGACGTTAAAGCAACGTTAAAGCAACTGAAGTGAGAAAGCAGGCTAGTAGAATCCACCAGAGCAGTACAGAGACGCTGTCACAGAAACACCGGAAATGACACAACTCGCTTACCGCAATACGTCAGCACGTCAGCACCGAGCTTGAGCTGCGCTGAGAGGGTCATAAGGACAGAGGGATGTCGTATGCTGTAAAGCCCTGTGAGGCAAATTGTGATTTGTGATATTGGGCTGTATAAATAAAATTGAATTGAATTGAAGAGTGGAGGAAGGAGAGACAGACGAGAGACAAGGATAGACATACAAGTCACAGACAACAGCAACATTGATAGAGAAGATGAGACATAACAGTGAAGATGAATGGAGATTGAGAGAGCAGGAAAGACGAGGAGGGAGAGAGAGGAGGAGGAGGAAAGACACTGACACACAAGACACAGCAATAGAATGTAAGCTTCTACGGTGTTCTATGAGTCCCTGGTAGGTACAGCAGAAGTCTCGGGTGCTTAGAGTGTAAGTACCAGGTACCTGCATGGTAAGGAAGGGCGAACAGTGTGCACTTTACAATACAGCCCGGTCCCTGATAAGTACAGTGTAGGTCTCTGGTAATTACAGGGAAAGTCCCTGGTAGGTACAGCAGAAGTCTCGGGTGCTTAGAGTGTAAGTACCAGGTACCTGCATGGTAAGGAAGGGTGAACAGTGTGCACTTTACAATACAGCCCGGTCCCTGGTACTTACAGGGGAAGTCTTGAGCACTTAGCATGTAAGTACCAGGTGTCTGCGTGGTAAAGAATAAAGATATTTTATAACTCTGAAGTTGTCATTGTGTGATTAAACAG
This sequence comes from Epinephelus fuscoguttatus, assembly GCF_011397635.1. NCBI lineage: Eukaryota > Metazoa > Chordata > Actinopteri > Perciformes > Serranidae > Epinephelus > Epinephelus fuscoguttatus. The sequence continues at coordinate 3,771,539 of NC_064757.1, forward strand.
GTTACATATTGCAGTATGATTTTCGTGTATTTTAAAACTGTAAATCATATCTGATTTTATAGTTATAAGTTTTAATAAGTAGGCCTACATGGTAAGACAAAAGGAGTTGGACTGTAAGACGTTTTACTGTAAGACATAGCGAGTTACACTGTAAGTCATAAGTGAAACTAAACCATATAGGCTCCCCCAAAATGTCATGGTAGATGTCAGAGAGTCACCCGGGAAGTCCCAGTAAGTGCAAGGTAAGACGCATGAAGTTCCATTATAAGACACTGGGAGTGACAGCATAAGACAGTAGCAGTTCCACTGTAAGACCCCGGCAGGTCTACTGTAAGACAAGCGAAACTACACAACAGGTTCCTCTAAAATGCCATGTAGATGTCGGAGAGTTACCATGAAAGTCCCAATAAGTATATGGTAAGACACGGGGAGTTATGCCGTAAGACACGGGGAGTTATGCTGTAAGACACGGGAAGTTACGCCGTAAGACACGGGAAGTTATGCCATAAGACACGGGAAGTTATGCCATAAGACACGGGGAGTTACGCCGTCAGACACGGGGAGTTACGCCGTAAGACACGGGGAGTTACGCCGTCAGACACGGGAAGTTACGCCGTAAGACACGGGGAGTTACGCTGTCAGACACGGGAAGTTACGCCGTAAGACACGGGGAGTTACGTCGTAAAACACGGGCTGTATTATAAAGTGCTACCATCATTTCTTGTGACACGCAGAACTCCATTCCTTCAGACACAAGCAGCAACAAGAGACACTGACACACAGCAATAGAATGTAAGTTACTACAACTGTATGTTGCTGTGTGTGTTATGTTCCTTTAGTTCTTTTGCCTGAAAATGTATTAATTCTCATCATGATCTGTCTTTCAGGTAACCATGTGACACACAGGAGTCCATTCCTTCAGATAGAAGACATAACAAGAGAGGAGGACAGAGGACAAGACAGTCCAGCTCAGCTCAACACAGTACAACCCCAACACAGCTCATCTCAACACAGTTTAGGGTTAGGTATACTAGTAGGGTTGGGTTAAGTATAAGTATATAAATTAAATTAAAGTCAATAAAAATTAAATTAATTAAGGTTCGGCTTAGGTATAAGGTTGTGGGTTACGATTTGACCTGTCTTCTTCGCGTCACATTTCTGGGAACTAGCCACTACCTATTGTATTCTATTCTGCTCTGTTCTGTTCTGTTGTAGTCTGGGTTCTGACGTCTGTCACCTGAAAAGCAGGCAAAGACACAATAGCACGATGCTGTGACATTGGCGGACACGTCTCATTGGCTAGCTCCCCAAGGGGACGTTACTTGCCAAACACGATGGTATCCAGCTACTGTCATTCTTTGCGAAAAAAACAGCAGAAGCCATTCCTGACATACTCAGTGTACCAGACATGTGCTCTCCTCTGTTTGAACTGTGCTTATGCTATTGATTTAGTTGGTAGTAAAGAGTCTAGTCTTAATCCACTTATAATGTAACTGTCTTTATTAGAATCAATATGTAAAATACTAACATGATACACATTAAAAAAATAACTTCCATTTTCCATTCCCATTTTTGTCTCATAACCCCACCAAATGAGCCCACACACACACACACACACACACACACACACACACACAAAAATGAGCCCCTGGTGTTTCTCCCTCAGCCCCTGATGTTTTGGAATCCTAGAAACGGCCCTGCTGCTGCTCCAATGTGCTCTGTTCCTCTTCCATGCCAGCTGGCGGGTTCACCAACCTGTCCGAACTGTTCCTCAAGCTAGCTACCACTAGCTACAGTTCGAGCTCTTTCTCTGGTCTGCCTCTACGTCCGCCGTTCAATTATGTTGAGAGATAGTCACGGTTTTCCTGGGCAACAGCTTTCCAACTGCCGACCCAGGCCCGAGGTAAACTGCGTTGGCGGACACCGGCTGCTCCTTGATGACTTGGCTGGGTCTCTGATAGGATCACCCCGCTGCCCTGGATTCCTCCCTGGCTGCTTCTTTTTTTAAAAAAACGCTGTGGACCGCACGCTGCCTCTTTTGCCCCGCTGTCTCTCCTGCCCCACTCTTCGTCTCTGTGTCTCTGTCTCTGTCCACCACGCCGTTTCCAACAAACAGTTTAGCTGGTGTGCCGCCTAGCAAACTTGACGCTCATCCCGTAATCAGGGACTGGTGGGGATGTGTCTCTGCCAAGGTCATTGTACAGTTCATTTCCACCGCAGGAACCACCCCCAAAGGACAGAGTTCCGGAACTTTTACGGGGGCTAAACAAGTCCCTGCCTCGGAGTAGGTACTCAGAACGGCCCCGAAAAACTCCTGGCTGGGGCTTGGGATTTACTTGGTGCTGATTGGATATACTCAAGGAGGGATGTGATTTCAACAGAAAGCAACAAAATAGCCGGCATTTTTAAAACTCAGCAGACGAGGGTTAGCTCATTCATATAGCTTCCGCCACCATGTAAAAACACTCACTAAATGGCCTGTGAAAAAAATATTTTTTCCAGCGGATATCTTAGTTACAACATGATTGAGCTAGCAAAGCAGTTTTGTGTTGATACGTGTGGTATGTATTCAGTTTTGGGAAATCATGATGTCTAGAAAGCATCAGTGGCTGCCGCTGACAGGGACAGCTAACAGCAGCACCAAAGCTAACATCAGGACGTCATCTGTTAAAAGCCTCCCGTTGTCGGATACGACATGAAACTACTCCAGTTAGCTCAATCATGTTGTAACTGAGACATCCGCTGGAATTTCATGGGCCATTTAGTGAGTTATTACAGACACCACTAAGGGCTATCAGCTAACGGCGTCCCTACGTCGCCCCGGTAAATGGTCGTGCAACGATTACGTCACATCCAGAGCCCATAACTTTACAGGAACCTTCCTCGTACTCCGCTCTCTCAGTGGAGACACGGCGGTTGAGAGGGCCGAACGAGAGGATGTTCCTGTAGTAGTTCCTGCCCCCCAAATAGTACCAGGAACTTCTTCAGTGGAAATGGGCCTTTGGACCTCAACTGGGGTAAGACATAGGCAGGAGGATCTGCGACACCCTTCCCCCATTTTCTCCATGCTCACAGCAGGACCTGCAGTTCTGCTCTGAATGTGTCCTGCTCCCAGCAGACACAGAACCTGATGACCAGACAAGTTATTGTGCAAAATACAAGGTGTGCAACTAACTTTCCAAAAAGGAGAACCAAACTGAGTTAGAACCAACATCTAACTCTGCAAGGACACTGAGCGACTGGTGTCCTCGAATCTACAACTTCAAAACAAGAACACAGCAAGGATTGCACCTGGAAGCACAGCTCTTTCTAGCCTTCATCTGCCGGCTAAAAAAGCAGCATGCCACAAAGCAACTCTTTCCTCCATTTAAGGACTGGTAATGTAACAACTGGGTATAACATTATTACAGTTGCACAGGCCAAGCAGGACTGTTTACCTTTGTCAGTTGTGATTCAGTGCTGTTCACTGAGTTATTGTTGTGATTGTTTGCAGTTAGGTTATTGGTTATTTGGCTTCACCAAAGCTAAGTGATGTTAGTTTGCCAATGCTTTACACAGACAGTCTTGCATGCGCTCTCTCTCTCTCTCTCTCTTCTCTCTCTCTCTCTCTCTCTCTCTCTCTCAGATCAGTTCAGTTCAAGCTGCTTTACTGGCATGACTGCATTCGAAACAATGTTGCCAAAGCATATTAACACAATACAACACAAATATATCAATTATAAACAATAACAATACATTAATAATAATTGTAATTATAAAACAAAACAAAACATGGAGAGCATGAGTGGCTATGGCAGGGTTAAAAGTCATAAAGAAATGAATTCATACAACAGATTAATTATCAATATATAAACAATTATCAATCATCAAGTTGATGGCAGGCTGTTACATATTTTGCCACCAGTACAAAACAGTCCTCCCTCTCTCTCAGTAGGACCGAAAGTTTCTCTAAGTTACTCCAGTGCAAGAACTCTTTATTATTTTTGCAAAATATTCTTTAATGCATTTATATTTGTCACACTGAGTCAAGAAGTGCAGCTTAGTCTCTACTGTTGCCTGGTCACAGTGAGAACACAACCTCTCCTTTCTGCGCAGCCAGCTCTGTTTGCGTCGGCCGACTTCTACTGCCAGGTCGTGCTCACTCAGTCTCTACTTAGTCAGTGTTTTCTTCATATTCCTATCAGACACTGTGCTCAGGTAGGTTGCCACAGAGTACTGTCTGTTGAGGGCTATATACGTTTCCATTTTGCTCTGGGATTTTATTAGTTCTGTTCAATATTCTTTGTATTTTTCTTTTGTCATAATCTGGTTGGGTCTAATTTTTGGGGAGCATGTGTTCTGAAGCTGAGGTGGTTGTGATATAGTGACCTGAGTGGTTGAAGGTTCAGTCAGACTCTGGACAAGCAGGTAGAGGGGACTCCTTTGTGGGTTCAGCTCCTGGGAGCATAGGGCTTTATAGGAAAATGAGAGTGGGTCACTTGTTTTGATGTGGTTCCAGAAATTTAGGGCTTGTTTTTTAATATTTAACAGTAGAGGATATTGGCCTAATTCAGCTCTGCATGCAGAGTTTGGAGTTCCTCTCATCTGGAGGAGACTTCTGCAGAACTCTGCATGCAGGATTTCAGTTGGATGTTTGTCCCATTTTGTCCAATCTTGCTGAGTTTGTGCACCCCACACCTCGCTGCCATACAATGCAATGGGTTCGATGATTGATTTGAATATTATGAGCCATGTTTTTATTGGTAGCTCAGTGTTTATTGATGTCTTGATGGCATAGTAAGCCCTTTTTGCTTTGTCTTTTAGATCATTCACAGCCATGTTAAAATTCCCTGTGTTTGAAATGTTTAGTCCTCAATATGCATAATGGTTTGTTTTTTCAGTTAGGTTGTTTCCACTTTTGAAACTGTTATTGTTTCTCTGTAATCTGCATCTTTTCTGAAAAATAAGCACTTTGGTTATGGGTTGGTTAACTGTCAGGGCCCAGGTTTGACAGTATTTTTCCAGTTCTGATAAGTGTTGCTGTAGCTCCTCTTTTGTTGGAGACAACAGGACCAGGTCATCAGCATGGAGGAGAAACTTTATTACAGTCTCTTGTAATTTCAGTCCAGGTCCAGGAGAATTTTCTATTTGTTTTGCCAAATCATTGATATATATATATATATATATATGTTAAATAGGGTGGGGCTGAGGTTACTGCCTTACTCCACGTCTCTGGAAGAAAGATTCTGTTTTCTTGGTTCCAATCTTAAATGAGCATTTTCCATTAGTTCCATTAGTACATTGATTTTATCAGGTCGTATACTTTTCCTCCAATACCGCTTTCATTTAATTTAAAGAAAAGGCCTTTGTGCCAGATTACGTCAAAGGCTTTTTGAAAATCCACGAAACATGCAAAAATTTTCCCATTATTTTGTGCACATAACTATCAATTAAAGTGTGCAGTGTGAAAATATGGTCTGTGGTTCTGAATTTAGGGAGGAATCCGATTTGGCATTTGCTTAATAGCTCGTGTTCTGTAATGAAGTCTATGGTTCGTGAATTTAGTATACTACATAAAACCTTTCCCAGGCATGAATTTCTGCAGATCCCACGGTAATTCTGGGGGTCTGTCTGTCTTGTGAACTGTTATCAGTCCTTCACTCCATGACTCAGGAAAATAGCCAACTCTGAGTACTAAATTGAAGAGTTTCAAAATGGCTGACCTGAATTTGGAGTCTGTGTGTTGAAGCATCTCATTTAGTACGCCATCAGGTCCACAGGCTTTTTTATACTTTAGGGTTTTCAGTTTATGGTCTAATTCGTTTTCAGTAATTTCATAGTCTAATGGGTTTTGGTAGTCTTTGATTATTGTTTCTAATTGACTTAATTTTTCTTCTATTTGGTCTCTTTCAGGTGTGTTACTTGTTTCTTGGTATAATTCTTTAAAGTGCTTTATCTAGATATCTCCATCTTGAATGGCTAGATTGGCTAGCTATTATTATTATTATTTTTATAGTTTAAGGTCCTACAGTGGTCCCAGAAATTGTTTGAGTTTATTGATTCTTCAATTAAGTTCACCTGGTTTTCAAGGTGGTGTTTTCTTTTAGTTCTCAATGTTTGTTTATATTGTTTGAGTGTGTCACTATAGTGATTTTCTGGAGCCCTGTGCTTTTGGTTAGATAGTTGTCTTAGTTTTTTCCTCATATTTTTGCATTCTGAGTCAAACCATTTTTCTTGTTTTCCCCTTTTTTGTTTTGGTTTAGGAAGGGTAAGTTAGATTGTTGTGCCACATGATAAAACATTTTGTTGATGTGGTTTGTGGCTATATTAACACCTCCTTTACTGCATGGATATGTATGGGCCAGGAAAGAGTTTAAATACTCTTGAGTTTCATGGCTGCTCATTGCTTCCTGATATTCAGGGAGTCTGTTTTGCTCCCATCTGTAGTGAGTTGTTATATTGTATAATTTACTTGGATTGGGGCATGGTTGGTTAGAGTGTGTTCTTTTTAGGTAATAGTATGATCTGGTTATGGTCTGAAAAGGGGGTTTGTTGCTTAACTGTGAATGTTCTAAAAGAGAAAGGGTCCAAATATGTTATGCATATGCATCTGCATAATCTACTGTGCTACTGCCAAGAGAAGAACTGTAGGCCAAAGGAGTCCCCTCTTACCCGATCACTGACTATGTACAGACCGAGGGCCCAGCAGAGCTGCAGTAGTTCTTTCCCATTTTTTGTTTGTCATTTTATCATAATTATTCCTCAGGGTAAGAGTTAGACAGGTGTTAGTTTTGTTATTCATATATCTGTCTCCCTTTGTACTTACACTATCTGTTTCTTCTGCTGTGCATGCATTCATATCACCTACTATTAGGACATTTCTTTGAGTTTGGAAATGACTGATGTCATATATATATATATATATATATATATATATATATATATATATATATATATATATATATATATACAGTACAGGCCAAAAGTTTGGACACACCTTCTCATTCAATGCGTTTTCTTTATTTTCATGACTATTTACATTGTAGATTCTCACTGAAGGCATCAAAACTATGAATGAACACATGTGGAGTTATGTACTTAACAAAAAAAGGTGAAATAACTGAAAACATGTTTTATATTCTAGTTTCTTCAAAATAGCCACCCTTTGCTCTGATTACTGCTTTGCACACTCTTGGAATTCTCTCGATGAGCTTCAAGAGGTAGTCACCTGAAATGGTTTCCACTTCACAGGTGTGCCTTATCAGGGTTAATTAGTGGAATTTCTTGCTTTATCAATGGGGTTGGGACCATCAGTTGTGTTGTGCAGAAGTCAGGTTAATACACAGCTGACAGCCCTATTGGACAACTGTTAAAATTCATATTATGGCAAGAACCAATCAGCTAACTAAAGAAAAACGAGTGGCCATCATTACTTTAAGAAATGAAGGTCAGTCAGTCCGGAAAATTGCAAAAACTTTAAATGTGTCCCCAAGTGGAGTCGCAAAAACCATCAAGCTCTACAACGAAACTGGCACACATGAGGACTGACCCAGGAAAGGAAGACCAAGAGTTACCTCTGCTTCTGAGGATAAGTTCATCCGAGTCACCAGCCTCAGAAATCGCAAGTTAACAGCAGCTCAGATCAGAGACCAGATGAATGCCACACAGAGTTCTAGCAGCAGACCCATCTCTAGAACAACTGTTAAAAGGAAACTGCGCGAATCAGGCCTTCATGGTCAAATAGCTGCTAGGAAACCACTGCTAAGGAGAGGCAACAAGCAGAAGAGATTTGTTTGGGCCAAGAAACACAAGGAATGGACATTAGACCAGTAGAAATCTGTGCTTTGGTCTGATGAGTCCAAATTTGAGATCTTTGGTTCCAACCGCCGTGTCTTTGTGAGACGCAGAAAAGGTGAACGGATGGATTCCACATGCCTGGTTCCCACTGTGAAGCATGGAGGAGGAGGTGTGATGGTGTGGGGGTGTTTTACTGGTGACACTGTTGGGGATTTATTCAAAATTGAAGGCACACTGAACCAGCATGGCTACCACAGCATCCTGCAGCGACATGCCATCCCATCAGGTTTGCGTTTAGTTGGACGATCATTTATTTTTCAACAGGACAATGACCCCAAACACACCTCCAGGCTGTGTAAGGGCTATTTGACCAAGAAGGAGAGTGATGGAGTGCTGCGGCAGATGACCTGGCCTCCACAGTCACCGGACCTGAACCCAATCGAGATGGTTTGGGGTGAGCTGGACCGCAGAGTGAAGGCAAAGGGGCCAACAAGTGCTAAACACCTCTGGGAACTCCTTCAAGACTGTTGGAAAACCATTTCAGGTGACTACCTCTTGAAGCTCATGGAGAGAATGCCAAGAGTGTGCAAAGCAGTAATCAGAGCAAAGGGTGGCTATTTTGAAGAAACTAGAATATAAAACATGTTTTCAGTTATTTCACCTTTTTTGTTAAGTACATAACTCCACATGTGTTCATTCATAGTTTTGATGCCTTCAGTGAGAATCTACAATGTAAATAGTCATGAAAATAAAGAAAACGCATTGAATGAGAAGGTGTGTCCAAACTTTTGGCCTGTACTGTATATATATATATATATATATATATACATATTCTGCAATACTGATTTTGCACAAGAATGAATGAATAGTCAACCTCTGCTTTGCCAAGAACTCCAAAATCTTTACTATTAATTTGGCAACTTCGGTTATAGTAATTAATTTAATTATTAGAGTTCCAAATTGATAGTTTAGTGTATTTTATGAGACTGATATCATTAACTGGCTATCAGTTTTCCCTTTTTGGATGGTGGTCCCCATTAGGGGGGTTTAATGTAAATTAAGTCACATTATTCAATGTAACAGTCTGTAAGAATAAGAAGTCAAATTATTTACCTAAATTAGTAAAGTGTTATTTTCCTTCCTAGCAAAGATGCTTTTTTGCAAAATTTAACAGTCATGGCAGCATTAAACCACTGCGGAAATGTAACTGAGCAGTTGGTGTAATTGTGGGCCCTGAAAGTTCATTACTGAGTAATCCAAGCCAGTATGTATCACTGTTCCACTGCCTGCAGGTCCCAGAGGGGAGATTGAGACTACCATATCAACACAGGAATGACTTTGTTTCCCTCCCATCACACAAACACATTACAGCCTGGACACAACCCACACCTGACCTGTGTCACTCAACATGAGCAACACATGTACACAGGCTGGTCCAAACGCACTCTGTACTGGCATTCAGAAAAGTGTTAGCAATGTGAAATTTCTGATATACAGGAAGTTCTGGTGTAAAATGATACATTTTACTTCTTCAAAAACGTAAAACTAAGAAAAACAGGTTGTGGCAAGAACATTGATATCCAAACAGGTACCACCCTAAGCATGAAACACATCATCATTCTTTGTAAATTGTGAAGAATATTCTGCTCATTCAGACAATAAAACGTCAACTAAACCACCAAGAAAGTGAAGAAATATTGTATTAAAGTAAAATGCGAAAAGTGAATCTTAGTTTGAGTTACATCTGGCAAATGTTTGCAGAATTTACATTTGTATCATTTATCAAATTCTTTAGAGCTCGGTGCAGGCTGTGTTTTCTAGCTGTCAACACTTGCTCAGGCCAAAGCCCTGGGATTACACAGGAGCTGATGGCTGTCTGTCACGAAGACAGGAAACCTGAACAGGAGCGAGGAATTGTTAAGTGCATAATGCATTTAAGACTTTTAGTCCTTGATTCAGCAGGTAGGATAGGTATTTTTGGAATTTCCCAAGTACTTTGACAGGATATGTAGCGTCCCATTTGCCAGGAGAAAATGTTGGCATTGTACATTTCTGTTAACCATGGATATGGGTTGACCGTCAAGCTGTTCTCATTCCAAAGTCATCAAGTGCCGCCTTTCGGTCAGTGATTTCGGCATGAAACGCCAATGCAAAAAGGCACCCTTTTGAGACGGTGTGATAAGCCATCCAGCGGTGTCAGTGTATAATGCTGCCAGTCGACATCAGTTTGAAATGCCCCTGTATAACAACATAATTAAAAGAGCTGGAAAGTCCCTATTGGGTGGATGGGAGGGGAGGGGAGGTGGATGGGTCCAACTAACATCGGACTTGGATTTTTCTGTGCTCACTTATTAATCAGGATTGGGTGACACCCACTACCAAGCTTATAAAATGTTTGCTTGACTCCTGTCTAACCTTTTGCACCCTGATGAAGACCAGATAGTCAAAATTGGACAGTGTTTTAATGTAAGCAGCCATGTTTTGAAATAAAGATTTTTTAACTTTAATTCAAATGCATCTGTTCCTGCTACATGCATGAGTGCCTGAAGTTCATATTTTCTTCTCAACACTGGACTTGTAGAAACTCTACATTCCCTGTGAAAATAGATTTTAAAAAGACACAATGCATGTAACAGGCATAAACTGACATGGTTTCCAGGAATGTCAACAACAGATGTAGGAGCATGCTTAACGCAACATATGTAGATGTGAACGCACACATTAACCACAGCATTGTTAAAATTTAGGTTTTAACATATCCACAACACAGTAAAGTACAGATGCTCATGGTGAAGAAATGTACAATGCCAACATGTTTTCCTGGTGATTGGGTTGCTTTATTAGCTGTTGTTTATTGTTTGTGTGTTAGTTTGTTTGCTTGTTGTTTTGGTCCACCAGTGCCTACATTGGTATTTTTTCTTACTGTGAATTCATTTCTAGGAGTATCTTCAGATGCTTCATATCCTTAAAATCTATAAAATCTAAAATAAAACGTTTTGTAAGTCAATAAACTATAGTAATTGATAAAAGTATTGAAAATGTCAAAATGTCATTAAAAAAGTTGTACAGAAATTGGACGATTTTTCATCAGATTTTACATAACACAAACAGTATTGGCTCAAAAGATTTTTAAATGATAAAGGGAAAAAAAAATCTTAACACTTCATAAGTAATTCAATCCTCTGGCGCCACCACTTGTTTTTGCAAGGCTTTGCACCAAATGTAAGTAGTGCAAGGTCATTTTTAGAAGCATACAACATCAAGATATGGAAGACAAAGATTTAAGATTTCTGCTGCAAAAAGAATGAATGCTCTCACTATTCTGGTGTTTGGATTGATACAGGATTATGCATACAACAATCTTCCAAAGCCATTAGCCAATAGAGAAATTCCTGGTGAAATTCTGGTGTAATTACGGCAACAACATTTGCATCACCATAACTTAAGGTAACATAAGGTAACAACTTGAGGCAACGTATACTCGTACGATTCATACAATACACTACGAAAATTGCATGCACAACAGTTTGTATGATATTCTACGAGTTTTGTCCTTTCACGTACAGTTAAATAATTAACGTTACGGAGGTTAGGTTTAAGCAGCAACAGTTACAGTGGTCAGGTTGAGGAAAAGAAACATGGGGGGTGTCTTGAGGTTCAGGCAAGTGAAGCTAATGAGGTTAGGTTTAGGAAAAGATACATGGTGAGGACCTACCTTAAAATGACTCAAAGTTCACTCAAAGTTCATGCTGAGGTGAACACAACACTCCAGGGTAAAGTCCAGGCCAAAAGTCAGTTTTTTTTGTGACCCATCCACTTCCCCAGCCTACCTCCTTACAAGCGCTTGGGACTGCTTCCTTGTTTACTGCCTTTAGTAGGCCTACATTGGTATCGTGATCACAGCCTGCTTGAGGGCAGGGAAGACAGGAGTATTTGCTCTCCGCTGCAAAAACAATGAATGCTCTAGCTATTGTGGTTTTTATTTTAAATCAATACATACAGGATCATTCAAATGATCAGGTATGTTTTTAAGGGTTTATTCCAACTCCCCTTTTTTTAAACCATGTTCTTTTTACTGCAAATATATTCAAAACATCCTCTTAATTATTAACACTGCATCAATGCCAACAATATACTATTTCACTCCACACCTTTCCCTTCACCATCTCCAATCCAATTTTTTACTACCACTATTCTACTCCATTTTCCTTCCATTTTCTTTATCCTCTGTACTCCTCTCCTTTTCTGTTCCATTTTTCCCCCTTTCCTTTGTGTACCGTTCCATTCCTTTCCTTTCCTGACACCTGGGATCCATCTTGGGTCCAGCCATCATCCAGATCCCCTTTGAAACATAGAAATAGAAGTGAGGCCTTAAAACTTTATGGTGAGAGCCTTAGTACCACATGCCGTTCCAGTAGGAGCACTGCTAGCAGGCCTGCGGATTTATGGCTCATGACACGCATATATTTAATTTGTAACCAAACACTTCCTCTTTCCCTCAGTCTTTTCAGAACTCTGGACACATCTTGTTTTCTCAGGTCAGGGGTTAAACAAAGGAAACATAGTGCTGGCTAGGTGAAGGGCCAGAGCCAGGGGGGTGTCAGAGTCACCTCTGAAGGCAGGCCAGAGCAGACTGTGGAACACATCAAGTTTAAAGGTTAGCTGTGATATCTGGCAGGAAGGCTGGCTTGCTGCAAAGACCTTAAAGTGAACAAGGAGCAGGAATCAGAGCCTTTTGCATTTTATAAAACAACATCCTCTCTCTCTGCAAGAAGCTCTCCCAGTTGTTGGCCTTGACATCTTTACTGCCCCACTGGCCATAAACCCCCTGGGGGGGCGGGCCCAAATGCAGTTACACGCCCCACTGGCTCTCCACCTCTGTGGGGTGGTGTATCAACATATAAGTTTATTTTGTGTGAATGTCCTGCAGTGCCAACTGCTCATCCCCTTTATGAAGCCCAGATCATCATGAGCAGAGCAGCCAGTCTGGATGTACTGGCTGTTACAAAGAACAATCCGCTATGCAGGCTCACAGCATAGGGGATTTTATCCACAGCTACAGCACATTGGAGAAACCATTAACAGTTATCTGCATCTGTTTAGACAGACTGTAAAAATAATGGACATAGTCAGTGTGACCTCACCCTTTGGTTTGTGGACTGCCGTTTTGAAGCCTCAAGTTTGGCATTTTGGCCGTCGCCATCTTGGATTTTTGCAACCAGACATGCAAATATCTGGATGAGAGGGTGGAGCTGTGGAGGAGGGAGGGGTAGCCAGAGGACACCATGCACGACCACCTACACTGGCAAATTGACCAGGGTTTGCCATGCTAATTTGCTGTTAACAAAGTTAGCTTCCATAATTCGAGGTGAACTTTAGAGGTAAGTATTAAATTAATCTTAGTGACATTAGCTAATGGCATACATGTCCACTTTTGACAAATATTAGGCTACATATAAGAGGAGTAGGATAGCATTTACCTTGTAACTTTATTGTAGCATTAACTGAGGTTAACATTACTGTGTGTAAGTAATGTTTAAATGTGTGGTGTGTAGTTAGCATAACTGCAATAACTTGGTGGTTAACACGTAACGTTACACCACACAAATCTGTTATTGATTAATGTGTAGTATTCTCCCAGCTAAAAGGAGTAATGTTACAGTTCAATGAGTGTGTGTGTTAATATTAATGTTGTTTGGATAAGGTCAGTTTTTGTAGGCTGTTCTTTTCAGTGTTGATGACAGTTGTCAAAAACATCTGTTGGAATGATTCTTTCTTTCTCTCTCACAAAAGGTAACAACACTGAGTGTTGCATCATTTCATGTTCACCCACACAAAGCAGCAGAAGTGAGTAATAGTTATTTTTCTATTGTTGTTTAGTGTAAAACAATACAGCAAACTTTTTGTTTTTTTTACATCTAAACTATCATAGTGTATTTTCAGATAACTATGTGGAGCTCATCTAATACATGTTGTTTCTGTTGTTATTTTTCTCAGTAGCCTACGATATGATACAATATTCACTATGGCACTGTTTTTTTTTTCATCCAGCCACTGTCTGGATCACTGGAGACAGCTACGTCTAGCGTGAGGCTGATAGAGCTACAGAGACCATGGGGAACAGCTTTGGTGTTGATGATATCTACATGCACTGGTTCAGCTGAGGTGGAAGAGCCTTTTCCCCTACTTCACCTAGTCTCTATGAGCCAGAGCAGTTCCAGATGTCCTCTTCATCCACTGTGGTGAGAAAGACCTGGGAGATGTCTCAAGTGTCAACCTCATCACAGCAGAAAAGGAGGACGTGCACCTCCTCCACCTGCAGCATTCAGACATGGAGAACATCTTCTCTGGCACCACCCAGAGATGCAGGTGGAAGACTGCTGCCAATCCAGGAGAGATTGACAAGGCTCACAGATTTGTGAACAGTGTTATGGCTACATATGTCCATTGTTTAAGTGGCAGCTTTATACATCTCCCTCACACAAGGCTTGACACTCCTGGGCTGTTTGCGAACAATGCAGTTTATTTCACATTTATTATTTCAAAATTACTTATTTTTAAACAGTTTAACTGCGTCCATTAAAGCCCAACTTCAGCAACTGTGTCCGACAATTTGTTCCCTGTTGAAGTTGAATCTTAAAGGAATTTTACCTCAAAACATAGCCCACATTGTCAGTCCTTATGTGATGACGGTTATTTTCATTATGTTTATATTTTTATATTATTTTTATTATTGTTGTTTTTTGATTTAACACTTGTGGCCATAACACTGTTCAGTATTTCCAGCTCTGGTCTTCCTTGTTCCCTACAACCTTTCCTGCTCCCTTTTGTCAAATTCTGTTATCACCCCAGTCTTACCACCCAATGGTCTTTGACACTGTCTGCCCCTGTGTCGGCCGTAGCTGCAACAAATTACAACTATGTTAAAACATTAGAGTTCAGAATTGAGTTTTTTGTTTTTCAATAATTATAGTTAAAGGGCCAGTAATATTTGGCATGGTTTATTGTCAATCTGAATCTGAATCTGAATATTCTACCCATTAATATGTTTATACAAGTGTATAATCGCTATAAAATAAAATTTGTTTGGTTTTCGTAGCCTTATAATTATGCTTATATATATGTGTATATTCATATATATATATATATACATATATATAGCAAGGGCCTTGCTCAGCATCAAACACATGGAGTTCCTCATCTGTATGCTCCGGCTCAAACAGGTATGGCTCTGGGTCTGTGTCCGCTACAAGA
Organism: Epinephelus fuscoguttatus; assembly: GCF_011397635.1. Classification (NCBI taxonomy): domain Eukaryota; kingdom Metazoa; phylum Chordata; class Actinopteri; order Perciformes; family Serranidae; genus Epinephelus; species Epinephelus fuscoguttatus. The sequence goes on from NC_064757.1 coordinate 3,786,569, forward strand.
AACTCTTCAAAATCACGTTCAAAGTCGTCCATTGCAGCTACTATAGTCCGGAGATACTGCTAGGCTAAATAAACAGCTGAGCTCTGTTTACCGGCTACGCTGTCAGTCAGTGTGCGGGCTGGAGATTGGTGGAGCAGAGAGGGGAGGGGGGTCCCCACTCAGTATGGTAAACGAGTATGTGTGTAAAGTTATGAAGTGTGTCTGTTACGCTAGAAAAGTCAGAGTTTGAGACGGAGTCTTTTACCCCCCTGGAGTGCTCAAATAAACGGGCCTTTTTCCCGAACACTCCTCTGGTCTCCTGCTCATGAGGGATTCATTACAATATCGTAACATGGTTTAGATTTCTAAATAAACATTCACCTTGTCGCTAGATAGACCTACTCCTGAAAAACTTGTGCGCAAGGCTTTTTGTCCCTACGAGGCCACCGTCATTTACCCGACGGGAGGGGTTAGCGAGTGAGCCCCGCACTCTAGAATTTGACCACTGATGTCACTGTTTTCAACCCATTTTACACACTGGCCCTTTAATATCACTGTGCTGTTCCAAGAACATCACTTACTTTGAGAGAGGATGTTACTGGGACAAATTTACATTCAAACACTCTCATGTTGCCTTATTGTCTCTGTCATAGCGACCAGAGTAAACCTAGCCTGGTTCCAGACCATAGACCCCGCCCATTCAACTGAGTGGGCGGGGTCTATGGTCATTTGCCATTTATCTTTAACGATGGACGGACCAATGAACGCCAGAGGTCTAGCGATTAGCCAATCGGCGCCACGCTGGTGTCAAGCTGTACTCCGGTGGGTAACTGGTGAGGATAGCAACAATGGCGACCGCTACAGATCCCACAGACCACATTAACGATGCTATCGAGGTATTTCGCCACTACTTGCGTTAATGGAGGACCAAATTAAGAAAGCTGCTAAACTGGATTTAACGGCGATGCAGCTGGGCGTGCACGATGACGGAGACATTTTAAACGGGCAGTGCTCGCTTGTTTTCGGCACCCCCGAGGCATGGATACTAATAACGTAAGATTCTGGGTGAGTCGTTGATCTCTACTGATTGGTTAGGGAAAAATCAAATTCCCTCCCCCTGTAAATCGCCTTCAATGGAAGTCATGTCAGACTGAAGGTTCTGGGAGCTTCAGTCTGACACTCAGGCTAGAGTAAACCAAGAATCTGTTAACATGAAAAAACTTAAGACCAGCTTCTTTCCCCAATCTGTGAGCCTGCTACATACTGTCTCACACACAAAGACTTAAAATGGACATTTTACACCTTACCTCCATTACGCAGGGACTGCTGCAATAGCTTTTTCACTGACTGTTGCACTGTCCTCCCTTTAATTGTAAAACAGCTTTTATTCCTTCACCCATACCAGGATTTGGACTTTACCTATTGCTGGACCAAGTGCTGTAAGTTATACGTTAAGTATTATCTTTATACTGTGGTTTCTCATGTCAACCATCTCTACTGTAATTTACACTTGTTACTAAACTTACAGTATGTACCACTGGAAATTCAACTACCTCTTTTCATTTTGCAAACTTGTTTTGTAACAGTTAGGTTCAACTTGTCCTAATTGTCAAATCTTCATTACACATAACAGAGTTTGTATGCCTAATGAATACTCAGTACACATCTATTACAGGAGTCACATTTTGCTTCTGGATGCACTTCTGGTTTGGCCATTTCCAGCTGTTTCCTAATGAAGACCCTTTTCATGTCAAATTAGGAAATACCTTCACCTGTGAAGTTGGTGACTGTACTTTAGTTGATTCATAACTTAATTCTAGTTTAATCATTTTAATAAAAAAAGAGAATGTTACTACTTCTATCAGCTATCTCACAACAGTAGAAATTCAGTCACATAGCATAACTTTAGCTAATGTTTACGTGGTAGAGCTTTATTTTACCTCAAACACAGCTGTAAAACCTAATATATATTTAGATTGCTTCTCCCTGATTTCTCTTCAAGAATTGACTGCAGTGATTTCTTCATCTAAATCATCAACGTGTCTCTTAGACCCCATCCCAACTAGGCTACTTAAGGAGGTCTTACCTTGAGTTAACGCTTATATATTAGATATGATCAATATATCCTTATTAACAGGCTATGTACCACAGTCTTTTAAGGTAGCTGTAATTAAACCTCTCCTAAAAAAGCCCACCCTGGATCCAGAGGTGTTAGCCAACTATAGACCAATATCTAATCTTCCCTTTCCTTCAAAGATCCTTGAGAAAGTAGTCGCAGATCAGCTGTGTGATTTTCTCCATGATAATAATTTATTTGAGGAATTTCAGTCAGGATTTAGAGTGCATCATAGCACTGAGACAGCACTAGTTAAAATTACAAATGACCTTCTGATTGCTTCAGACAAAGGACTCGTCTCTGTACTTGTTTTTATTAGATCTTAGTGCAGTGTTTGACACAATTGACCATCAAATTCTTCTACAGAGACTGGATCACTTAATTGGCCTAAAAGGTTCTGCACTAAGCTGGTTTAAATCTTATTTATCTGATCGTTTTCAGTTTGTTCACGTTCATAATGAGTCATCATTACGTTTGTTTTGGAGTTCCGCAAGGTTCTGTGCTCGGACCAATCCTATTTACTCTATATATGCTTCCTTTAGGTAACATCATTAGAAATTACTCTGTAAATTTACATTGTCATGCGAATGATACACAGTTGTATTTATCTATGAGGCCAGAAGAAAGTAATCAATTAACTAAACTTCATAATTGCCTTAAAGACATAAAAACCTGGATGAGCACCAATTTCCTGATGTTAAATTCAGACAAAACTAAAGTTATTTTTCTTGGCCCGAAACAACTCAGAGACTCTTTATCTGATGACATAGTGGCCTCTAGCACTACCGTAAGAAACCTTGGAGTAACATTTGATCAAGATTTGTCTTTTAATTCTCATTTAAAACAAACCTCACAGACTGCATTTTTTCATCTGCGAAATATTGCGAAAATTAGGCCTATCCTGACCCAAAAAGATGCAGAAAAATTTTTGTTACCTCAAGGCTGGATTACTGTAACTCTCTATTATCAGGTAGCTCTAGTAAGTCCTTAAAAACTCTCCAGCTAATTCAGAATGCAGCAGCACATGTACTAACAGGAACTAAGAAACGAGATCATACTGTATTTCTCCTGTTTTAGCTTCTCTGCACTGGCTCCCTGTAAAATCCAGAATTGAATTTAAAATCCTACTGTTAACTTATAAAGCTCTAAATGGTCAAGCTCCGTCATATCTTAGAGAGCTCATAGTGCCATATTATCCCACCAGCACTCTGTGCTCTGAGAATGCAGAGTTACTCGTGGTCCCTAAAGTCTCCAAAAGTAGATCAGGAGCCAGAGCCTTCAGCTATCAGGCTCCTCTCCTGTGGAATCATCTTCCTGTTACGGTCCGGGAGGCAGACACCGTCTCCACATTTAAGACTAGACTTAAGACTTTCCTCTTTGATAAAGCTTATAGTTAGGGCTGGCTGAGGCTTGCCTTGTACCAGTCCCTAGTTAGGCTGACTTAGGCCTAGTTTGCCGGAGGACCCCCTATAATACACCGGGCACCTTCTCTCCTTCTCTCTCTCTCTCTCTCTCTCTCTCTCTCGTATCCTATTACTGCATCTTGCTAACTCGGCCATTCTGGATGTCACTAACTCGGCTTCTTCTCCAGAGCCTTTGTGCTCCACTGTCTCTCAGGTTAACTCGTATTGCAGCAGTGCCTGGATAGTGTGACGTGTGTGGTTGTGCTGCTGCTGTGGTCCTGCCAGATACCTCCTGCTGCTGCTGTTATCATTAGTCATTAGTCATACTTCTACTGTTATTATACACATATGATTATTGTCACACATGTATACTATCAGATATTAATATATACTTTCAACATATTGTACCGCAGTAACCAGAACTATAATTATAATATTATTACTTTCATTAATGTTGTTGTAAGCTACTGTCATTACTGTCTGTCCTGCATCTCTCTCTCTGTCTCATTGTGTCATACGGTTTACTGTTAATTTATTATGTTGATCTGTTCTGTACGACATCTATTGCTCGTCTGTCTGTCCTGGAAGAGGGATCCCTCCTCAGTTGCTCTTCCTGAGGTTTCTATCATTTTTTTTTCCCCGTTAAAGGATTTTTTTGGGGGAGTTTTCATAAGGACAGAGGGATGTCGTATGCTGTAAAGCCTTGTGAGGCAAATTGTGATTTGTGATATTGGGCTTTATAAATAAAATTGATTGATTGATTGATTGATTTTCCAGCTTCACACAGACACCCTTTGGTTAGATGTATTATCACCCTTAATTCTAACACTTCTGTATTACCTTTGGACTTCAGTGCATGACAGTTAGCAACTAGATAGCGAGATAACGAGCTAACAAGCCAGACAAACAATGACACCTGCTATTTAGTGCTAACATTGAAATAAAATTTTACAATTATCTGCACAGCAAGACATATTATTTGTCAGATATTTGTACAATAAATAAAAGGAGGTCAAGTTGAGTGGCCTGCAGTGATGCTGGGTAGACAGCTTGTCAGTAAAAGTGGCTGCAGCCTTAATTGTGCAGAACTTTAAGCCTTAAAGGGATAGTGCACCCAAAAATAAAAATTCACCCATTATCTAATCACCCATATGCCTCTCTGTGCACCGCGTTCACATGTGTGCGCTTGCACGCGAGACCAGCGAAAGCACGTGAACACACATAAACGGGGTGCCCATGTCTCACACACGTGAATGCGGTGCACAGAGAGGCAGAGCTGCATGCAACAACGAGGCTAAAAATTCAAATTAAGTTTTTCCAAACAACTTTTTATGTCGGAGCTTCAGGACAATTGGATCACTATGGACGAGCAATATGGAGATATTTTGTGGTTTCAATTATGTGTTTTTGGACATTTGAATCTGGGGCGCCATAAGCCTCCATTAGGTGGAGTTGTGTTGCTACCCCCTCTCCCCTTGGATCTCCGTGTGTTGTCAGGCCTCTAAAACTTCACCTGAGCCTCCGTCGGCATATGGGTGAATAGATAATGGCTAAATTTTAATTTTTGGGTGCACTATCCCTTTAGTAACATTTAAAAAAATTCACCCCCTGTACCATTGTCATGAATGATGACATTTGCCATAGAGACAAAAACGGTCTTTTGCACCAGGCTGTAAACATGTTTATTTTATCTGTTGGGCATTTTATCGTGGGAGTCTGTGGAGATTTGCTTTGTTTTTCAACCAGCCCCAAGTGGCCAGTCAGTGAACTGCAGCTTTTGGCACTTCCACAGTGGCTTCACTCGTCAGCCCAAGGTTGCCACTTGGCTATAACTGACATGTACGTACTTTGGCATTATGGCAGGTATATACACACACTATGATGATTTTAGTCCTTAGCATGCATCTCTGTCTGTCTTTTAAATGAAATCTTTAAAGACAGTTTGTACACACTGCTACAGGGACGTAGCACCAAATTCTGGGCCCTTTGGATAAGCAGTCTCTGTGGGGCCCCCACCCTTCCTTTCTTGATTCGTGGCTCTGTTTTGCTTAAGTCAGTTTGCCCTCTGTTCCTTTCCTGTCTGTCTTTTTGGGAACAGACATGATAACGGTCTCCTGGTGCTCCAGCAGAATAAGCAGTCACTCACCCTGCTTTAGCTGCATTTAGGGGTCATGTCCATCAAATCAATTTTTATTTTTTCTCTGAACGTTGATTGATGTTAATGTTCAACTTTGGGTAAAAATGCTGCGCTCGGCCATTCAATTACAGTGGAGGACAGACAAATACAATGAAGACACACCGTTACCTCTTAAATGTATACATGCTGAACAACAACAACAACAAAAATCTCTTTATGAACCTATAAAGGGCAGCAGGTCGGTTAGAGTCACACGTCAGTCTTTAGACGCTTTGCTTAACTAAAGACTGATGTCTTCCTCCCTGATTTTGTGTTTAGATGGGCGAATACGATTTCATAGTTTAAAAAAAACTCCCTATGTTGCAGAACCAATAGTAAATCCGCAGGGTGGTCCTTCGTTGGCTCGCTGAACTCTTGTGCTCTTAAACATAGTCCGACTGCGTTAAAAGTTTTAAACAAAGTCGCTCTAAGTCCTTCATTTCCACAATCTTGTGGACTGAGCACACATTTGATAAAACGGAGTTAAATCTCTTGGCATCCATTTTCAAGCTCTCTGTGTGTTTGTTTCCTTGCAGACGAGAAAAGGGGGAGCGCACATTTCAGGGAGGGCGTGTCCTTTTAAAAAATGCAAGAGGCGTTGCTTTAGAAAGGAGTGTCCCCAGACTAGTCTCGCTCACCAGACCTTTCTCAAGAAAAGAAAGGTCTGGCTGGGCCGACTGTCATTTTAAGATTGGAGAAAAAAAACGCCCCGGCTGCTTGTACTTCTTTCAACCAATCACAATCGTTCTGGGCGGTGCCACAGCAACGGTGCATTTGCAAAAATATTGCCGGGGGACACAGGTGTTGGTGTAACACACCCACAAAAATATCACCTACAGGACACGAACCATGGCAGAAAAATGGCTACATCCCCGCAAGATCAAACACTGCAAAAGTTAGTAAAGGATGTGTTGAAAACGGTTGAAAACTGCTACACAGCCGGAGATGGTAGGGCGGGACTTCAGCGGGTAGCTCGTTCCGCCCAATGAGAGGCTGATCTCTACAGCGAACTTCCGCCCACTCAGACTACCTCAGACTATCAGAAGGCAGAGATCTCTGATTGTCTCGTGGTGAGACAAATTGGTCATCTTTCCCAGCATGCTTCACCCTTCCCTGCATCCAGAGCATCCAAGTAATCTACCTTGACATGCTGACATGTTTACCACTGCACATATTGCATCTGGCTGCTATACCAGATGCAGCTGAAGCATCTCAGCTGAAAAAATGCAGCGCTTCTACATCGCTCTCAAACATTCTCGGTTGGGCGTTTCCTGAGGTGAACCTGACATTTTCAGCAGGGAAAAAACACACAGGGCCTCGTATACGAATCCTGACACAGGAGCAGACTTAACCATTTTGAGGCTGTAAATGGTGAGAGGGGCCTCCCATAATTTTTTTCATAAAAAGTTAAATCTTTATACTGATTTATTCAGCCAATTTTAAAGCAACACAATGGACGATTGCGTTTTCACCTTACGGGGTCCCCCTATAGATGAAAAAACGGTATTGTCTGTTAAAACTGTCGCAAAAATCTTTGTGCGTGCATTTGTTGACAAGCCAGTGATACCCGTGAACCTCCTGAAGCTGGCCATGTAATTCTCGATCATCATGTCTTCAGAACAGGTAAAGTATCCTTATAGCATTTTGTACATACATGATTGGGCCGATTGCTTTATTTATTTATTCATTTTCGAAACTCAGAAATGAGCTGCTCTCTGCATGTCAGGGCTGATCTCTTTCTCACAGTGCGCACGCACACTCACACACACACACACACACACACACACACACACACACACACAAACTCAAGAGTGAAGTCAGACAACAGCAGAGAGGCCACGGTGCAGATGAAGGGACAACTACTCGTCACGGTAAGTAGGTGCGATAAAACCTCTGCCAGCTAAGCCAATACTTTATCAATACATGTGATCAACATGTAGAAAGCCATATTTCAATCCGCTCAGTCCACAGTCTCTCATTCACTGCTATTATGATTTATGATCGCGGTCGACACAAGTACATCACGCTCACAATGCTAACAGCAAACTGTTAAAGCCAAACTAAAATGAAAGCTGTCTGTGTGTAGGCTAACACTTTATCTTAAAATGTACCTGAGGCAGCCGACCTGCAGACAGTGAGTCTCCTAAGTAGAGGGGGGACAGCAGTAACAGCACCAGGTCACCATCGGTCGGGCATCCATTCTCCTCTTTCAGCTTTCGCCAGCGTGTGAAAGCTGGGCCAATATTAAGCCTTGTTCGAGCTCTTGTTTTATCGCTCTCCCGTTTTCTTTTCTTTGTCTTCTCGGACAACACCTTCAACTTCTTCCTTTTCTTTGTCACTTTAGCCATGACATCCACGTCTAACTTCGTTCACCTCGGTTCGGCTACGCTACTCTAAAGAGAGGAGGGGGATATGATGTATGCCGTAAAGCAGCCAAATTTTGTAGTCCTTTTTGTGTCCAGGTTCCCTGGAACTGCATAGTGCCTGTGCAAGCGAAACAGAAGCCCCTTTTACACTGCCAGATTTTCCGCGAATGTTGGGCCGTTTTGCCGGCAAGCTGCAAGCATTTATACGCACAGAGGTGGAATGGCGAGTTGATCCGAGGTGCCTACCATAGCGTAGTCATATTGGCGGAACCCTTTGAGTTTAAACAGACCGAGGCGGCCTTCCGCAAGGGGAGGGGCTATTGAGGACTTGTGGGAGGAGCTGTTGATGATGCCCACTGGCAGTGGATAAACAGGAAACAGCTGATAACAGGAATTAGCAAGCAGCTAGTAGCAAGAGGGAAACGCAAACCTGACAGACACACGCAAAGAGGAGCAACTGGGGAGACAAAGAATTGCACGCCCTGCTTGCCCTCGCAAACAAAGAGGCCATTCACTGTCAGATGACGGGGACGGTGAAGAACGGGCCGATTTCAGAGAGAATTGCCGCCTGACTATTGCCGTCTGACTAGCCGCGGCTTCCCTCCCACATCACCGTTTATGTCACATGCTGAGCTACACATTTTGTTACTTGCTCACGCCCCCCAATGCCCCGCAAAAGGTGCATTCTGTATAAACAAAAGTAGGTAGGCGGCATTTTGCCGCACTCCCCGATTTTGTTTTTATACTGCCAATGCTGAAAAAAGACTGATTGGGCTTTCCTGCAAATTTGCACAATTCCTATCTAAAAAGGGCTAGACGCTCTCAAGCAATGATGGAGGTGTCATCCAACCTATTGTAAGTTGATGTGGATATATATTTTGAGGGCTCAAAAACACCATTGTATTGCTTTAATGTAGTTACAGTACAACTACTTCACAACGATGCCTCTGCTGCAGTATGTCAGATTGTTTATTCTACTGTTACTCTACACTGGCATTGCATGATGACACTGTCTTCACCCCAATACAGGTTTATTTCATTTGCTGTCCTTACATCATAATAAATGATGTTTAAAAACCCAATAGTAACATGTTAATTCAGATACCCCATATATTGCAGTTATTTTGGATGATCCAAAAAACACAACAGATTTTATAAGAACTGTTTCTTCTGCATAAAGTAGTTCCAACAAAAACTGTTCACAGTGTATGTGGATTATCCATCCTAGCAAAAGCATAGTTTCTGCAAAGACCCATTGCTGTTAGTTTTCTAAATACCATTATTTATTTTCTGTGAGCACCAAAAATACAATTCCATTCACCTCCACTGTCCTGGATTGTCAGAGACAAATATCTCAAAACTCAGACGTAAAATGGAAAATATGTTATGGATTGATGATTTGGGTTGACTGAGTCTTTACTTACTGCAACAATAACCTGATAAACAAATTTGCTCAGTGTGTTAAACACTGACTCATTTTGTGTAGACACAAAGAAGTAGAAGCAGCTATGAGAGAAAGACTATCTTTATATCACATGAAGAGCCGGAGCCAGAATCCCTCTTCACTCCATCTGCTCTGCACAGAGAGCTGCCAACTACAGCTCAGCAACACCACATACACATGCACTCACTACATCTAAATCCATACTAACATACACTCTCAGCACCACATGGATATAAGTAAGCCTATCTTTGTTACCTGGTGACCCAGTTAAAATGAAATGCTTGAGCTATATTTCAATAAGAACAAAAAGGAATTAAGGTTTGTTACATGATTAAACAAACAAACAAAAAACAAATGATCTGGTAAAGCCAGTACTTTGCAGTCCAAACACTGAAGCCAATAGTCAGGTTCTGTGCAATAAACAGAGCTGAGCTGAGCTTATTCCTGTCTTGCTTTTTTATGGGCCATTGTTTACCATATGGGGTGTATTAAAGACAGGGACAGCAGGTAAATCACAGGCCTAGGCCCAGCACACACTCCAACCAGCAGACCAGAGGAGGACATGGTAACCAGCGTGTGTGTGTGTGTGTGTGTGTGTGTGTGTGTGTGTGGGCCGTTTTGCCAGCCGGCTGCGAGCATTTACACACACAGAGGCGGAATGGCGAGTTGATCCGAGGTGCCCAATTTTACGCCTCGTAGGGTAGACATATTGGCGGAACCCTTCGAGTTTAAACAGACCGAGGCGGCCTTCCGCAACGGGAGGGGCTGTTGAAGACTTGTGGGAGGAGCTGTTGATGACGCAGCATGTGCAAGCCACTGGCGGTGGATAAACAGGAATTAGATGATAGCAGGAATTAGCGAGCAGCTAGTAGCAAGAGGGAAACGCAAACCTGACAGACACTGTAAAGATGAGCAACTGGGACACAAGGAATTGCGCGCCCTTCTTGCCCTCGCAAATGAAGAGGCCATTAACAGTCAGATGACGGGAACAGTGAAGGACAGGCCAATTTACGAGAGAATCGCTTCCTGACCAGCCACGGCTTCCCTCCCACGTCACTGTTTACGTCACATGCTGAGCAACATGTTTTGTTACTTGCTCACGCCCCCCAATGCCCCGCAAAAGGTGTATTGTGTATCAACAAAAGTAGGTAGGCAGCATTTTGCCCCACTCCCCGATTTTGTTTTTATACTGCCAATGCTGAAAAAAGACTGATTGGGCTTTCCTGCAAATTTGTACAATTCCTATCCAAAAAGGGCTATAGAGAGCGAGAGTGAGAGAGAAAGAGAGTCAGGTAAAGACAATAGTCAGGCAGGTTGTGAGCAATGCAAGGACCCTATTAAAATCACTCAACTTATTTGTATTTCACCAAAAACAAATCATGCTTTCTAGTGGCTAAAGGAGCTCAAAAATTCACAAAACTTTGCACCCATATCAGAACTGGTGAAAATTTTGATATTTTATGGGTCTGATGCTTGGGTGTGGAAAAAATGGCTCGGTAACGCCACCTAGAAAATTTCAATGAAGCAGCCCCAATGGTACGTTGAACCTAGAGGTATGAAAAGTGGGGAGCTTTTATAACAGAATAAGAAACAAAATCTCACTGTATTTTGACAAACTCTTTCTGGAGACTTCACTGGATCGAGTTTGAATTTGGTCGTACAATTTAAATACCTTGGAAATGCTAAATTGTGAAGCTTTTGACTTTTCATCAAAATGCATGGCCGTGGCAAAGCATCAAATTTCCATGCCTTGCCGTGGAACAGGAAGTGGTTTGTAACTCCACTGTGCATGTTCAAATCTGCCCCAAACTTCACATGTTTGATTGCAGTCCCCACCTGGACACATCTACGTGCCAATATTTAGCTAAAGTCAGTGCGCCACCTACTGACTACAGGAAAGGACATTTTTTTATATTTTGATGTACTTCTCTGAGTAAATCGGCCGGATCCACTTTAAAGTCCAACTTGCAGGTTGGAGACCATGGTGAATAAATGTGTAGGAAAATGATACTGAAAATGATGATATGAAACTTGATTAAAACCTGTCCCTTAACTATGGAAGCCCTAAACAGTCATACATACATACATTTTATTTCCTCCATTTTCTCGTGATTACGAGATAATTTTCCTCTATTTTCCCATGATAATGAGGTAATTAATTTGAGAGATAATGAATGAAACGTGATAGGCCCCTATCCCTAAGGCTGAGCCCAGCCACCCTGCAGAGGAAACTCATTTTGGCCGCTTGTACTTGTGATCTCATTCTTTTGGTCACTACCCAGAGCTCATGACCATAGGTGAGGGTTGGAACGTAGATCGACCGTTAAATCGAGAGCCTCGCTTTCTGGCTAAGCTCCCTCTTCACCACAATGGACCGGTTAAGCGCCTGCATCACTGCTGACGCCGCCCCAATCCGCCTGTCAATCTCCCGCTCCATCCTACCCTCACTCGTGAACAAGATCCTGAGATACTTAAACTCCTCCACCTGAGGAAGGACCTCCCCCCCGAACTGGAGTGGGTAATCCACCTTTTTCCGGCTGAGGACTATGACCTCAGAGTTGGAGGTGCTGATTCTCATCCCAGCCGCTTCACACTCAGCTGCGAACTGTCCCAGCGAGAGCTGGAGGTCACTGTTCGATGGAGCTAGGAGGCCCACATCATCCACAAAAAGCAGGGACGAGATCCTCCCATCACCGAATCTGACACCCTCCACCACACGGCTGTGCCTAGAAATTCTGTCCATAAAAGTTATGAACAGAACCGGTGACAAAGGGCAGCCCTGGCGGAGTCCAACCCTCACCAGGAACAGGTCCGATTTACTGCCAGCCACGTGAACCAGACTCATGCTACTTCGGTACAGGGACTGGATGGCCCTTAGCAAGGGGCCACCAACCCCATACTCCTGGAGCACCCCCGACAGGATGCCCCTGGGGACACAGTCGTAAGCCTTCTCCAAATCGACAAAACACATGTGCACTGGTTGGGCAAACTCCCATGCCCCCTCCAGCACCCTGGCGAGGGTAAAGAGCTGGTCCACGGTTCCGCATCCGGGACAAAAATCACATTGCTCCTCCTCAATCCGAGGTTCAACTATCGACTGGACCCTCTTCTCCAGCACCCTGGAGTAGACCTTACTGGGTAGGCTGAAGAGTGTGATCCCCCTGTAGTTGGAACACACCCTCTGGTCCCCTTTCTTGAAAATGGGGACCACCACCCCGGTCTGCCACTTCAGAGGCACTGCCCCTGATGTCCACGCAATGTTGCAGAGGCGTGTCAGCCAGGACAGCCCTACAACATCCAGATCCTTGAGATATCCAGGACGAATCTCATCCGCCCCCGGGGCTCCGCTGCCTCGGAGTTGTTTCACTACCTCAGCAACTTCTGCCCCAGAAATTGGACGACTTGCCCCCGAGACCCCTTCCTCCCTGGAATACGTGTTGGTGGGATTGAGGAGCTCCTCAAAGTATTCCTTCTACCGCCCGACAATGTCCCCTGTTGATGTCAGCAGCTCCCCGCCCCCACTGTAAACAGTGTGAGCAAGTTGCCGCCTTCCCCCCCGAGGCGCCGGATGGTTTGCCAGAAACCTCTTTGGAGCTGATCGATAGTCTTCCTCCATGGCCTCACTGAACTCCTCCCACGCCCGAGTTTTTGCCTCCGTGACTGCCGCTGCTGCGCTCCACTTGGCCCGCCAGTACCCGTCAGCTGCTTCCGGAGACCCACAGACCAACCTTTCCCTGTAGACCTCCTTCTTCAGCCTGACGGCTCCCCTCACCTCTGGTGTCCACCAGCGGGTTCGTGGATTACCGCCGCAACTGGCCCCAGCGGCCTTGCGGCCACAGCTCGCAACCGCTGCCTCGACAATGGCAGAGTGGAACAAAGCCCATTTGGACTCACTGTCCCCCTCTGCCCTCGGGATGCGGTCGAAGCTCTCCCGGATGTGGGAGTTGAAGATCATCTGGACAGGTTCTTCCGCCAGGCATTCCCAGCAGACCCTCACTGTTCGTTTGGGCCTGCCAGGTCTGCGCGGCGTCTTCCCCCACCATCTGATCCAACTCACAACCAGGTGGTGATCAGTTGACAGCTCTGCTCCTCTCTTCACCTGAGTGTCCAGAACATATGGCCACAGGTCAAATGATACGACTACAAAGTTGATCATTGACCTGCGACCTAGGCTGTCCTGGTGCCACGTGCACTGATGGACATCCTTATGTTTGAACATGGTGTTAGTTATAGCCAAACTGCGACTAGCACAGATGTCCAATAACTGAACACCACTCGGGTTCAGATCAGGCAGTCCGTTCCTCCCAATCACACCCCTCCAGGTCCCGCTGTCATTGCCCACGTGAGCGTTGAAGTCCACCAGCAGAACAATGGAGTCCCCGGCTGGGCACTGTCCAGCACCCATCCCAGGGACTCCAAAAAGGGCGGGTACTCTGAACTGTTGTTCGGCGCATAAGCACAGACAACAGTCAGGACCCGTTCCCCAACCCGAAGGCACAGGGAAGCAACCCTTTTGTCTACCGGGGTAAACCCCAACGTACAGGCAGAGAGTCTGGGGGCTATCAGAAAGCCCGCCCCGGCCCTCTGCCTCTCACCCGGAGCAACTCCAGCAAAGGAGAGAGTCCAACCCCTCTCAAGGACGAGGGTTCCAGAGCCGGAACTATGTGTCGAGGTGAGGCCGACTATATCTAGCCGGTAGCGCTCAACCTCTTCCACAAGCTCTGGCTCCTTCCCCACCAGAGAGGTGACATTCCATGTCCCAAGAGCCAACTTCTGTAACCGAGGATTGGACCGCCAAGGCCCCCACCTTGGTCTGCTGCCCAATCCACATTGCACTGAACCCTTCTCTACTATGCTCTGTTCTACTCTGCTCTACTTTGCACTACTCTGCTCTACTCTACTATACTATACTCTGCTCTACTCTGCTCTAGGTCTGCGCGGCGTCTTCCCCGCTCTATAATCTGCTCTAGTCTATTCTGCTCTGCTCTGCTTTGCTCTACTCTACTATGGACCTGGACCTGCATTTGTATAGCGCCTTTCTAGTCATCTAGTGACCACTCAAAGCGCTTTTTATACTACAAGTTCACATTCACACATACATTCATACACTGGTGGCCCAGACTACCATACAAGGTGCCACCTGCTACTCAGTTTTAACACACTCACACACCGATGGAACAGCCATTGGGAGCAATTTGGGGTTCAGAATCTTGCTCAAGGATACTTCGACATGCAGCCTGGAGGAGCCCAGGATCGAACCGCTGATCTTTCGATTGGTGGACGACCCGCTCTACTTCTGAGCCACAGCCGCCCCATGCTCTGCTATACTCTATACTCTGCTTTACTCTGCTCTACTCTACTCTACTCTACTCTACTCTGGTCTAGTCTATAATCTACTCTATTCTTCTCTACTCTATTCTCTACTCTGCTCTACTCTGCTCTGTTCTACTCTGCTCTGCTCTACTCTGCTCAACTCTCTTCTGCTCTGTTCTGCTCTGCTCTACTGATATACTCTGCTCTGCTTTACTCTGCTCTGCTTTACTCTACTCTACTCTGCTCTACTTTGCTCTACTCTGCTCTACTCTACTATACTCTGCTCTACTATACTCTGCTTTGCTCTACTCTGCTACTCTACTTTGCTCTACTCTGCTCTACTCTACTATACTTTGCTCTACTCTGCTCTACTCTGCTTTACTTTGCACTACTCTGCTCTACTCTACTATACTCTACTCTGCTCTATTCTAAAATCTGCTATACCTACTCTACTATGCTCTGCTCTATAATCTGCTCGACTCTGCTCTACTCTAATCTACTCTGCTTTACTCTGCTCTACTGTACTGTACTGTACTCTACTCTACTCTGGTCTACTCTACTCTACTTTACTCTAGTCTACTCTATAATCTTCTTTACTCTTCTCTACTCTATACTCTATTCTGCTCTACTCTACTCTATTCTTCTTTACTATGCTTTATTTGCTCTGCTCTACTCTGCTCTTTGTTCTACTCTGCTCTACTCTACTATACTCTGCTCTGCTCTACTTTGCTCTACTCTATTCTGCTCTGTTCTGCTCTACTTTGCTCTCTTCTACTCTGATATACTCTGCTCTGCTTTACTCTGTTCTACTCTGCTCTACTATACTCTGCTCTACTCCGCTCTACTGTACTGTACTGTACTGTACTGTACTGTACTGTTCTCTACTCTACTCTACTCTAGTCTACTCTATATTCTACTCTATTCTTCTCTACTCTGCTCTGCTCTGTTCTACTCTGCTCTACTCTACTCTACTCTACTCTACTCTGCTCTACTATACTCTTCTCTACTCCGCTCTACTGTACTGTACTGTACTGTTCTCTACTCTACTCTACTTTGGTCTACTCTATAACCTACTCTATTCTACTCTATTCTGCTCTGCTCTGCTCTACTCTGCTCTACTCTACTATACTCTGCTCTACTCTACTCTGCACTACTCTATTCTGCTCTGTTCTACTCTGCTCTACTCTACTCTGCTCTACTTTATTCTGCTCTGTTCTACTCAGCTCTACTCTGCTCTATTCTACTCTGCTCTACTCTACTATACTCTACTCTGCTCTACTGTACTGTACTGTACTCTACTATACTCTGCTCTACTATACTCTTCTCTACTCTGCTCTACTGTACTGTACTGTACTCTACTGTACTGTACTGTACTCTACTCTACTCTACTTTACTCTACTTTACTCTGGTCTACTCTATAATCTACTCTATTCTTCTCTACTCTGCTCTACTCTGCTCTGCTCTACTCTACTATGCTCTGCTCTACTCTGTAATCTGCTCTCCTCTGCTCTACTCTATTCTGCTCTGCTCTACTCTGCTCTACTCTATTCTGCTCTGTTCTACTCTGCTCTACTTTGCACTACTCTGCTCTGCTATACTCTACTCTGCTCTACTATACTCTGCTCTACTCTATGCTATTTTGCTCTGCTCTGCTCTACTCTACTATACTCTGCTCTATTCTATAATTTGCTATACCCTTCTCTACTATGCTCTGCTCTATAATCTGCTCGACTCTGCTCTACTCTAATCTACTCTTGTCTACTCTGCTCTACTATATTCTGCTCTGCTTTTGTCTACTCTGCTTTACTCTGCTCTATTGTACTGTACTGTACTGTACTCTACTCTGGTCTACTCTACTCTATTTTACTCTGGTCTACTACATAATTTACTCTACTCTTCTCTATACTCTATTGTGCTCTACTCTGCTCTGTTCTTCTCTACTCTGCTCTACTCTGCTCTACTCTACTCTACTTTGCTCTCCTCTATTCTGCTCTGTTCTACTCTTCTCTACTCTGATATACTCTGCTATGCTTTATTCTGTTCTACTCTGCTCTACTCTACTATACTCTTCTCTTCTCTGCTCTACTCTACTATACTCTTCTCTACTCTGTTCTGCTCTGCTCTACTCCACTATGCTCTGCTCTACTCTATAATCTGCTCTACTCTATTCTGCTCTGCTCTACTCTACTCTACTCTACTATACTCTGCTCTGCTATATATTCTGCTCTACTCTATTCTGGTCTACTCTACTCTGCTCTACTCTGCTCTACTCCACTATACTCTTCTCCACGCTACTCTGTTATGCTCTGCTCTATTCTGTTCCGCTCTATTCCACTCTGCTCTGCTCTGCTCTCTCAAAAATTAAATTGTTTTATTGACCACAACTCATTTGTCTTTGAATTTGTAATTCCCACCATAAGGCATACATTTGAGGAAATACGACGCAACCTTATAAATAGAATAATGGTCACTACCGAAACAGGACAATCACTACCGAAACAGTGCAGTCACTACCAAAACACTGGGTGTTTTGTAAAAAATAAAGTATATTGAGTATCAGCTAAAGTATTATGATGCTAATCAGTCACATTTATGTTCTGTTTCATCAATTATTAACTCTGAAATCAATCTGATCAGCGTTATGCATTTTATAAAGAAAGACTGCATTTAGATTTTGAAAAATTATATAATTTGAACTTCGAAATTTGTTAAAATAGGGAAGGAACAAACATAACAGGTTGATATATCTTTTTTTGTATAATATAATACTATATGTTTCGGTAGTGACAAATTTTGGGAGATGAAAAAAAACCCAAAACAATCTGAAAATACAATATAAAAATTTACAGTCATTTTACTAGATATGTGACCTTTATATATGGTACAATATATATAGGCACAAAGAAGATTTCCTGATAAGTTTTTGTATGATAGGTGCTTGTGTGGGAACTGCCAGCCCATGTCCTCAGTTGTGGAGAGTATGTGCTGCAGGGAAGTGGATGCCTTCTGGGCTCTGGTGGAGAATCTGACCCCCAGACCAGACATAACATGCCTCACACTGCCCATCAACCCTCATGCTGCCCGATCCCGTCTCAAACACGGAGACCTCCCTCTCTGTGGAGCCCGCCCGCCCTCGCACATACCCCCGAGCTGACCCGAGCCTTGTGGGTATGTGCGAGGGCAGGCGGGCTCCGGCAGGAACATAATCCTCCTGTCCAAAATGAGTGCTGCACACGGCCACGTTTTTGGTCACAGATGAAGCCGTGAAATCGCGCCAATTCACCTGCACAAAATGCACCCAGGCACGAAACTAACTCCATTCGTTTTTCTGAAAATGGTGGACTCGATGTCCTGACAGACTCGAGTTTGTGCAACCTGCACATAATTCGGCATAATCACAAATGGTGAAATACACTATTAACAACCGAAAAAATACTTACTCACAAGTTTACTACCACTCAGACTCACTACCACCTACTACTGCGCATTGGGCAGAGGCAGGGTCAAGGACGCAGAGTGCCTCTCGTGACGTAGTATCAGGCGATGTTGGAAAAAAAAAAACGTTTTGGAAGAGGAGCTAAAAAGAGCTAGCCTGGAAATCCAGACCCAAATCTAGAAAGATTTAGGGTCTGGCCATGAGTAATTAAAAAGGCCCAACTCGAGGGGCGGCACCAAGCATGCATTTGTAAATATCACTGCACGCAATTGGATAACACTACGACCAATTAGAACAATACATGGGGTGACATATACGCTTAGCTACCAGCCGAGCTAACTGGTAGATTAGACTCTTGCCATATCCAGTTGGCAAAACAGCAAAAACGTCCTTCTTGCAAAGGAAAGACTCGAGTGCCATCTTCTGTTCCTCTTTAGAGAAAAGCCAAGTCTAACTCGTTCATTGGAGCGGCCAAAGCCATTTCAAACAACTGGTATTCATCCGTAGCCATCTTGCAATGTTTACTGACTGATTCTGGACTTCGTCGTCGCAGCGCTGTCGTCATCTGTTTAGCTCGCCTGTGGCCCGCCTATATCAGATACACCGATGTGATTGGTGCAGCTCGGTTTCATGGGCATAGGTAATGAGCATCATTACTGATTGCCAGAGTGACTCGCTGAGCAAATTCAAATTGTGCTCTCGCGAGAACTCTGGATTTCCAGGGTAAAAAAAAGCCACTTTTTCTTCTGAATTTGTGCCCTTATGTTGTGTAAACCATAATAAATTCTGAATTAACTTCTCATATGGTAATTTTCAGACAAGGTTATGCATATATTTTTTCAAAAATTTAACCTGCAAGTTGTACTGTAAATTTGGGAAGGAAAGGCTTAAGACCTTGATGACACTTTATTGTGAAGATTGCGAGTTTTTGTTGAATGGTGCTGCTGTGTTGGTGTGGCTAATTTTGATGTGTTGGCATGACACAGGAGGCTGTTGTAACTTGATTTTACATGGTCCAATCTGCCCCAGATTTCTAATGCTGGAGGAGAGTCTGGGCCTGATGACAAAGATCATGCAATTTACATAAAATTTACATGGTGTGGTCTACAAACGATATTCAGCAACACAGTGTGTAACTACAATGTGTTCTTCTTTGCTACATAGAGGGCACAGGAAGTGATACACAATTTGTAATGCAACATTACCAGCAGAACGCACTCCAGGCAGGAAAAACTAAGTCGTGTGCGCAATGGTCTCCAGTGGTCATGGTACTATGCAGCCACGCCAACCTGCATCCAACCAGCATCCAACCAGCATCCAACCAGCACCCCTGAAAGGCAGGAAGGATCGAGGGCCCATTCATTGCTGCTTGTGGCTTTAATAATTTATTATTTTACATCAAATTTATGAGAGGGTAGATCTGTGATTAAAGGACTTTAGCTTTTTGCTACCATAAGAAAGAAAGAAAGAAAGAAAGAAAGAACTTTATTATCCACCATAGTGGAAATTTGTCTTCGGCCTTTCCAGACACCAAACTACACAAGACATAATCAGAACACTCAAGACACACAACAGAAAGGAAAAGTAAAGTTGAGTAAACTTGTTGTGCAAATAGGCAAAAAGAAACAGCAACAGCAGGTAGCCTACAATCATGTCATGTTCAGAGCATGTATGGCATGTGGAATGAAAGATCTCTTATATATGTTCCGGCTCGCCCTCGGGACTCTGAATCTGTGGCCGGATGGAAGCAGTTCAAACTGTGACTGTCAGGGGTGTGAAGTATCCCCATATATTTGTCTGGCCTTCCTGACAACTGCCCCATTGAACAGCTCACCAAGTTGAAGTTGTGGCTTACCAACCACCTTCCCTGCAATTTTTACAGTTGAGGAAAGCTTGTTTTTCTGCTTCACATTCAGATTACCATACCAAGCAGCTATATTAAACTGCAAGATGTGTGTATGCCATTTCCAATATGTGACTGCTTACACCAAAGCTCTTCAATTTCCTAATTAAAAACAATCGCTGATTTGCTCTCTTAAAAATGGTATCCAAGTGCTCATTAAAACTCAAGGTGCAATCAATGATTGTACCCAGATACTTAAAATGATCCACAACCTCCACAGGCTGGTTGTTAAGAACAACAGGGGTAACATTAGTAACTCCCTTAGTATGTACTACAAGTTCTTTTGTTTTGGCCACATTCATTTTCAAATAACTGGCCTGGCACCAGTCCTGCACATATAGAATATAGATTTTTGGAAAGACCATTCTAAAGTAAAACTTCCAAAAAAAAAAAAAAACCCAACATAAAAATCTTTGTCTTATTTCACAATTTATTTGTCCATTAATCTATATATTTACATACTGGTTTTTTTTAAAAATATATATATTTTCAAGTTTTATTATTTTTATTTTAGCCTGTTTGTATTCCCATACAGTTGCTGTGGATGAAGGGTTTATCTTAAAATGACTCAGATCCACAGTCTCAAAGCATCAGTCCCAGGTCGAGTTTAGGAAATTGTAGATGTTGTGCACACCTCCCCTTCATCTGCTCTCCCCTCCCTCCCTCTTCGCCCGTTGCCGGGCTACTAACCAGCAGGGGGGTCTGTAATCCCAGCAGCACCATTGTGCGGACCGGCAGGTATTTCCCCTGCCTCTGCTGAGCAGCAGACTCAGCTGACTGGCAGCGCTGTGGGAGCAGGATGAGTTCTCCTCCTCAAAGCCTGACTTCCTTACTTCCTGTCTATCAGCCAGGGTTTTCTTGAAACACAGAGTAATGAAGACAAAGCTGTTTATTGCACTGCTTCAGTGCTGTACTTCATTAGATCCACATCTCAGTCAATGAGAGTGTGATAGAAGCATCGGTGTATGTTTGCTGAGGTGTTTGGCTTTTTCATTCCTAACCCTCCATCAACCTCAGAGAATACCACTTAGTCTCCAACAGCTTTCCATTCAGACCAGTGGAAGGGTACCCTTATTTAATCTTGACTGATCTGGCCTAACCAGTAAGTGGTTAAGGTCCTGTGTGTGTGTGTGTGTGTGTGTGTGTGTGTGTGTGTGCGTGCGTGCGTGTGTGCGTGCGTGAGCAAGGGGTGAAATGTATCAGCGAACACACACACAGTGCATTCACTGCATACTTGATAAGTGTACATTGCATGTGCAACCATCACCGTGTACTTGCTTCGCGTGCACTGCGTGTGCATTCACTGTGTACTTGTTACACATGCAATGTGAGTGCAATGCCTGCACACGCCTAAACATGTGGTTATTAGACGTGCGTGTGTTGACACGTCATGTGATTACAGGGGTCAAAAGTGCCAGCACTTGAAGCAACAATGCTCCGTGTTACAGACGTGTAACACGTAGCATCGCTATGCTAACTAGGTAGTAGTGTATATATATTTTTACACAGTATCTATCTATCTATCTATCTATCTATCTATCTATCTATCCATCTATCATCTGTCATCTATCTATCTATCTATCCAGTTCAGGCACTATTTTTTAACACTTCTACATCAAATCATTTGTTATAATAATAGGATACTCGCAGCTTTATATCAAGGGGAAAAAAATCCTAGTCTTTCTCTCCTGGTTCGACCCAAAAAATAGTTTCCCTGCACCATGTTGGAGGAATTTCTAATCACCGTCCAATATTTATTCATATTGTAGGCTAATGAACTGGGGTTGAGCGGACCGGTTGCCATGGCGACAAGTAATCAAAGACAATGTATTCACCTGTGGATCTGACAGAGACTCTGGACTGATCATACACAGCTGGACTTGATTGCAGGGCACGAACTGAGAAAGGAGATCCGAGCAAGCGACAGTTTGGCTCTGGGAAGCGGAGCTACTGTAAAGTCCCCGAGGAAGCCACCTCTATTGCATTCATGGCCGGGAGGGGGGGGCGAAGACAGCCAGCGTAGGTGGAGAAGTTCCAGGGGTAGGGTGGAGGTTAGTTAAGGACCGGGGAATTAGGAGTGTCCTCCCGCTTTCCAGCTTTGTGTGTGCAGGCGTCTGTCACACTGTCAGCCGCTTGGTGTTCCAGCACAGGAACCTCCACTGCATACGGGCCGGGTCGGACCAGCGCCACAAGCCTAGACCCTGGTGGAGGGTCTTCTTGATCCAGCCAGTTAAGAGTTTGTTTTAAAGTATGACATCTTAAGTGTTTTTGTTATATTTGCAGTCCTGTCAGTTATAGCCGAGCCCGCTCAAAAACCTTGCTTCGTGCAGTGCTTTCTGTCTGTGGAGTGTACATCTTTAAAACAATGTTTGAAAGAAAAGTAGCCAAAGATAAAGTGTCATATTGAAGATTTCGTTTGAACAAAATATAATTTGAATTTTGAAACCTGTTTTTTTTTTTTTTTACTTTTTTGTAATAAATTACTTTTTGTGGACTTCAAACATTTTTCTCAGCGCATTATTGGCGAGTTAAGCCATCCGCCGCCTGTAGAAAGTGGTTCTACACACAATAAAGCCTATAGTTTGGGAAAATATAACACAGAAGTCTGCTGGTTTTAATCCGCCCGTACCCTATTACGCTATTAATTAGCCTAATAATTAAAATTGAATGACCCAAATCCATGGATATCCGGACTATCTCTAGCCTACTTTATGTCATCCCAAAACTGAATGTCCCTCAGGCATATAGGCTTTTTACAGCAAACAGGAATAAAATATAAATGTAGATTTTTTTTCTTGACAAGACATCAGCATGAATAGCGCTGAGTGTTTCCCACTCTCAACCTGGCAGCGAAAGTCCGAGTGAATTTAACCCATTTAAACCCATTTAACGATGTCTGAAAAGATGTTTCCATAAACAGTCAAATTTGCAAAAGGGCAAAATGCGAAAAAAATGTTTATGAAAACACAACTATTGATTAAAAACATACAGATGGAGGTTTGCAGCATTTAGGATCCAATTCAATAATAGTCACAATTAGGCTGTTGTAGCCTATATATTATCTTAGTTAAATATTTTTAAACCAGAACCAGACATCGAGGGTGGTCAGTGGCTCTGATTTGTGAGGATAAAATAAAAATTTTAAAAAAATCATGCATGTGTATACACAGGCATATGTCTGCAGCGACTTGATTGATTGATTCATTCCACTCTTGCGAAGCACACACACACACACGCATGCCTGCACGTGTAAACTATGGAGACAGACAGTTTGCCAAAGTAATTTGACGCGTTCAGGTGTTAATGATGTGTACATGCACTGTGTGCATGCGCGAGATTCACACGCACATGCAGGTGTAGTGTATGTGTGCCGTTTGTAACACGCTGTGCACACGTCCTGAAAAGACGTGTGAGCGTGTCATTTGAGTGGAGCGAAACAACGCCTGCGCGTCATGTAGCGGGCGTGCGTGTAACACTCATGTCTCCATAGTAACCCTATGTAAAATGTTGGTGTGCGCTCACGTGGTTTGATTAGATCTGATGTGTCCTAAGTAGGTGAAAGTGATGCTTTGTAGTGTGGTTGGGTGAAATGTTTGACCCCTCATAGCGTGCGTGAGTGCAGCTGATCTTGCATACTACCTTTCTCGGAACCCATCGGCTGCATTCGGCGTCTGACTTCTGGCAGATGGAGAATGCAGCCTCTGAGGGCAGACCCCTGATTTTTTGGCACTCCGGTTTGAGGAGGCGAATTTCTGTTTATATATAAGTATATATGCTGAACCATTGCGATGGATTCAGAGTTTGCAGTGACACCAATTATGTTGCGCCTCGCGAGTTCACCGCACGGAGCGTTTAACCTGGCAACAACTGCATCAATATCACGCGGACTACAAACAGTCTACAACCGGAAACCAGGGCTCTTCTGCTCTTCTTTCGGAGGCAAGATCTCTGGGGTTTGCCTATAGACTCTACATTCACTGAATGTAGAGTCTGTATATAGAGACTAGCATACTACTGGACCAATCAGCCTATTATTTTGTGCACCCATGACACATGTATGACTGTATGCTCAAGGAATTCTCAAGGTTGCAGTGAGTCACAGTTTTTGAAAAACCTGCTTTATACCATCATTGACTGCTCAGTCCTCACTCCTCTTAAATGGCCAGTAGGGGAATCAGCTCATGAGCCCATAGTGATACATTCACCAGTCTCAGCTCTCTGTAATCCATATGTGACAAGGTTTGGTCCATCTGCTGCACAATGTCATACAATATTAGGAGTGCTTCAGAACTGGGGCATTTTGGGGGGCACTAGCGCGCAGGCTATGGAGTAGACGTTTGTGTGGAAGCTCTCCAGAACCATCGTGCCAAAAAGTTAAAATAGCACCAGTTGGAGCAAGTTTTTGCTTTTTGATTTGTTTACATTTAGTTATATGTTTATACAAATATCTGTGTGAGGAGACATAGCTGGTAGAGGGCAAAAAAATGTAACACTGCCCCGCCTGCAGCAAGAACCAGCACCTCCGGCTCACCCCCACGGGGGAGTGATAACCCGACTCCCATTGACATGACCTCAGCGATAGCCATGGAGACTTTCAGGCGCGAGCCTCTTACATCACTACGCAAAGATGTCGGACATATTATCAAGCTGGAAATCAGAGAGGTGCTGGAGAGGGAGATGGCGGGGCTTTAAGGAGACATAAACACGGTTAAAAACTAAACTGCAACCCTACCAGAGCTCAGTTGCTAAAGAGCTAACCTCGCTAAAAAATACCACAACCAACATGGAGAAGAGTCTGTCCTCGTGCACAGACGACATCATCGCATTACAGCACAAGGTCAAACATCTCCAGAAGCAGTCGGAGTCATTACAAAATAAATGTGAGGACCTGGAGGCGAGAGCAAGGAGGAACAATATCAGCATTGTGGGAGTGCCAGGGAGCCAGGACAGCTCCGCTACCGTGGTTTCAGTGCTTCTTCAGAAGGCATTTGACCTAGAGGAGGCCCCGGGTCTGGATCAGCCAGCATCAAGACATTGAGACCAACCACGCCTCATCGTGGCTCGCGTCCACTACTTCCAGTACTGTGCAAACATCCTTCGCCTGGCCAGGGTGAAGCAACAGGTCAAGGTGGATGGGATGACCATCTCCATGTACCCAGATTACACTACACGGGTGGCCAGAGTCTGAGCAGGATACAACGCGGTGAGACAACAACTCCGACGGCTGGAAGGTGTTAGATATGGCATCCTCTATCCGGCTCGCAGGAGCGGATTTTCTCCACACCAGAAGAAGCACAGGCTTACATTTCAAAGAACATCCCCACACAGGGGGCTTCTAGCAGTGAGTGACAGTCATGATCAGGAGGATACTGTGAAGTCGTGGACATTTATTGGAATGTTACAAGTATTGTTCTCAGTCAGCTGATAAGCTAAAATCTGCCTAGATTTTTTTAGTCCGCTATCAGCTTTGTTATCATATCTCATACTCTCAAAGTTATGCCGCCAGTTACATTATCGTTTGCCATTATCTAGCTTTTTTCTTTTCTCTTTTTCTCCTCTCTCTCCCTGTGCGTGTGTGCGTGTGGAGCACATGTGTGTTTATGTGGATTAAACATCAGAGCCCCACTATGTGGGCCTCCTCCCCAATATGCAGCAAGAGCATGTATGTGTGTGAGTGGGTGGATATGTGCTTGTGTGTGAGAGTATGGAGGAGAGAGGGTGTGTACACGTTAGGATATACATGCATTGTGCAGTGTTATCTTAATACGTTTTTATTTTTTATATTTACCTATTTTTGTCAGATGGGTTATCACCACCAGTCACTTCATATTATTGCTTCTACCAGACTACCGATATGCGGTAGAGATGCAAATCTTGCTGATATTTCCGCGGATATCCACAATCCGTGGGTGGGTGGGCCAATAAACATTAACACTGTAATTAATTTCAGGTGGATTACGGTTGGATTTGTCAGTTACTCGTATGGAAATGGGAGGGGACAGCACACTCCCTAAAACAGGGCACAAGAGGACTTGACTTAATTCAAAGACTTTTATTATATTATTATTATTTATTTTATTATTATGTTATACGGATTACTGTTAATTTATCATGTTGATCTGTTCTGTACGACATCTATTGCACGTCCTGGAAGAGGGATCCCTCCTCAGCTTCTACCATTTTTTCCCCCGTTAAAGGTTTTTTGGGGAGTTTTTTCTTCTTATCTGCTGTGAGGGTCCTAAGGACAGAGGGATGTCGTATGCTGTAAAGCTCTGTGAGGCAAACTGTGATTTGTGATATTGGGCTTTATAAATAAAACAGATTGATTGAAAATTGATTGATTATTGCAACAGAGCAAACAGTATTAGGCTAGAGTAATTTTTACATTAGAAATGTGACCACATTTGAAAGTAGCCTATAATCTTTCAATTGTTTAAGTCAAGAAAATGTGCCTATATGAACAGCGAATGAGCACGAATGGCTGGACATAATTTAAATGTAAATACAATAACTTAATGTATGCAGCAGGTTGGGTGCCGGTGCATGTCTCTAAATTTTAGAAGATAATTATGTGGGGTGGCGGGTGGATGATTGAATGCACAAGGATTCAGGTGCGCTCAAACACCATCCGTGCATCTCTAATGTAGCCTATCTACTTATTTACTTAATTACTGACTAAGTATAAAAAACATCTCCAAATTGAATTACTGGATTTCGATGCATGAAAGCAAGGCGGGACCAATATGGGCTGCAATGGAACTTGAATCTGATTCGCTACGTTCACCAATTTCCATTCTAAGTAGCCCCCTGCCCATCAGTCTAAGTCTCCAAAACTTGGGACCGGTTATTAAAAATTCCCTTAAGATATGGCTGCTATTTAGGAAGCATTTTCACTTCAATCAGGCAATCACTCTTCATCCCCTGGTACAAAACCACATGTTTCCCCCAACTTAAACTGGCACTGCTTTAGAAGCATGGTACAGAAATGGGTTGGGGCTCTTCAAGGACCTCTATGTAGACTTAACTTATTTTGAATTACTACAGAAGGACAATAACATTCCTAAGAGCCACTTCTTCAGATACCTGCAGGTGCGCAGCTTTGCAAAGAAGCACTTCCCATTTCCTCACTTACCACCTAAGAATGTATTGAACGCCATACTGGAGCTGGATCCCAATGCAGGGTTCAGCGCTAAGGTTTTTTTTCACTTGCCCGGTCGGGAAAGTTGGTCAGAGATCTACTTGCCCAAAGTCAGTTTTTACTTGCCCTATAAAAATTGTTTAATATAAGCGGCTATCAAATAACAAAGAATGCAGTTATTTTTATGTTATGTAATCTTTATTCACACTGTATTTATTAATTAAAACAACATATGTCATGTATTGTAGCTTCATTCCTACACAAAAATGATAGTGTCAGGGCTTAAAGTGAAAAATTTGTCAATCGTTCTATAATGTTGCTCCCTACTTGAGCCATGCCCACCTCTATTTATTTTTCACCCCTCTCTCCAGTTCTGCTGTATTAACACCGGGTTTAATATATTTTGCTTCCATCTCTCTGCCCTGTCCTACTCTACTTCAACGCTATTTAGCTCTCTCTCTACTCTACCAGTAGACTACCACATCCACCTGTTGCACAAAACGCACACAGCAGTGTTTCCCCTAGGATGGAGTTGTAGCAGCGGAGGTGAAGCACACGCATGAAAAATAATTTTCACATGCGTGAAACTTTTTTGTATGCTTGCAAAGCACAGCCTGCTGGGATGTTTCTATGTATCTACTGGCACCAGAAGGGCTCTTTAGGACTAAGTACAAACAGTACATTTGTGCACAGTAATGAGCAGGTGAAATGTCTGTCTAGCTTACATATGAGGTGTCTCAAGATTTAGGAACATACAATTTTATTGAATATAATAAAAGCAAAAAGTCACATGACATGCTGCTGTTTTGTGCTATGACCTATTTAAGTGTTGGAAGTTGTTATTTACTTGACAACGCATGAACGCAACACAAGCTCATGAGTGCAGTGCTGCGCTGCTGTGCAAGCAGCTGTTTGTCTGTGCGTAACAGCAGTCTGTTGATGGTTATTTACACAGTGTCCATAACAATAACTTTGTCAGCTGACAAACTGCACCGGGCTCGGGGTCAGGTTTGGTCAGGAAAATGCGGCCCGAGCCGCTCTAGCGTGCTCACCTGTGTGTGTGGCGGAACTCCGCTGTGCGCGTTACAGAGAGCAGAGGAGAATTGTTAACGTGTGACCGTGTAGAGACAGAAATGACATGATGACATAACACCATTAATGGTATATTGTTCTGTTATTATATGAAGTATCCGTCGCACAAAATAATATCAATGGGGGCTGTGGGCAGGACATTGTTACACAGCGTGTGCTTGTGACTTCAGGCAGAGAGACCGCTGCATCAGAGCCGAAGGAGCACGTTTTAAAATACATTTATTTTATCAATTAGTTATTAACTTTTACTATTTTTAGCAACTTACCTGATCGGGCAAGTGAGTTGTTAGTTTACATGCCCGACCTTGAGTTTTACTTGCCCAATCGCGCAATCCTTATTGTTGAGCCCTGCAATGGGAGGAGGGTATCCAAGGTTTACCAGACGTCACAAGACATCAAGCCACTGTTATGGGAAAGCACCAAGTTGGCATGGGAAGAGGATTTAGGCATTGTACTTTCTGATGAGATATGGCAAAATAGTTTGAAACGTATACATACCACATCTCTGCAGTTCTCTCAGTTGCACTTTTCAAATGAGAAGCTGACCAGAATATACCCAAGTCTCTTATTTTTATAGGGCTACTGCTAGCTCCTCGCTTGAACTGGAAGTCGTTCGAGGTCCGCCATCTTCTAGGCCATCCCAAGTCTCTTACTTGTGCAGTGAGGAGCTAGCACTAGGAGCTAGCAGCAAGCTTTAAGCAGCTACAAGCTAGGATGGTCAAGAGCTTCCTATCTGAAAGAGTTTTTCAGCTGAACGCCATGACGTATAAATACCCACCCTCTACATCTGGCACATTTGAACGAGATGGCGGAGAAACAGTTCAAGAGTAAGTACCTGTTACATGCATTCTTTGCAATGAATCGCTGACTATGTTGAATGATGGTGAGTTAATTGAATGATAGTGCTCATCACAGTGACAGTGGAATAGCAGGGCTACAGACCGTTCTGTAATTGCACAAACTTCGACAAATGACTCAATAACAATGGTAATACATGCAAAAGTGTGTGACCAGAGTCATGACGGCGGGGGTGGGGGCTACTGTTTTGGTCAGACGCCAGACGCTGGCTGCTTTACGGAGCAGATCCAGCGGTGCCGCCATCATCAGGAATGGATGTCGCTTCACGTGGCGCTTCAGTGGAAAGGCCGTCTCATGTCTTTTAAACCGACAATGCTTGCTCATCGCTCCTATTGCTAGCTCCTCGCATTTTTTCATAGGTGGGAGGGGCTAAACAGCTAGCAAAGTCGACTAGGTAAGATAACTAGCAGTAATTTAAGAGACTTGGGACAGACCCTCAGAACAGCTTCTGGACAAAAATTTTCAAAGCTATATCTCACATACGGGATGTCAATGTAGACCCTAATCCAGTAAACGCCATCTTTGGAACAACACCCTCGGAAGAGCATTTTACTATTCTACAGTCCAATGCCATAGCTTTTTTAACACTGATGGCACGGAGGCTAATTCTCATGCAGTGGAAGTTGGTAAGAACTCCCTCTAAACACTGGGTTAAGGAGGTGCTTTCTATGATTCCACTGGAGAAGCTGAGGTATAGTCGCAGCTCTCACAAGAATAGATTTATTCAAAGCTGGACTCCCTTCATAGAGTTAATTGAGAACATATCTTTAATCTTAGATCACTCTAACACAATAACCTTTACACATATGAAATGACCAGCTGAATCTGTGCGCATGATGTTTCTTTTTAGAGTATAAGTACATCAAAAAATGTGAGTGTGCATCTATATTATTTTTCTACTTCTTAATTTTTTCCTTTTTTTTTTTTCCTCTTTGGTCTTGTGAGGGGTGGGTGGGTGGGGCTGATTTGTTGTTAAATGTTCATTGTTTCGTAATCTGAAAAAACACTATCAATAAAGTTCTTAAAAAAAAAGAAGAGGGGCGTTTTGCCTGCCTGACTTGCAGATTTTGTTGTTTGTGTCATTTGATATTTGTGCCTCTACTATCAGTAAGTAAGCAGGCTGTAGAGTTAAATGTTTTGGTTTTGTCTGTTTAAATTGCTTTATTATTATTTACTGCTGTTATTTCCTACTTTGCTGTGCTGTAGCTTACTGACAAAGTTAATATTGTTCAAAGTTCAGTTTTGAATTAAATGTATCAAAGATGTGCAGCCATTAAAATACATTCATCCTCATAATTACATTGTATCTATATTTCACATACTGTTAGAAGGAGAAATCAATCTGCTCTGTGCAACGTGCCATGGTTCTGTACAAAATAGATGGGACGCATATTTTTATTGCGAGCTTCTGAAACACACTGCTACGCGTCAGATGGAATTACAAGAATGGTCTAGAGTGACTCTACTGAGTGCACCTTTCTAGTTAAACATAAGTTTCTTGTAAGTGCAACACACAACTTGCCAAATCTAGGTGTTTTATCTATTGTTGCGTGATTTGATATTTGTCAACTGGTGCCAGTAAAACACACAGAATGTACCGCACAGGCTGAAGTAAAACTAAAGCTCTGTTTCCACAAGCAGTCCGGTACAGTTCAGGTCATTTTGGTATGCATTTTTTCCATCTCCACTGTAAGAAGTTGTGGATGGTACCAATGGAACCTTTACTTATTGTCTCTATTTTTGGTCACCCTTCTGTTGGGGTACCTTGCAAACATATCTGATACTAAAAAGCAGTGCTGTGAATACTGCAGTCTGTTGATTGGTCAACAGAGGACAGTCACTCTTGTTCAGGGCTGATTTGTGGCTACTTTTGAAGCTTATGTAAACACTGTTCATACCATGGCAAGTTTTACATTCAATACTAAACTATAACAACAAAATAAAAGGATGTTTTGCTGCCTCCCTCAGCAGCTGTAGTCAGAGAAATAACTTTATTCACTGGGCTGACTGCCAGCAGCTATTAAGGTGGAATGTTTAACATTCCACCTTAACACCACTATGACAACTTTCTATAAGTTTTTATTGTCTCTCTTGAATGACAAACACTTTTAATAATAAGTGGGTCTTCAAGCATTTATAAATATATGTTAATTTTGACCGGATTATGTGAACTGCATATATTCTAATCCTCACTTAGAGAGGAAAAAAAAAAAAACAGCATCAGGAAACATTCCTGTGGGCTCCAGCAACATTAAACCCCTGCACTTGCCTGAAAAGGACTAAATACACAAACCCACTGTTTTTATTTTTTTTTTCAGAGAGACTCTCACTGCAGCCTTTTCTGTTTTGTTCTGAAAATATTGGCTTGTAACCCCATTCTGTGGACGATAAACAAGGTGCAGACTTCCCTCTGTGTCACCTGTAATGAGGAAATACAGCAAGTGCTGGATGGAGCACTGAGTGACAATAACCATGCCCACGTTTAAGAGCACTTTTCTAGTAGAAAGGCTAAATGGACAGAGGGTACCATGTTTGAAGGGTTGCTTTTGGTTCCATAGGTACCATAACGAAAGCGTTTTGTGGAAACAGGGCTTAAGGGTAACTGAGATGTGCTGATTCCGGGAAAAGATCACACATTAGACTGCTGTTCACATTTCATCTTTTCCAACAGTCGATGTTGGTTTCTTGTGCCACTGACTTCAATCTTTCCCTTATCTAAGCCAGGTAGTTTTAGTTGCTTAAACTTAACCAAAACTTACCCTTAGAGGGGGCAGATCATAAAACATTTATGTGTCAGTTTTGAAATGATCGCGGGTAATTCTGGGAGATTCTGAGAAAAATAAAATGTCAGTTTGAGGCGTTTTTGTGTTAAAGTACTGAGATGGTGCCAATGACAGAAAAAGTATCATAATAAGTTTCACTCTAACTGCAATTCTTCTATGGACAGATAAGTCAGTGATCTTATATGCTTATGTTGTTTTATTTGTACAGAAAGGTTCTTAGTGTAGCTACAGTAAATGTAGTGATTTTAACTCGGGCTCTCCAAACAGTGGCACACTACTGTAGCGGCCTCTTAGAAGTTCTGTCCTGCTGCCTGTGGCCTTTGCAGCCCTGGTGGGGTGCATTTGTCCCCCCTGCACTGCTGCCCTGCCAGTTGGCAAGCCTAAGCCAGGAAACTGTCAGTGTCAATTGAGCTGAGTAAAGGAGGTCCTGCTAAAGGAGCCTTGCTAGTTCCAGGGCCCACCTCTGTTTCCAAAGCATGGGAATAAAGAGCTCTGCATTCCACAGGTCTGAGCTGCCAGCTTTCCCCCTGCCCACAGTTCACAGGGAGCCCTGAATGAGATTAACAAAAGCGTTCTGTTGGACCCCTCTTGGCTGGCTTCCACGTCAACAGCTCGCAGGGTCAGGGGTCACACTAACTACATTCATTCCCAGCAGACCCCGTGCTCCAAACACAGGCTGCCAGTCGCACAAACTCCCAGCTTTTCCTCTAATCCCCCGAGATATGTCTGATCTCTCCACATGTTTCTGCTCAATTAAAGCAATATCACACCTTGCAAATGGAACGGAGAGAAAGAGAGGGAAGCAGGAGAGAGTGCAGCCGCAAAGACGAACAGAGGAGAGAAAGTGAGAAAAGCGAATGAATGGAACATGGAGAGTGAAAGGATAATGGAATTATTAATCTGCTTGTGTAAGGCACTAACACATGAGGCTGCGCACCTGATGAAACACCGGAGGCAAAAGCTCAATAGTTGATGGAGAACACATGACTGGCATGGTAGACAAGCCAATACACACATACATCACTCAGTATATACTCTCACACCTGCTCCATTCTTTCACTGGTAAATATGAAATACATCTTTGTTTTTCTTTAACAGAAATAATGGTTACTGCATTGTGTTTGCTAAGAATTCATGTATTCAAGAGGATCTGATTTGTTTAATATTATTATGAAGTGTTTTGGCATATTTTTATCAGATTAAGTGTATCACTCAGATTTGACATCACAATAGATCATTTTATTTGACTGATTTTTTTTTCCAACTGTTCCAGGAAGTCATTGGCTTTTATTGATTTCTGTGCAGTATGAGATGAAGTTGTAGATGCTTTGACGGCTGTTTTCAGTAATAAAAGCTCTAATAAACCCATCACACTGTATGCAATGGTGCCCCCCCAGAACCGGCAATTCGTTCTCATTCTTAAGTCATCAGATACCACTGCTTTGTCAGTGATTTTGGCATCAGACACAAATGCAAAAAGGCATCTATTGGCATGGTACGATATGCCACGAGGCAGCGTCAGTCTTCAGTGGTACCTGGCAGCATATCATGCCGCTGCAAAAGGTGCATCAATTTATAACAACGCCAGATGGTGTCAGTTTGAAACGCCACCAATAACAATGTAATATGAGGAACTAGAAAGTCCCTATAGGGCAGGAGGGAGGGGTGGTGGTTGGGTCCAACAAACTTCAGACCTTCCCCTTGGAGGCCGCTGTTTGTTTCCTGTGTGAATGTAGTGCCATACCATGATGTTTTTTTCTAAATCTGACTGTGTACTTTTGTTGCCTAAACCTAACCATGTGCTTTAATTGTACAAAGAAAAAAAATGTAAATACAAGGTGTTTTTTTTGTTTGTTTGTTTTTATGTAAGTTTAATTAAAAAAAAACTGCATGTATCTAACCAGCAACACTGTACATTTTCTTTTTAAAGATATTTTTGGGCATTTTTAGCCTTTATTTGACAGGACAGACAAGTGTGAAAGGGGGAGAGAGAGAGAGAGAGAGAGAGAGAGAGACAGTGACATGCAGCAAAGGGCCACAGGCTGGAGTCGAACCCGGGCCGCTGCAGCAACAGCCTTGTACATGGGGCGACTGCTCTACCACTAAGACACCGACGCCCCACACTGTACATTTTCACGTGTAAACGTAAGCGTGTGCATGTCATATGCCTAAATTGGCACAGTGTCCTGGAATGTCAGCAGCAGATGCAGAAGGATACCTAGTGCGACATACAGTGGTGTACTGTAGTTACAACCGGCCCCAATGCACGCCATTTCTTATCATCTCATCACGATCAAATGGAGACTTGACACTGTATAACACCAATATACATATTACCCAGAAATAATCATTGCATAGTATATGACAAAAATACCAAAGAAAATGAGGAATATTTCATTAAATTGAATAGTTTTTTTTATAGCTTATTGATAGTTTAGGTTGAATAAGCATATTTTATAACACATTTTGTTATAGATTGCTACTGAAGGTTTTGCAAAAAAACAAAAACAAATGTAGAATAGGGATGGGTTTGCCTCTTCAAAGATATAAAGCCTAGCAAATGGTACCATTTTTGTATTTAATGGTTTTTTTTTTTTTCAATCTATTTTTCAACACAGGCATAGATCTAAGGTCTCAATCTGAATTACCCACAATGCCCCGTTTTCTGACCAGCATATTGTAAGAGGGCCCCCTTACCTAATGGGCAGATATATGACGAGTTTGGTTTGTTGAAACTGAACAGCAGGCACAGTTAGAGACTAGCTGATGAACATAGTGAAGCATTTAGCAGCTAAAGAGACAGATATTTTTCTCAGGAGATGGAGGAGACAAAACAAAACCAAAAGAAGAGTGAATTTTGGACTTTCATTTACCATGAGAACACAAACATGACTCAAAATGAATGCTATTGCTCTGTGTTGGCTGAATGTGTAAAAAGGCAGCTGTTTGTTTCCATATCAGCCAGACCAATTATAGTATTATGTTGTTGTATTATAGTCAGTTGTTCTTAAGCTCAATCGATTTAATCAAACATCTAATTAATGCAGCTTCTAGCAGAAGTTTTCTAATTGATGTTCATAGCATTAGGAAGTGAATGGAAACCAATTGCTGAATGGAATGGTAGGAAACATGCATCATTGTAAAATGTTAAGCAGCTAAAACCCTAAACCACTTTTTTCAGTTGAAAACCAGTGTATATGGGCAATCAGGTCTCACTCCCAATTTGTCGAATACCTGTGCTTGGTCAATGACTGTAGCCTTTTTTATAGGAATTGTGCAAATTTGCAGGAAAGTCCAATCAGTCTTCTATCAGCATTGGCAGTATATAAACAAGATCGGGGAGTGCAGCAAAATGCCACCTGCCTACTTTTGTTTATACAAAATGTGTAGCTCAGCGTGTGACGTAAACAGTGACGTGCTCCGAGGGAAGCCACAGCTGGTCAGTCACTCTTCGTTTGCGAGGACAAGGAGAGCGCGCAATTCCTTGTCTCCACAGTTGCTCATCTTTTCTGTAGTGTCTGTCAGGTTTGCATTTCCCTCTTGCTACTAGCTGCTCATTCCTGCTATCAGCTGTTTTCTGTTTATCCACTGCCAGTGGGTCGCACGTGTGGCGTCATCAACAGCTCCTCCCACAAGTCATCAACAGCCCCTCCCACAAGTCTTCAACAGCCCATCCTGTGGTGGAAGGGCGCCTCATTCTTTTTAAACCAAAAAGGTTTCGCCAATATGACTACCCCTACAAGGCAGAAAATTGGGCACCTCGGATCAACTTGCCAATCTGGCTCTGTGTGTCTAAACACTCGCAGCTTGCCGGCAAAACGGCCCAACATTCGCCGAAAATCTGGCAGTGTAAAAGGGACTACTGATGAAGAAAGCCTTTCTTTTGTATCAGCATGACACACATGCCGTTATTGTTTAATGATGCCCAGTGGCATCAAGGGGAAACACAGCAGGACAACAAAGAAAGTTAAGGGGGCAGAAGTCCATGTCCAACTTTCACCCAGGAGACTGGTGTTTACTTCCTGTAAGATTGTGAAGCCGAACCCTGTTCTTTTTTTCTAAACCTAACTACATGCTTTTGTTGCCTAAATATAAGCATGTGTGTGTGTTGGCTAAACAGATCCACATACATTTGTTGTTGAAAGAAAAAAAAACATCAATTTGTGATGTGGTACTAATGTAGTGAGCTTATTTTGAAAGAGACTGTATGCAAACTGCACATTTCCTGTGAAAACAGAAGTGTACTTTGAAAACAATGTATGTAACAGGCTAGTTAACACCACATCCCAGAATGTCAGCAACCAACACACACTTTGCTTTTGGCTGATCTGGTGACAGGTGACATATATACAGTGGTCATGGTGGTCTGTCCATGTGTTGTTTTTTGGAGTTAAGTTACTATATAAAGACCTGAAACTTGGAAACACATTGGTACAGTCCTTTAACATTATTTTATTAATTTGTATCTAATTCTGTCCCTGAAGTAAATCATGCAGAAGAGTCATCGCAATTCTTCTAACTTTATCTCCATTTCTAGCAGCAGTGACATGATGAAAAAATGTCTTGATTTGTGAATGAAACAGAAATATTATTTCTGTCTAATGAGGCACAGTTTATAAAGGGGTAATGAGTTGCAACTAATGGCCATATTAATGGTTAGCAAATCATTTACTAAATATAATTCATAAACCAGTGATTAGAACATTTGAGTTTTCAGGTGGCTGGTTCAGGACTTGTTTTGTTGTTTTTTAATTTTAATGTTTACTTTATTAATCCCCTGAGGGGAAATTCAATTTTTTCACTCTTTTGTCATTCACACACAGGTCCGAAAGACACACATACACAAACATGACCTATACAAGCACAAAGTGGAGAGATCTCAGAGTGAGGAGGCTGCCCCTGATCAGGTTGGGGGGGGTTTGCTCAGGGTGGTGAACTGACACCTCTCTTGGGCCACCAGTCCACGCTCCATATTTGGTCTGGACGGGGACTTGAACAGACGACCCTCCGGTTCCCAACCCAAGTCCCTGAGACTGAGCTACTGCCACCACATAGGTATTCATTCATAAGGAGGACCGTTGTCGTGGAACATTTGACTCCTAGCTTTTTAGAGGAGCTGCAGAACATCTGGATCCAAATCCATTTATCAACAACTTATTAACATTTCTAACTGCAAACTTATTAATCTACCTGTGGGTCTACCTGTGGACAATGTCCACCAGGGGCGATTCTAG
Organism: Epinephelus fuscoguttatus; assembly: GCF_011397635.1. Lineage (NCBI taxonomy): Eukaryota > Metazoa > Chordata > Actinopteri > Perciformes > Serranidae > Epinephelus > Epinephelus fuscoguttatus. Next base: position 3,823,810 of record NC_064757.1, read on the forward strand.
GATCAGAGATTTAGGGGTGCTGAGCACCCAGAGAGCTGCCCAGCCAGGCAAGATAAATTTTACTGTTTTGTACATTGTAACTCAGTTTCATTCCCACATTTGTGAAAGAAAAGCACAACACTTTTTGGGAAAGTCTGTGACTAAACCATCAAATCTGATAAAGGTTATTTAAATGCTGAGCCACAGCAAAAGAAGAATGGATTGGAATCATAAAAGAAACATATGGTAACCCTAATTTCTGGGGGAAGATAACTCATTGTTATACAGCAGCTCCTCAACATACACATAAACAGTATGTATGTTTCTGGAGTAAACCAGCCCCCTATAGTGAGTACCAAAAATACCAAAAATGGACCTTGGACTTATTTTTTTGACATTTATTTGAAATGCAATGCACAACATGTAACATTAACGCATTGACAGTAATTGACTTTTTCAATGTTTGTCTCTGACTTTTTCCTTCTTGTCTGTATTATATAATACAAATACATAAATTAAAATACACTTCAAAAAAGAAAAGTGCTTGAAATCTACAAAATAATAATAAATACACACAATAGGAGTTATAATGTTAATAGGCATCCAGTCAGTTAGCTAGTCAGTAGCACCTTGGCTTTAATATAAATACATGCACATGACACAACAGCTAGCTTCTCTCAAACAGAGGACAGTGGTCCTGACCACCTGTAACGTTTTGTAGCTAGAAAAAACGCCAGCTAACTCCTACCTAACAACATAAACAGTGACCTACGATTAACAACAAAAATGAGGACTGGTAATGATAATAATGTGTTGGTATTGAGTGGTAGAAGTTAAGAAATGTGCCACATATCCTGGTTTAAGCCAGGTACTTACACCACTACTGCATATCACCCACTCTGGAAGGCAGCGCATTGCTCTGTGCAGATAGAGCGCTCAGAGGGGAAAGGTGGGAGGGATGAGGTGGATCAAACTAGGTGAGTGTGTGTGTGGGGGGGTGGGGGGGTGGGGTGGGTGGGGGGTGCTGCTGTATTTTTGTTGTTAAAATATTATGTTGCAATCAAGTACTGTATGGTTTTGACACTTTTCTAGCTTGTTAAAAGGGGACATACAGTAAAAAAAAAAATCTCTCAAATTTTAGGGGTGCTGGGATTCAATTTAGGGGTGCTTCAGCACCCCCAAAAATGGGCTAGAAACACCTATGATGCCCACGATGAAGCATTAGCAAGTAATTACAGTGGTGGAAAAAATTTTTCGGACACCCCATGCATTTGAGAAATACTGCATTAAGAATCACTCTTAGGTCTTCAAGTGCAATTTCTTTTAGTTCAGTCCCAGCCAAAATACTAAATAAATCCTAAAAAAAGCCATTAAAAACTTAAAATTGATTGGTTCCATTAAAATACATAAGAAATTTTGAGTATTGGCTCATTTTGGTACCAGTGATGAAGGTCGTTCTTTTTATTAAAAGACACAATTTTTGTTGCCAAGCTTTGTGTCTACATAAAGCCAGCACATTTGAAAGTTCTTCAGACACAAAAATGGCTAAAACAAGGAACCTAACGCAGGAAACATGCCTGAAGATAAAGATTCTCAGCCAGGAAGGGTACAGCTGCCGCCAGATAGCCAGGAAGTGCAGATGCAGTCCTTCAGCAGTTGGATACACTCTGCAGAAATACAGACGAACCAACAGCTTGGAAGACAAACCAAGATCTGGGCGTCCAAGGGTTTCTTCAGCAAGAAATGACCGCATCCTGATCTGTATGTGCAGGCAAAACCGCCGAATGACATCACAGGAGCTTCAGCAGCAGTGGTCAAACCAAACTGGTGTCCAGTGTTCCACCCGCACTGTACATGGCCGACTTTTAGATCATGGCTTAAGGTCCTACAAGGCTATCAAGAAGCCCCTGATCAATGATAGACAGAGGTTAGCCTGGCGTCGATGGGCCCAGGCACACAAGAACTGGACAGCCAGGAATTGGAAGAAGATTTTGTGGTTAGATGAGTCCAGTTTCCAGCTTTATCTTCCTCCTACTAATGTGAGGGTACGCAGAAGGCCAGACGAAGCATTATCTCCAGCATGTACAGTACCTACTGTCAAGCATGGTGGAGGCAGTATCATGGTTTGGGGATGCATGAGTGCTGCTGGTGTTGGTCATCTCACTGTCTGTGATGGCACATTGAACTCTACCAAGTATTGTACCATTCTCGAAACCCACATGCTCCCTTCTGCGCGTGCACTGTTCCGTCGAGGTAAGAACTGGATGTTTCAACAAGATGATGCCCCTTGCCACACATCCAAGGCCAATAGAACTTGGCTGCAGGAGCACAGTATCCAGGCCTTAGAGTGGCCAGCTCAATCCCCGGACATGAGCCCCATTGAAAATCTGTGGTGGATTATCAAAAGGTCTGTTTCAAAGCATAAACCAAAGAATTTAGAAGAATTAAAAGCAGTAATTCAAGAAGAATGGGACAAGATTACCCCTCAACTGTGTGAAATGCTTGTGGGGAACATGCCAGCCAGGATTAGAGCTCTACTATGTGCCAATGGCAGGACTACTAAATATTAATTTGATGATGTGATGGTTTATTTATTTCTTGTTCAGTTTTGAACACATTCTCTGTTATTTGTTGACTTTGATACCAACAATGTTGAGAACTGACATATTGAAACTGTCAAGAATTTAGTTTTGTTAGTTTTTCTTGTAAACAATAAACAAAAAAATATAATTTGTATTTGTTTGTATCTGTCTAATGCAGCCACACCTTTTGAAACACAAAAAAGATTTTTCCACAAATATTTCATGATAATATTTGAGATTGTGTAAAATTTTAAGGGTGTCTGAAAACTTTTTTCCACCACTGTATTATCAGGCTTCAACTTTGAACTTCTTATCTTTTGATCATTATATTTTGATGGTGTTTTTCTACTCACACGATGTCACTGTGGAGCTTCAGAGAGCTTTAGCTTAACACCTAAAGGCCAAAGTGACATGACTCTGCCCTCAGTACACAGGAGGTCTCTGCACACGACATGGAAAAGTCACTCTGTACTGTATTTTTGCTTAAAGCAGAGGGATGTCTGCTTTGCCCTGCATTTGAAACCAGTTAGCCCAAAGAGCAGAGGCAAACCAAACTGGACAGGGGGAGGATACAGAGTGAAAGAGGAGAGATATATAGAAACAGGGATGAGGGTGAGGCTGTTGAGGAGGTGGAGATGGTTGGTGGGGCCTGTTCACAGAGAGGATCATACATTACTTTTTTCTCCCCCAGTATCTCTTGTCCTTGATCTGCCTGCTTTTCTTTAAGCTGGATCCAGAGCCCTGCCCCCCTGCCGAGTCTTTAGCCCAGAGGAGGGGAGGCCTCGGCCAGCTGCAGGCTTCACTGGAGCCCTGCGCGCAGAGGTGGAGAGGGAGGAGGAGAGGCAGGGAGGGTAGGGGCGTGTTGTGGTGGATGGAAGCAGAGACACAGAGAGAGAAAGAGCCTGAGAGAGGCAGCCGATGACAGCGTGAGTGCAGCAGAGGATATTGCACTCAAAGACACAACACAGGAACCCTGAGAGATTGAGTTTCAAAGTAGGAAAAATAGCCAAGGATTTCTAACTTCCCAATCCACTTCCACAGCTGAAACTGTCCAGCAATGTTGAGCAGTAGTCAAGTCAGGAGGGGAATAGCCAGATTTACAGGGTAGCACATTGTTCGACAGATCTGCTTGATCCTAATATACTGTTATGGTATCACTTACTATCAAAACATATTTTCCATAACAATGAATGAGTTATTAATTAATCAGTTCATAATATGTCATAGTTCAGTTAGAAGCAAGGCATTATCTTTGGCTCTGAAAGGTGAAGCCAACATGGAAGTGCCTTAAAGCTACATTCTTTCTGACGGCCAGCAGGGGGCGACTCTACTGATAGCAAAAAGAAGTCTGATGGTATAGAAGTCTGTGAAAATGACCAACATGTTCTCATCCCAAGTGGTCATATGTCACCGCTATGGCGGCATTGCCAGTGGACCTTCATGTCTATTTATAACATGCAAGGTTTCCTCCTGCATCTGCTGTTGATGTTCCAGGATGCTGCAATCAACACCGGGACATAAACAAAAGCATGTGGTTAGGTTTAGAAAAGAACATCATGGTTCGGCTCTACAATTATACAGGAAACGAACTGGCCTCCCCAGTGAAAGTAAATGGTAAATGGACCTGCATTTGTATAGCGCCTTTCTAGTCTTCCGACCACTCAAAGCGCTTTTTACACTGCACATTCACCCATTCACACACCGGTGTCCGAGGCTACCATACAAGGTGCCACCTGCTACTCAGTTTTAACACACTCACACACTGATGGAACAGCCAGTATCTTACTCAAGAATACTTCGACATGCAGACTGGAGGAGCCCGGGATCAAACCACTAATCTTTCAACTGGTGGAAACCCGCTCTACCTCTGAGCCACAGCCGCAAAGTCTGTGGTTTGTTGGACCGGGAGCGTGCCAATGTTCCCACAGCTCTATGTTCCCACAGCTCTGTATGTATGTGTATGTAGGTATGTATATATGCAGCAGGTGATTTTATTAGGAAATGAAAACAAGGGTTCGATATCTATAAGCTCTGCTTCAGCCAAAACCCTTTTCAGTCAGCCTATTTTTTTTTCTTGTAATGATTGTGATTGTGACCATTTCTGCTGCTGATAGAAATAAAATTACTCATTCATTCATTTACTTTAAAGTGCTTGAAGTGCTTGAGAATAGGGCTCAAATTGAAGGGAAATGTTGGAACACAAGACCTAATTTTGAAAAAGTCCTACAAATGTGGGAACACAGGGTTTAATTTTGAGAAAAATCTTAGAAATATGGGAACTGTGGGAACATAGGGCCTAATTTTCAGTGAAAAAAAATTCTTAGAAATGTGGGAACATAGGGCTGTGGGACCATTGGGCTGTGGGAACATAGGGCTGATCCCTGTTGGACCCATCCACCACCCCTCTTGCCCACTCTATAGGGACTCTATAGGGACCTTATATTACGCCGTTGCGGGCAGCGTTTCAAACTGACATGCAGTATAATACTGCCGCAAATGGTTCTGTCCAGCCGCATCACAAACTGTCTCTGCCCAGGGGCGTATCATTCCACTGCGAAAGGTGACTTTTGTTGTCGGTGTTTGACGCGAAATCACAGACAAAGCGGTGGTATTTGACAACTTCAGAATGAGAACAGATTGTAATGACCTTACCTCTCACTTGATTTATTACCTAAATAAACATTTTCATGATGAGATTATGGTCTCAATTGCTAGTTTATAGTCTTTTTCAATACAGCATGATATTCATTTAGTAAATTATTCTCCCATTTACAGTAAAATAGACGATAAGGTAGGGAATACCTAGTGTCCTCAGCTTCTCGGTCAGATCCACCCCTCACTGTTCCACAGCTCTACCCTCTCATCCAAATATGGTTAATTCAGGCTAAAAAAACCCAAAAGAACCCAACAAAAAATATTAGTGAAGGCTGAAATACCAAACTGGAGGCCTCCAAACACAATGCCATAGCTTATGTCATGGTGGCTATGCTCACTTGTTTTACAAAGTCTATGGTTATAAGCCTTTCATCAGGAAACCTTTGGGTTGCTAGGTTGCTAGTGGAGAAGAAATGCAAACCGACAGGATCCTTTATGAGGGTGCCCTATTATAAAATTGCACCCTGTCTTACTGATATTACATTAAGATGACATTAAATTGTGTTTCTAAATGTTTCTTATGCAATCAGTTTTCAAAAGCAGCAGCTTACCCTGCCAAACCAAAAATCCCAAACTCCAAAATAGTTTTTATACAATGATATCAATCATTGTCCTCACATTTAAAACCAGCCAATGTTTCGAATTATTCCCTGATAAATGATGAAAAAGACTCATCCATTATCAAACATGTTATTAATCAACTTTCTGTTGACTGAGTAGTCTGTTAACTACTGACTAAGCACTAAAATGGACAACAACAAAAGGATCAATTTCAGACCAGTCACAAACTTTTACCAAAACATTTCCAAACAAACTTCACAATCAAAAGCTGACAAATGTCCTTTGACACTATCTGTACATAATGATACCGCATATTAAGTCTTGAGCCTAAGGTTGAGAAACTGTATTATTCCATGTAAAGGAGGAATTACCATGACATGTGACCATAATATGACCATAAAAAAAAGCGTGTAAGTTTCGATATATTTTCCTTTCCTTCTATTTACAAAGATATTGGAAACAAAAAAACAAAACAAAGATTTTTTCTTTTAAAACATTAACCCTTAAAAACAGACATCCTACAGATGAACTGCGGGAGATTAAAATGAAAAAAAAAAACATAAATTAATAAAATAGAAACCACAAGCATTCACTTCCCTTACTTACCATTCAAATGTGGTATTTCGCTGTAATAGCCGTGGAGACGTTGTTTGCTCAATCCTGTTTATTTATCCTGAAATTAAAAAAAAATCACATAGTTTTAGCATTCATTATTTCTGCAGCAGAAAGCTGATGATCACGCTGATGCTCACAATGACGTCACTGCGCTCAGTGTGGTGAAAAAAACTGTATGAAAACATGCTGTGGTGTCAAAAGAACGAATGGCCATGCCTTTTCACTCTGCTCAATATTCAATATTTGGTTTATGTTTTTACATTCAAAAAGCTTTTGGATCAATGTAGTTTGTGTTTTAATTTTGTAAATTCTGATGAAAAAAAAAACATGTTTTGTATTATTTTTAATATTTTTAATATATAACACAATTTTAATACTTTTATCAATTATAATGGTTTATTGACTTACATAACCTTTCAGCATAGGTTGTACAGATTTTAGGGATACAAAGCATTTGAAGATAAGAAATTATATCTCAATAAGCAAAAAATACCAATGTAGGCTCTGCAGGACAATTTCTATTGCAGAGTTCAAAGGTTTAAGGCTATTTCATTTAAGTCTGTAAAGAAACAATGAAGAGTTCTCGCACCATTTCTTTGTATTTTGAATTGAGTGAAATGTTATTATTATTATTATTATTATTATCATTGCACTCTGTCTCAACTCTTATGTCCCTACTTATTAAACTGAACTCAGTTTATTTCATTATGCAGTATTTACTTAAGTACTGCTGTATGCACTGCTGGCCTGTTTGCTCTTCTGGCTTCCAGAGGAGGTGTGATGTGATCGGTTTAGCACATTGTCCCCCTGCCATCAACAGAGGGCGCTAGGACTCAATATGTGGATTCACTGAACCTAAGCAAAAAAGGAATGTTTTTGGGTGATTAATATTTGATGTGAAAAGCTCTATCAAAAAAAAGACTAAATCAATGGCAAAAAATCAAAACTGTGGGTTTCCACTTATATGACATGTAGACAGTATCATGTCTACCTGGGTTTACTTAAGGTGGATCAATCGTGTATGTGTGAGGGGGGATCCAGTTGCTCAGATGCAGCCAAATCCCATTTTCAAAAAAAAAAAAAAAAAGATCACAGACATCCTCTCTCTAGTGCCAACACTCAGTGAATCAGCAGCATTACCATAAGACGCAGCTCCAACATGTGTAACCAAACAGTCACATCCCAGAGATGGTGTTTTATGATCTGTTTGATAACTTGTGTGAAATAGCACTCCCTGTTCATTTATAAATCCCAGGGAATCCCCGAGAGGTAGTGACAGCTGATTTAGAGACGCTCAGGGCTCTGTTGGTGAAGATAAACTGAGGTACTCTCTAGCATCAAGGTCTGCCGAAGACCTGGAGAGTCTAAATCACTCCTTAAAGAGACAGGGAACCTTGGCGTCACCAGGGGCCAAGAGTGTTGCGGGGCCACTGGCAGGCCCATGACGCATTAGCTTCATGTTCTCTGTCAACCATGCTATAGTGTTCTCCAAAAAGTTTCCTGCAGGAAAGAAAGGGAGATAATTCATACATCTAATGGGAGCCATAAATCCTCATATTAACTTCACCGCACTGCAAAGAAGGGCATGGCCTTGAGAAATAAGAGACAGATGAGGGCAGGGAAGAAAAAAAAAACATCAATTAAGGGGGGTGGGGGGGGTGGGGGGTGTTTAACAGAAGACAACAAAAACAAGGAGGTAAGATCTGGGTTCATATCGAGACGTAGTCCAGACAATCAAGGGGGAGGGGGGAGGGGCACCACAAAGGGAGAGAGGGTATAGGAGAAGGGGTGACAGCGGGCCCCGGTGCAAGGGTGAGACAGGAGGCAAGAGGGGCCTGGTGGCAGGGCCCAGGCCTGGGTGGTGTGGCGCTAACAGGCCCCTGGGGACACAGCGCTGCAGGACCATATGGGGAGCAGTGAAAGGGAGAGGAGCAGCGGGAGCCCCGGGCTGACAAGCCACCGCTGCCCCTGCTTCAGCTGTTCCCCTGGAGCCCCGGGGACCTGGGGATTAGAGGCACACAACAAAGACAACACATACAGGACAACACACATATACACACACATGCAGGGTGGACACCAGTGGCAGGAGTCCATCCACTTATACGTAGTACAAAGACAGGTACACACTGGCACACACACTCATATAAACTCATTCACACACAATGGATGTACTACCAAAATGAAGCAGAGAGCCCAGAGTCCATCCACTTATGCTCTGCAATACACACAGCAGATACAGTGCCAGTAGAAAGTGGCAAGACCAAATTCAATCCACTTACGATCTAAATGATGGGTGCTACACAAAGGCTACACAATACGCACAAACAGCCAGGCTCTCACACACACACACACACACACACACACACACACACACACACACACACACACACACACACACATTACTGTTTGTTTCAAACACACACATTACTGTAATACAAACTCAGCTCATACTCTGTGGATACTGCAGCAATGAAGGGATGCGACACACTCTTACACACATATGTGTGTACATGTCACATTGAGGAACACATACAATCATTAAAGGAATATTCTGGATTTGGATATAGTTTCTATCAGTTATGGAACTGAACACGTATTCACCAAGTTTTGGAAATTTGGAGACGTCACAAAAGAGAAGTCACAAGAACACAAGCGGTCGGACAATTGGACAGGTCATAAAAAAAAAAAAAAAGTTTATCCAGATTATCTGAACCATTTTTTATGGAGGTCAAACTGAAAGTGACTGCACCTGAAATGTTGATAATAAGGAGTATTGTGTGCACACAGTATAGCGGGTTAGCCTAAACTTAAAGCCACTGAGGGGCTGCATAGACAGGCTACTTATTAATTGATGTGCTCGCCTTACCAAACTGACTGCTGCTTGTAGGTGAAAACAAAGAGTCAGTTTCTTCCTTTTCTTGGATGCATAATTCATTTATCAGATCATAGTCTTGAATTAAATTAAATTTGAATTAAACTTGCCATCATTCATAAAATCTGTGTCCCTAAACCAACCCAATACACAAACTTTCATCAATACATAGAGCACTATACACCTAACTTAAGGTGGCCCTGCATTGGTCAAAAAACTATGTGTGCTCCCAGTCTGGCAACACCTGTCTCTCAATCAATGGTTCCTCCCTATATTGGCAGACACCCATGACAATTAACAAATTAACAACTTATACACAGTTTACACCATAGATGGCTCCTATACACAGGTTTGGGTTATCATTTTACAGTTTGCTTTTGTGTTCTCCTCCAGATAAATTTGGCTAATCTGGGGTGCTGTGTAAAACATAATCTCACCTCTCCTGTCCCGTTGGACTCTGTGTTTCCACAATCCAAGATTTTGACAAATAACTTGTTGTATTAGTATGTCGTGTAGCATAATGTTATTATTAGAACAGAACAGAACAGAACAGAACAGAATAGAATAGAATAGAATAGAATAGAATAGAATAGAATAGAATAGAATAGAATAGAATAGAATAGAAAGGTGGCCACAGCTATGATAATGAGAAAAAAGTTGTTAGAAATTAGAGTGATTCTGACAAAGCATCTTTAGGTTCTCTATATACACCAGCAGGGATCTGATTATATTGTGAAGAATTTGCTTTATTTATTTTATTTGTAAGGAGCTATGTACATTATTAAACATAAATGTTACCATTTGATGTATTGTGCCAGAGTTAGCTTACTGTAAAGCTGCGGTCTCTGTCAGTCTACAATTAAAACATCACCCCCTTAGAAATATAAGGGTTTATCTGCGTTCTGAGCTTTTTGGAGATACTGAGATTCAAAGTTTTGCATTCCAAATAGCATAAATGGTATGAACCTTCTTGTTTTTCCAATGCAATACTATTGTGATTTTAAATGTGTTGTGATGTGCCTGTGTACTGCGATAAAAATGATTGCAATATTTTGCGATTTATTACCTCTATTAAACTGCAATTTATCTCCCCAAAGGAAAGGTTTGTCACCGTCTGTTATCTAAAAAGATAGTTTTCAGTCTTCAGTTCATCCCATTTTAACAGTTTTTATTGCAGCAGAATGTATCAAGTCGACTGAAAAATCAATTGATTATATTATTCTAGTAGGTGAATTGTAATCTATATAATTAAAAAAAAGATACTTGGCGTCTGTGTTACGATACACAAAAGTATCACAATACTATGCTGTATTGATTTTTTCCCCCACCCCTAGTCTGGGCTATAAAAGCACACTACCTTTCATGTAGAATGTGATCTGTAGGCCAGGGCATCTCCACAGCACCACAGTGCTTCATTTATGATTGTATGTTGTAACACATTTTACCTTTATCAGAAAATTGCAGTTCCTGCAATTTGCACTTGGCCATATTGTGATTTCAGCCCTTGTGCTAGCTACTACGAGCAACAAGCTAACAAAGTCAAGTGTGGTTTTATATGACAGCTGGTTGCTATGGAGCCCCTTTGTGGTCACATGGTCAAAAAAGAAAACTTGATGTGTAAATCTGTGCTCTTGAATTCAAAATCCATGCACAATGTATGATTTATGGGATTTTCTATGGTTACTTACCATAGGCTACCTTACTGAGCTGCTGTGGTGCACACCTGTGTGGTATTCATACAAACAGCACTGGTGCAACACCGCTGCCTGCCTGCAGCCATATCTTTCTACATTGAGTCTGCTTCAGATAAAAGCCACAATAAAAGCATTGTGCTAACAAATAAAGGGGTTCTATCCACACAAACACTGGAGGGCTTTTAAACGGAAATGGAAACAGGAAGTGTTGAGTATATATAGGAATATATATATTTATATTTTTCGTGTCTGTAAGGCATTGTACAGATTAGGGATGCAAAGTATTGGATTTTTTTGCCAATATTCGATATGCCAAAATATGACAACCTCTTTGGCGGATAACTAATACAGATATCAATATATCCACTTATCATGACGTCTCTTATGTAGTTGAATTAACATCATATTACCCATACATACTCTTATTGTGAGTTTTTTCCCCGGGTAATTTCGGTGGAAACTCGCCAGTGTTTTTCAAAAACCCAGGTAAATGATAAAAAGTTCCTGCGGTGGAAAAGGGGCTACAGATATCATAGTTTAAGTGAGGGAATGAGAAAGCTTCCCTTGCAAGAAATCCAGTGACAACTCTGTTGATCAAATAGAAATGGGTTCAAATGAACAATAAGAAGTTTAGCTTTCTGCCAGAATATGTCTATTTGATGTTTCTAGAGACCCCAAAATTTATAGATAAAATTGGTTTAGATGTTGGTGCCTGTTATTACAAGTATGGTAGTGTTTTTTATGGACTGCGACCTAGTGAGAACAGTAGGCCACCATAATGCACAGTTTACAATCTGTTTGCACAGATTTACACAACAAATTGTTTATTTTACACATGTAGTTGTTTTTTTGTTTTGTTTTTGTTTTCTTGACCATGTGACCCCAGAGGGGTGCAGTAGGTTGCTTTTATTACACTGGAAGATTATTTTATTTTTATTTAACAGTAGTAGCAGCAATATAGACAGCAAATGATGGAAAAGAGATACAGAGGGGATGTCAAAATCCCGTGGTCTTAATCCCTCCCCTACAAAAGCTTTTTTTGACCTGTAACATCTGACATATACCAAGAGTCTGCAGAACTGTACAGTAATACATTTACAAGTTGTTATCATGTGTCCCTGCAGTAACTGATGTGCTGTCTCTTAATATCTGTCAAATGAAGCCATTTTGAGTAGCAATTTATTAAAATCTGTTTCTCTTCCCGTAAAGCATAAATGGTGTGAATCTTATGTGTATGTTTTACAATTTAGAAATGCCAGGCATAAGCTACACACTCTCACAGACATAATGGATGCAGTGGCGTTGGATGTTTAGTAGCTGCAGCATCCATTCACTTATTTTATAAAGCAGTGGGCTATATAACTTCCTTTGGTGTACAAGAATACCATGGAAAAGATACTTTTGAAGCCACCTGCTCTGGCGTGCAGCCAAGTCCCTGTCAAGCCCACAACCAGACTTTCAACTTAATCTACTCTTCCCTGAAACTGGAGCTGGTGAAAGTTACCTGCCTCGATCAAATAAGGGAAAGGGGTAATGTGTGTATGTGGGACGAAATCGGAAACCTCACACCACTGCTAAATCTACCCCATGGCAGCAAGTACCTGCTGCCTGCTATCTCCGTCCCTCCTGTAGCCCGAGGCCATGAAAGCAGCCTTGGCTAACATTAGGCTGCATTTCCTAGGGCTCAGTGAAACAGAGTACCACCTGTCCTCCTGTAGCTTTTCCCTCCTCTCCATCTTCAATCTTCACAAAGACAATGAGCCACTGCCACTCTTTTACAACACGCATTGAGGTTGGGCTGATGGGCAAACCCTCCTTCCTTCAGGCCTGTTGGGGGGGGGTGGGGGGGGTCAGTGGTAGCACCTGCAGTGTCACACCAACCAATCAGCCTCCAGTCCATCCCAGTCATTGTGTTGTCTGACTGCCATTGAGTCTTGAGTCTTATCCCAATTCCCCCAGTTCAGCTCGGGATGACAAACAGCTAATTAATTTCCCCGACACCAGGAGAAGCAAGACTCAAGCTGGGGAAGAAACTGCCTTTAGCAAAAAAGAAGTGGAAGTGGAGAGATTAATTCATGAAGCTTTTTTTTTTTCTCCTGGAAGTATTTGCATGAGGAGTTCTGGCTGTGGACTAAAGTATGTGCTGCCTTCTCCTCTCTTTTCCTCCACACACACACCAAACACACCTCTAATTCATATTCACCTCCTCCTTGTCTGTATTTTCCTCAACTTTAGCCTTTGGCGCTCTCCCTCTCCAATGACCTCATACATCAATATGAACCAAAATGCATACATTACACTCATTAAAATTCATGTTAAATCTACTATATTCATAGGAATTAAGAGGTAAAATAATATGAGGACAAAGCAGGAATGTGGCTTTGTGGCTAGCCTTTATTAGCCACAGAATAAACTCCACTTTACCCGTTGAACTACTGTTTGGCAGACTATTTATGCAGATTTAAAAAAAATAAATAAAAAAATCTACCCCTGTAGAAGCAGACAGAGAAAGTCGTCAGACTAAAAGTGTTTATCTGCATTTTTATGATCTGCTCTTTATCATCTTATGGAGATAAACATCTTGAGCCCTTCCTGTTTGTCTTGAAATGAGAGAAGAGACTGATTTAGTGAGGCAATTGATCTTATTATGCCACTGCTGAATAGTTTTATGGTCATTACATCACAGTCCTGTTTGCTCCACTGCTTTATCCGTAATAAGATGTATTGAATTCAGTTCCTCAATGGATGTCTCCGTTTCCAGTCTGTCACATGAAACAGGCCATTATTAGTTTCACACTCAAAATGATGTACACAAAGGTTACGATCAGCCTTTTAGTTTTAACGAGTGCATATATCATAAAGCAATCTGAGGGCAATAATCGTTCATCATTATTGAGACGACGACACTGCTTTGGGGACCTGGCTGCAGAATGGAAAACAGATTTCCTTCAGACTGGGTGGAGGACTTGGAGACTCTGTTCACTCTGCAGCAGAAAGAAGACTCACATGTGATAAAGACTGAATGTTTTCTAGTCAGTGTGAGCAGCAAAAGTTTGACAGAGGCACTTTCTGTTTGATTCCAGTTTGAACCACATGAGTATCCACAAAACTAATTCCAGAGGCCTTATGAACTCTCCAAAGTGGAACTTGCTAATGTTCCCATGTGATAAAGTAGATCTTACACTTTATGCCATCTACCTGAAACAACTGTCTCTTCACAAAAGTCTTATATTGGGCTGAAAGAAACTTTGTCTCTTCCTCAAGAGGAGTTATTTACAATTCAGACATTTTGTTAAAAATAATTGTAAAAAAATTATAAAACCCACCAAAGGAGCACTCTTGTTGTACTTTGATGAAACTATCTGTGGTTTCACCAAACCATATCAAATCTGCTTAGGAAGCAGATCTCGGTGTAGAGTTAACTGAGGAGGTGTGGAGGGATAGGATGGAGAGGATCCAGTGAAGTTCACTTAATGCCAGACTGCAGTCAGACGGATTCAGATCAAAGTCATGCATAGGCTACATTATTCCAAAGATGAACAAAATGTATCCCAACATATCTGACATCTGTGATAGATTTAACAAAAGGTACTCTCTGTCACACCTAGGTTTTGTCCTGACATTGTCCCTCTGTGGCAGGATATCTACTCTTAGAATTGTTGTGAAGCTTCTCTTTTCCTGAAGACCCTGATGTTGCCATGTTAGTAGTGAAAACAATAACTGTACTTGGGGCCCAAAAATTAGGCACCTTAATTTATCATTATTAGCTGAAGTCTGTGAGATACTACGCTTTGTTTTTCCTAGCCATTTTTCCTTTTTGTTTATGTGACAGGCTATACATTGTTGTATTTATTGCTGTCTAGTATGGCTTTTTTTGTTTTGTGTTGTTTTGTTTTGTTTTGTACTGTTTGTTTGTATGTGGGTCATGTAATTGTGCAAGTCTGTTTGTGACTTTTCCTTGATGAAAATTAATTATAATGTATATAATGATGATTTTAAAAAAGTATAAGTACAAAATAATTAGCATCAAAATATAATTAAGCAATATCACACGAGAGGGAGTGATGTTAGTGATTCGGTCACAGGCACGAGGCCGCAGGCCAAGTGCCGAAGACAATCACAGCCGTGAAGATATATGCGGCCTCGTGCCTATGACCGAATCACAGCTGTGATGATATACGAATATAACATCACGAGCTCAAGTGTGATATTGCTTTTATACAACAGTTCAACAGTTAAATAAGCAAGGCTGATTAAGAAATGTTGAAAAATGAGGACAAAATAGATAATTTAAGCATTTTATTTGTCTTCCACCAACAAAAATAGTTCCCTCAGGACTCCACTGTCACCGTTGCTGTGTAACACAAACATGGTGCGCCAGGCACTTACTCTTTATACACATTTATCTGCACATTTCCATTAATTGTGCAGCCAGTGAAATAAGTCTGATGACTGCATGGTGGACTGTCGCTTCCCAGGCACAGCCAACTCTGCCTTCTGATCTGACAGTATCTTGCTTTTCTCCAAGTCATTGAGCTCCGCTGATGAAACACTGACAAACCTGGATGTGTGCTCAGATGGATTCAGCTTCTCCTCTCCCTCATCTTCCTCTGATGACCATTCATAGTTCAATTCAAAACTTATTTTAGGAAATAAATCCATATTTTTGGCTGTTTGACAGTGTATGAATAAATTAGCCTACAACGCAACTGCTGACCTAACTGACACTAACCGTCAGCAATCAGCTGTGAGGCGGAGTGATACATACACAATGAAATAACCGTGATGTTGTACTCCAATATCGTCACGGTTTTACTGTCTCTTGACCAATCAGATTGCAGGGCCGGAACTAACTGTTGTATAATAAAAAATAATCTTATCATTACCTATGAAAAATACATCATATTTTTTTGTCGAGTGTATTTTGTATTATCAGTTTGCAAAATTATGGAATAAATATAATGGTGTAAAAAGTACAATATTTGCCCCTGAATTATAGTGGCATAAAAGGTATAGAAGTTATAGGAAACTGAAATACTCAAGTTTAAGTATCTCAAATTTGTACAAAGTACAGTACTTTGGTAAATGTAGTAATTCATTACACACACACACACACACACACACACACACACACACATATATAGATGTATATAGATATAGATATATAAACATATACAAATATATGATACAGAATACACATTTTACCACTTGGGTTTTGAATGGATGAAACAAACAAAATGTCAGTGACTTTTAGAGGTGCTGGTAGATATTTGTTTTGCTGGTGGATTGTTTTGTTTACTGTTGGACAGCGCCAGGCTAATTGTTTCTGTATGCTAAGCTAATCTGATGGTCTCCTGGCTGTAGTTTCAAATCTACCATACAGATATAACAGTGGTATTGATCCTCTCATCAACTCTTACCAAGTTTGTGAATTAGCTTATTCCCTAAAATATAGCCTCCTACAATGTATGTAACTGTTCCCATGATAATATTATCTTTCCATGACAATGAGTTTCCCCTTACCTTAAGGTTATGTCTTTTTGAGTGAGAGGAGAGGCAGAAGTGTCCCAGCTTGTGTGTGTGCATGTCTGTGTGTGTGTCCCAGTCCCTGAGCGTAAGGTGAGAGGGTTGTTGTGTTCTGTGTTTTATTGTGCTAAAGCCTGCAACTGAGCCAGACTTTTAATTGTAGTAGCAGCGGTGGGAGGGGCTGCTAGGGCGGCTCGTCACCCTGCTGCCGTGAGCTGGGAGGCTGGGAGTCAGAGCAGGTCCTGATCCCCTCCCCGGGGGCCCTGGGGCCCAACAAACTGTCACCTCTTCCTCCTGACGCTGCACACCTGAGGCTCTGCCATGTTGCCCCCGCACACCCCACCCCTATCCGCCCGTCCCCTCCCCCCACTTGCATCCACCGGCCATGCTGACATTATACAGCTCACAACGTCTGTCTATACGCATCTGCTGATCAATAGGCTTGACTCGGAGCACATTGACGCTAGCATCGGCCTCATTGATCACATCCAGCCTCCATGGTTGGGTTTTCAAAGATAATTGGGCCCAGGAACCTGCCTCCTTATGAGTGACAGTGGGCTGAAATGATAATCAACTGGAGCCAGTCCAAGTACAATCCCTGCAGGACTGGCTGGACTTGAGGCAGACGGCAGGGTTTCCTATTTTTAAAAGGATCTTTTAGTTAAGCTGTAGCCTCCAACAGCCATTCAGGAATCATAAATACTGTAACTATGGCTGCTAATATCGCATCATTTGACTATATGTGCAAGAATCACCAACAAAAGTGGCAATTTTATTGAAAATTCTAATCAATCTGTGAATAACATAGAATATTATCTGTGAAAACCAAGGCATTGATTTAATCCTTAGGGCAGCAGTGTCACAACAACCAGATACCAAAAATATCCTCCCCATGGACACTCAGTCCCCTGTCAAATGGAGTGTCTGAGAGATGATGTAAGGCCTTAATAAAAGGCCAGGCTGCTGATATCGATATTCATTATTATGTGGCCTGAGCTAACCCCATTATGTTCCCATTAGAGCTAATAACATATACAGCTAACTCATTTGTTTCATTTAGCCACTCTGCATATACAAAATGAAATGACACCGGATGGTGACAAAAGGAGACAGAGGGGTTTTACTTGAATCAAGCACATTTTCAACTCGTAAGGTTTCAAAGGTTTTAAGAGAAAAGAGAGTCATCTGAATATCAAAAGAGATCTATGGAGGATAATGAGTGTGCTGAATCAATATTTCATATGTGAAGACTGAGATTTATAGTGCATTGTGTGTCAAGCAGATCTCATTTTTTTTCTGACACAAATTCTTAGCTGCTTTCCAGCAGGTAGCCACAACACAGGCAGCACCAGAATAGCTTCACGAGGTAGTGATGCAGTTGGTGTAGTGGGTGAACGACGGCGAGCCCAGGGCATAGGCCTACATATTCAGAGAGAAAAGGACTCAACCTGCTTTTGGAGTATGAAGGCTGCTAAAAATAAGCCAGAAGAGCCAAAATCACAGAAACAGAGAGAGAGAAAGAGAAAGAGGAGGAGCTGCCATCAGCAGGCTGGGCCGGGTTTTGCCCCTCGCTGATTTAAGCCAGAAAGCTCCCACATCTCCACTGCTGCCCCCTCTGCCCCTGCTGCTCCGTCTCTGAGCCCAAACCCCCTGTGAGAAGCTGTGCCCCTGTGTTCAGGCTGTCAGGCCAGCACACCAGCTCGCAACCGAGAGGCATTATGCTAATGGGAGGGCCTCCTTCCCTCTCTCCCTCTCTCTGCAGCCCTTCACTGCTCAGTGGATCGGCTTGCCTTAGGGCCCTGCTGCTTGTTTTGACAGAGCATCCCCTGATAGTTGGGATTAGTCCAGCTTGTTTGGCTAAACTAGGAGAGGGGGATCTTAGGCTACTTTGAGTTTTTGGAGCTCCGCTGGAGCCAGATGCCTCCTGCTTTTATCCCCACCAGGAGAGGGCCTGCACCCCCCAAGGCCTGCCTACAGCCATGGGCAGCCATAACCATCTAGGCAGTGTCAGGACCCATACTGCACACACACACACATGCAGCGCAGAGAAACACAATAACAATTTTACACAGGCACACACACACAGACTGAACACACTCCTCATACCGTATCCAAAAGACAAAATATTCACAGCACATAAATAGTCATGCACAAGCCTGAGAAGAGAAGGCTGATGCAACCCTCAACCATCACAGGCCTCCTGCGACACAACCTGGAGATACAGCAAGTATCTGTTCTCAATCTAGCTATTCTGTGTTCCAAGTCAGAAATGCAAAAATGCAAAACAAACATAATAACATCTGACATACAACAAAAAGAGTTAAATAATTACAGTGGTTGTTGATTATTTCATTCTGGTTGCAGTATCCTGGCAGGATAGAGGATAAAACACCAGGGTCCTGGCACTTCCCAGGGAAACCTTACATGAGGAAGTGCTGTTTTATGGCTACATTCCTGCTCTACATTAATGGAGGCGTTGGGCTGCTATCCCTTTGAGAGAGTCTTGAACCTCTCTATTAAAGTGGCTGACCTTTGGTTGGTGGTTCAAACAGCCGGTATGCACATTAACGTCACATTCCCAACGTTAGCGTCTGAAGAAGGAGGAAAAGAGAATAAATAAGAGAAGGTGGAATGATCTCCCTTTCAGCAGCCGTCCCCAACAGGAGGCCCACGCTATATTTTATTTACTAATGTCAGGTGGGTTCAGGCACACTCAGGGTTGTCCACAGACCGGCCTGCGCCACTGTTTTCATCAAGGTCAGCTGGATGAAAAATAGAGCTATCCCCATGTTAGATTGACTACAAAACACTGATGCCGAGGCAAAATGCACAGGGAGATTTAAGGGGAGGAGAGAAGAAGGAAAGAAAAGAGAGGAGAAGACAACCAGAAATGAAAGGTAAGGAAAAGAAAGAATGGCAAAAATGTAAGAGACAAAAAGAGGAGACGATGGTGAGAGCAAAGGGGAAGAAAAGAAAAAATATATAAATGGCAGGAGAGGAAATGGAAGATGAGAGTAAAGTAAAAGTACATTGAAGTGGAAAAAAGAGATGATGGGAAACAAGGGGAGCAGAAATGGAAAAAAAAAGCAGAAGAAGAAAGAGGAAAAAACAAGAGATGTTAGGAGAGGAGCAATGAGTACCAGACAATCAATAACAAGAAAAAACAGAAGAGCAGAGGAAAGAGGAGGCGGTGGAGGACAGGAAATAGGAAGAAGAAATTGAGAGAAAAAGAAGAGAGGAGAGGAATCGGAGAGGAGAGGAGGGTCTCTGGAGGGCTGGGTCATGGAGGCCCAGGGGTGATGTCAGCCTATTAAACTGATTTCACAGGTTCCCTTAACGAAGCCTCTGGCATGTTAAAGGCCAGGAAGCATCCTATTTCAGCCTTTTTTCCCCCTCCCCTTTAAAGCGGATTGAGTGCGGGACTTATCGACAGCTCCTGACAAACAGGCGTGAAGGAGGGCAGCTGCTGGGGCAGTCCTCTCAGGACCCAAAACACAAGGTGGTATTCTGCAGCGGACCTACCGATCTTCAAATCCCAGTCAAGCTCCATCTCATCATTCTGTGTTGCCCTGACAGAAACCGGATCTTGAGTGTTGAGCAACAAGGTTCAGCTGATCAAGGGTTGTTCCAGGCTGGCAGAACTGCTCATATTTTTGGATGGAAGCTACCAGTGGAGGACAGTATGCACTTCACCATTTCCTTGACCAAAAATGATAAACTATTAAGTTCAGATTGGGCACAAAAGTCTGAAGCTGGGCAGACACCACGCCTTTGTATTTATCTTGTATGATAACTATAAGTTATCATACAACTATAAGTTATCATACAATCATAATAAGGATTTAGACAATATGGTCTCTCTGCTCTGCAGCAAAGTTACAGTTTTTGCCACATATAAAATGCTGTTTCAATAATATTAAAACAAGTTCATTACAGGTTATAACAGATCTTCTGACGGCAGCCATGAGGGGAATTAGACAGTGGAACTGCTCAAACTGCAAGACAGCTGACCAAAGTTTCAAACCTGCACAAATCTGTCTCATCTAAGAAACTGATCCTTGATCATTTAAGCAATTAAACAGGCATTGTGCTGCTTCTCAAAGTGCACATCAAACAACCGAACTGCCAAAAATTTAAACCCATACACTCTCTGTCAGTCACAATGAATACATCGTGGCTCCCAATGCAGACCAAAGGCAACATTATAATTTGACACTCCAGTTTACTCAGTATCTTTCCTTAGTTGGCATTAAATGACAACCCTGTCCCCCACAACATTCATGCACTATAAGTTACTTTATCAAAAAGGGCCTAACCCTAAATTTGGGATTGCTGGTATTGCACATAATATCATTGCTTCCTGCTAGCACTTATAGTGTAGGAAATCCCTGCACACATTTACAGCAACGTCTAATGCCTGGGCCACACTGCATGCATGAGCAGCACATGATGGTTACCTTGCTGAACAGCTGCAGCAGCTACTATAAATGCTGTATTTCCACAATTGAAAGCCAGTACACCACTAATTTGTGGAGCTGTGCAAGCCACTGCATTGTCAACACCATGGTCCTGCAAATATTTCACAATAAAAAGCTTTGTGTTAACAAATGAAGGGATTCTGTTGACAAAAACATTGTCAGAGGGCTTTTATTTTGAAACAGAAACAGGAAGCGTTGAGTTAAAAATAAATTGTTATAGTTTTCCACTTCTGTGACAGATATAGACATTGAAACTCTAGTGACAGGTGTCAATATGGTTATCAAAAATATATTTCATAGTTTATTTTTGCTGAAAACGGGCAAGATTCCTATTCTCTAGGTGTTTTGATCTGAGCTATGCCTGAGCATCGCCTGAGCAGCGCTGGTCGCATGGGCAGTGCAGCTGCTCTAACCTGTTAACATAGGCACAGAAATAAAATGAACAAGAGGCTCCATGATGCACACGTGCTGCTCATACAGGCAGTGTGGTCCGGGTGTCTGCACTGGTGCAGAATGCGGCCTGCGGGTGAACTGGCCAGAGCACTGCATCAGACAGATCGACTTCCACTTCCTGCACAACACACCTGGCAAGCTCTCTCTCCCTCTGTCTACAAGGCTATGAGCCCCCTCTGTTGTTGCAGCATCTCTTTGTAGGATATGAAGAGAGGACTCAATGATGTCAACTTGAAGGCATGCAAACATGGACCGCGGGCTAAATCATATATTTACACTTTACGAAAAAAAAAGCACAGGAATCACAAAGGACTCAAACAGGGCTCAAACAGTAGTGCCAGTGATGTCAGCATTAACCATTTTAATCCAGCAGCTCCTCAGACAGGTACAGGTCACGTTACTTAGGCAAACCTGAAGTCCAAAGACACATTTTAGGCTATCTGACTCAGAATATATCTGAACTTAACAACAGTGAGATTAGCTGCTCAATTTGTAAGATGTACAGTGCTGCACCAACCTGTTAGCAATCTGACAGCCCGTTCGTGGGCCCTTGTGAGTTTTATTTGCTAAATTATGATATGTAAACATCTGCTGTATTTGTTGTTGTTGTTGTTTCGGTGGGTTCTTATCAATCAATTCAATCAATTTTATTTATAAAGCCCAATATCACAAATCACAATTTGCCTCACAGGGCTTTACAGCATACGACATCCCTCTGTCCTTTGGACCCTCACAGCGGATAAGGAAAAACTCCCCAAAAAACCCCCTTTAACAGGGAAAAAAAACAGTAGAAACCTCAGGAAGAGCAACTGAGGAGGGATCCCTCTGCCAGGACGGTCAGACGAGCAATAAATGTCGTACAGAACAGATCAACATAATAAATTAACAGTAAACTGTATGACACAATGAGACAGAGAGAGAGAGAGAGAGAGAGAGAGAGATGCAGGATAGACGGTAATGACAGTAGCTTACAACAACATTAATGAAAGTAATAATATTATAATTAATAACAATATATTAATATCTGATATTATACATGTGTGACAATAATCATATGTGTATAATAACAGTAGAAGTATGAGTAATGATAACAGCAGCAGCAGGAGGCATCTGGCAGGACCATGGCAGCAGCACAACCACACACATCACACTATCCAGGCACCGCTGCAATACGAGTTAACCTGAGAGACAGTGGAGCACAAAGGCTCCGGAGAAGAAGCCGAGTTAGTGACATCCAGAATGGCCGAGTTAGCAAGATGTAGTAATAGGACACGAGAGAGAGAGAGAAGGAGAGAAGTTGCCTCCGGCAGACTAGGCCTAAGTCAGCCTAACTAGGGGCTGGTACAAGGCAAGCCTGAGCCAGCCCTAACTATAAGCTTTATCAAAGAGGAAAGTCTTAAGTCTAGTCTTAAATGTGGAGACGGTGTCTGCCTCCCGGGCCGCAACAGGAAGATGATTCCACAGGAGAGGGGCCTGATAGCTGAAGGCTCTGGCTCCTGATCTACTTTGGGAGACTTTAGGGACCACGAGTAACCCTGCGTTCTCAGAGCGCAGAGTTCTGGTGGAATTATATGGCACTATGAGCTCTCTAAGATATGACAGAGCTTGACCATTTAGAGCTTTATAAGTTAACAGTAGGATTTTAAATTCAGTTCTGGATTTTACAGGGAGCCAGTGCAGAGAAGCTAAAACAGGAGAAATATGATCACGTTTCTTAATTCCTGTTAGTACACGTGCTGCTGCATTCTGAATTAGCTGGAGAGTTTTTATATGACCTGCCGTTCCAAAGCTATGCCCCTTCCACTGATGTGGGCAATTTCAAGAGACCACTACCACAGCAGGTGCAATACACGCTTCTAAAAGACAAATGCAGACAAAAAAGCATAATTTTGATCCAGAGATCAATATTAGCCACAGAGAAATGCTACTGATACAATTCCCACACATTCCCAGTGGTCCAGACAATCTAAATCCAGCAAAATATTTAGTCCAATCACATTATTACATCCATAGATATCCACTGCATTGTTTCAAATGCTTATATTTCTCCACATCCATAATTATCTATATCTCTTGTATGGAAATTGGAAATGGCTGACCACTGGCTGAGATCAAAACAGAGGCAAACTCCTGTTCTTTTCATTGTCACCCCACAGCCAATTGGCACTTCCAGTGCTGTTGCCTCAAGCCAGTGAGGGCCCTCTGTTGAAAGAACATCCATTCCTTACAATGCCGGGTTTAAAGCCAATCAATAGTGCCTGACCAAACCCTAGAAGAACATGTGGGATATGTTTATTTTCTGACATTGTCACTTACTTTACTTTACTTTATGTTTTGCAGCTAATGCTTTTATTTCAGTGTGTTGAAACTTCTAGAACTCAATGACAGGAGCACTTTCAGTGATTCTGACTGTTGGGGAAAAACATTCAAAGTGTTCCCTGTCAAATGAGACCATGCATGTACATGTTCTAAAGATGGAACAAGAGCAGCTTTCAATTTACTTCAGGCCAGTATTGAATGTATTTTGAAAACACAGAATGCATGTAACAGGCTGAAGCTGACACAGCAACTAAGAATGTCAACAACCAATGTACCCAGGGTACCGTGCACGTCATGTGACGAGGTCGGATTGAGAACATGCTGAATTGTCTAATACTGTCTTTTTCATCTGGTGATAGGGTTGTGTGAATTAAGGCAAAGGGCTGTAATCTTTATAAACAGATATCTATAGGCAATAGTACAAGATTTTGGTATCGTAAGTGTTGTGGTTTCCATTTGTAACACGACAAATCATGTTTGAACAGGCTTTTCTCATATACTATTCCTTGTTTTCCTACAAACATGAACAAACCCAAATTCATACATATCCCATGTAATCAGGAGCCAGCAATTTCTGCATAACCCATGTTCTTTGCAAGGCTGTGATCATGTGACCAATGTGCTGACGGGAGTAAACAAGGAAGCAGTCCTAACTAGTTTTTTTAAGGAGGGTGCTTGGGGTGGTGGATGGGTCACAAAACCATAGCCTTTGCCCTGGGATTTACCCTAGAACAGGGTGTGTTCAGAGCAATGTGAACTTTAAGTGAACTTTATGTCATTTTATGGTACATCCTCACTATGTTTCTTTTCCTTAACCTATCCACAGCAACTTTAATTGCCTAAACCTAACCTCTGTGACTTTATGTTAATTACGTAGCTTTACATTAAGGATGTAACTTCGTTCATGGTGCACTAATTCATAGGATATCATAGGAACGGCTGTGTGTGCATTTTTGTAGGATGTCATACAAACCGTTCTATAAGGATACATTGGTTAGAGTGGGCTTTGGTTTACTGCAGTATGTGTGGAGAGCAAAAGAGGCAGAACACATTGGCTAAAAATGCAAACTCAGAACCCCCTGAATACAACCTGATGATGATTTGGCTTTTTAATGAGCTTTTTTCTAATTTATCTCCATTCATATGCATATATGTGTTTATAGAGATTAGCCAAAGTGTTGTCTGAACCTGTCTCATGTTGCTAATTCTTTGGGAGAAAACGAGCAACACACAGTTTAAGTCTTGGCCTGGGTATCTGCTGGCTATGTCAGATCTCCTGAAATATTTACCATTGAACTTCCATTGTCAGATGATAGGTTCTGAGATTGAGAGCTCACTGGAGGATCCAATTAGCTTGCTTTACTACTGCTAAATGAATGAATGAATGAATGAATTAACTTTATTTATAAAGCACCTTTCATGCACAAAATGCAGCACAAAGTGCTTTGCAATTCAGATGGCAGAGACAAACACCAAAGAAAGAAAACCACGCAATTACACAACACTCATTCAAGGAGAAAAGAGAAGAATACAGAAATTTATCAATCAGTAATTAATCAAGTAAAAATAAAAATAAAAATGTATATACAAACATACAATTAAGAATATTAAAACAGATAGCTGGTAGTTATAGGCTATGTCAAAAAGGTATGTTTTGAGTCGTCATTTAAAACTATCCACTGAGCAGGTCTAATATTTAAATGCAGGGTGTTCCATAATTTTGGGGTGTAGCAGCTAAAAGACCAAGAAGAAGCTTCAGGGGGGACTGGGGGGGCGGTGCTCTCCCGGTCCGGAGTTGACAGGGGCACGTCACTGGGCCCATCACCGAAGAAGCGGGCCCCGCCTCCCACAAAATTGATTGTAATCACTGACTGTTAACACTGACATATGGACTATGTATGTGATAGACATTTGTAAGCTTATATAGGTCACCCCAACCAGGATGATTATGGTCATGGTTGGTAAAAACTTGACAAAACTGACTTGGGTCATATAGGTATAAAACATCAAATAAAATGTTGTGCTGCATGACTAGCTTTATTTTCACACTCACAGTTAACTTTACAACATGCAGAGAGCAGAAATATCACATTAAAACGCTTATGTCCCACTCGCTGGTCATCTCGCCATGATGCGTTGTTGCATTAAGGCACAGATATGGAGACATTATAAAAGCCCTCATCAAAATATCCCTTACCAGTGACAAAAAAGATGAGCGCGATGAAGCAAGTGTGCTCAAGAATGCCATAAGCAAATTTTCCTTCATATTTTTGGTCAACGTGCAGACCAAGATCTTGGAATGCGTAAACATTGCCTCACAGTTACTGCAAGGGAAAGACGCAGATATTCTCAAAGTATCTACTCTACTGCAAAACGCAATCAGTGTTTTGATGGAGTATAGGGATCAATTTGATGAGGCTAAGTCTGCCACTCTTGCTTTAGCTACAGTTTGAAACAACCAGGGCCAGAAAAGTTAAGGGTCACTTTGATGAATTCTCTGAAGACAGTCGCCTCACTGACGCAGAGAGCAACTTTCAGGTGAACGTTTTCCATGCCTGCCTCGATATGATCATCCAGCAACTTTCCCAAAGATTCACCAGCTTAAATGGAACTGCAAACATGTTTGAGGCAATTCACCCAACACACTGCTGCAAGCACAAGATGAGGAGTTACACCAAGCTGCCCAGCGGTTTAGTACGCACTACAGTCGGTACATTGCCCCCAGCTTCCCTGGCCAGCTGCTTTTTTTCAGAACCTGTTTCAGGGACCAGATACCAAAACAAAAGTCTGTCGTGCATCTAGCAAAAATGCTCATTGTAAACAACCCAGCAGTAACTGCTACATTCAGCAAGGTTTGCACAGCTTTCCTGTTATTTTTATCTCTTCCTGTCACTGTTGCAACCTCCGAGCGCTCATTCTCCAAATTAAAAATAATTAAAAACCATTTGAGGAGCATGATGGGACAGGAGAGACTGAGTGGACTGGCCATATTGTCCATAGAAAATAACCGAGTAAAGAAACTGGACATACAGCACATTGTGGATGAGTTTATGGAGCGCAAGGCTCGTCAAGTGCCATTCAAATAGTGGTGAGTGGGCCTACTACTTCAAAATGAATTTGTAGTTGTACATGAAGTTATGGGCCGCCATGCCAATTTTACTATAGCCTACATTCTAGGCTAGCTATAGTCTACTGCTCTCATTAGTTGAAGTGGGTTTCAGAATGATGTGGTCAATATCCATGGTGCTGAACTAAATGTAGTCGTTTTATTATGTGTTTGTTGCTCTTGTTGGACTTAATGTCATTATCTGAAGTGGGTTTCAAAATGATGTGGTCGCTATCTGTGGTGCTGCTGACTATCAAATGCTTTGAATTGTGCGTCAGAAATGTAGTAATGCTTGTAAGCCCCGCTGTTGCGGGCATGTGTATGTAGTAAAGCAATGTAATGTAAGCTTTATTGGGTTTAAAGGGCCCGATCATGTGCCTCGTCACCCGGCCTGGCTTTGATTTGTTCTGCTGCTCAGCATCCCCAAAGGTTTTTGTGCTGACATTAGGAACAGATAAAAGGGCTGCTGCGGAGGATCTCAGGATTCGTGGAGGGACATAAGGGGTGCCATTAAGATGCCATTAAGAGCCTGAAAAACCAAAAGAGGGATTTTCTAAATTCTAAAAGATACTGGGAGCCAGTGTAAGTTATGTAAAACAGCAGTTGTATGGTCTCTCTTTTTAGTTTTTGTTAAAACCCTGAATGGTCTGTAGTTTTGTAATGACAGTTTTAGGTAGGCCAGTGTATAGAGCATTACAATAGTCAGGACACCTGGAAACAAAAGCATGGACAAGATTCTTGCTGGCTCAGTAGAGGTCGTATCTTTGCTATATTGTGTATATGATAAAATGCATTTTTTGTCAACAAATTAAAATGAGCTTTAAAATTGAGATCACAATCAAAAATGACACAGAGGTTTCTTACTAGAGGTCATGTCTGTGTGGCCAGATGACCCAGTTTAGTGAGAACCAGGTCCTTCTTATATTTTGGGACAACTAGGAGAATCTCAGTCTTGTCTTCATTTAGTTTAAGGTTTTAAAGTTCTGGCTCATCCAATCATTGACAGCTGAAAAACAGTCAATAAGATGAGACAGGGTAGTTGGGTCATCTGGCTTTACAGACACGTACAGCTGTCTGTCATCAGCATAGCTGTGAAATGACACACCAAAATGACGGATGATAGATCCAACTGGCAACATCTAAACTGAAAAAAGCAAAGGTCCTAGGACACTGCCTTGGGCCACACCATAGTCAACATTAATTGTCTCTGATATGTGTTCCCCAATTCTGACCTGAAATTTCCTATCAGAAATATAGGAGTGAAACCAGTGAAGAACTATACCAGATAAGCCAGCCCGTTCCTCAAGACGGCCAAGTAGAGGATTTTGATCAATAGTGTCGAATGCAGCACTAAAGTCGAGGAGGATCAGGACAGACATATTCCCAGTGTCTGAATTTAATCTAAGATCATTTAAGACTTTAATAAGAGCTGTCTCTTGGGCAGCTGACAAAAAGGGAAAGACCATGTGACCACTTGGAAAGACAGCTGACAGGAGGGAAAAGACACTAAAGGTGCTGGCATGGGCTAGCAACCCATGGCAGCAGTGGTGAGGCCTAGCAGCCTTGCTACAACCAAAATTAGCTACAGCCAACATAGGAAAAATACCCCAAGGGTCAGCAAGAACACGGGTGGAAAATGACTCACAGGTGGATTACACAGTAACAGACACTGGAACGGACACGACTATGCGTTGGATCTGTGACTCAGTGAAAGAAGGGGGCACAGACCTATCCACCAGGGCTAGAATTAGCAGCACTCGGGGCAAGGCGAGCACATGTGTAGAGAATACAAAAGTAGCACAATCGAGAACAAGATGCTTCAGGTTTGTCCTTGCGGCTGGCAGAAAGCAACATCAATAAAGGGCCTCAGAACTCATCAGGGAGAGAAGAAGTGTGTGGCAAAGAAAGGGCAGAGTAGCCGGATTGATTAGTACTTCCTAACTCATATTGCAGCGGTGCCTGGATAGTGTGATGTGCGTGGTTTTGCTGCTGCTGTGGTCCTGCCAGATGCCTCCTGCTGCTGCTGTTATCATTAGTCATACTTCTACTGTTATTATACACATATGATTATTGTCACACATGTATACTATAAGATAATAATATATTATTATGAATTATAATATTATTACTTTCATTAATGTTGTTGTGAGCTACTGTCATTACTGTCTGTCCTGCATCTCTCTCTCTCTGTCTCTGTCTCTGTTTCTTTCTCTGTCTGTCTCATTGTGTCATACGGATTACTGTTAATTTATTATGTTGATCTGTTCTTTACGACATCTATTTCACGTCTGTCCGTCCTGGAAGAGGGATCCCTCCACAGTTGCTCTTCCTGAGGTTTCTACCGTTTTTTTTCCCCACCGTTAAAGGATTTTTTGGGGGGAGTTTTTCCTTATCCACTGTGAGGGTCCCAAGGACAGAGGGATGTCATATGCTGTAAAGCCCTGTGAGGCAAATTGTGATTTGTGATATTGGGCTTTATAAATAAAATTGATTGATTGATTGAAGTCAGTTGAGTAAGTCGGATGAAGTCCAGCAACAGGTAAAGAAAACCACAGTTTGCAGGATATCAGTAACACTGCCACTGAGGAGGAGGAGGAGGTAGTAAGAGGGGATGCAGGTGACACTGAGGTTAGCAGGCCAGTCAGAGAGAGAACCATGGAGCAAAAGGTTAGAGTTAGATGGCCTAGGGCAAATGACAGTAAGGAATGAGAGATGGTTAGTAGAGATTTGTCAGTGATCTTAAGCAGGCAGAGAGGTTTGGGGTGCATGAGAGAAAGAGGGGTGAGAGGGTACAGTCAGGTATGTCTAGGCGGCAAAGAGAAATAGAGAAGTTAGTTAAGGAAAGGCAACAGAAGAAGAAAGGGAGGGAATTAATGTGTTGCAAGAGGAGTTGAGAAGCAGGCTAGCAGCTCTTAGAAGGGCAGAGCATCTCAGGAAAAAGAGGAGGAAGAAGGAATATGTAAGGACAGCTTTTTTCAGGGACCCTTTTAAGTTTGTTAATGGATTGTTTAGCCAGTAAAAGGGAAGGCAGCTTAAAGCAGCAAGGCTAGAAGTTGAAGAATATTTAAGAAATACATATTCAGATTTAGAGAAGAATAGGATAGAAGGTTTTCCACTGGATATCCCTCCATTAGGAGGGATAGAGCATGAGATGGATGTCAGGCTACCTAGGTGGAAGGAAGTTCAGGAGGTGGTCAGGCGTGCAAAGGCTTCTTCTAGGGCCTAATGGAGTTCCCTACCGGGTTTATAAAAGTGCACCTGATATCCTTAAATTTTTGTGGAAACAACGAAGAATAGTACACAGGCAGTTGTTAACTTAGTGAAAGCATATTTTCAGGATATTAGGTTGTGTCTAAGTACAGCAGGTTTCACAACAGGTTGGCAGAGGCTAGAAATAGGTATTATGGCAGGGTGTACAATTTCTCGATTAGCATTTACTGTAGTGATGGAAGTAATCATCAGGGCTTCCAAGTTTGTGGTAGGTGGGGAGAGACGGTAGGATGGTGCATCTTCCACCGGCTTACATGGATGACATGACACTGGTGACCACAGTGCCATGTACAAAGAGGCTACTAGAGAAGGTAAATAAGAACCTCAAGTGGGCCAGCATGAAGATCAAGCCTAGTAAGTCTAGAAGCATCTCAATACGTCGAGGGAAGTTAAGTGATAAGAAGTTTGTCATAGATGTTGAGGAAATCCCAACAATTAGGGAAAAGTCAGTAAAGAGCTTAGCTGGGTGATACAATGTGGAGTTGAATGATGAGGAACAGGTGATGAAATTTAGAAAAGATGTGGCTGAAGGATTGGATAGAAAAGATAAATCAGAACTTTCAGGAAAGTTGAAGTTGTGGTGTTTGCAGTTTGGGCTATATCCTAGGTTAATGTGGCCACTGCCAATTTATGAAATTCCAATAACAGTTGTGGAGAGAAATGAAAGGTTGGTTAGCTCCTATATTAGGAAGTAGTTGGGGACTTCTAGGTGTCTAAGTAGTGTTACATTGTATGGAAAAGGGATACTTCAGCTGCCAGTATCTAGTTTAACAAAGGAATTTAAATGTACCAATGTCAGGACAGAGCTGTTGTTATCTGGGAGTAAGGACGTGGTAGTTAGGGGTGTGGTTCCAAATCCAACCAAGGGGAGAAAATGGAACCCAAGATCGGCAGTTCAGGAGGCAGAGGCAGCTCTTAGGCATGCAGAGATTGTAGATAATATTCAGTTTGGCCAGGGAGGTGTAGTGTAATGTACCTGTTTAGTCTTATGCTTTAGAATCAGTTGACCTTTAAAAATACATGTCCAGGCAGTATACTCTTCTTGATCATAACCAGTCACACCATGGTTTATTGTTTCATGTATCCACATAATGTACACACACACACACTCGTTGGTGTATTGTATTGGATGCAGGAACTGATAGGATCTGATGTTCAAGGACGAAAGTGAAAAGTACCTACGATCTGACCTAGGATTTGATGTGCATGTATGGCACCATTATATTCGGGCTTATGTGGGAAGGACTAAAGAGAGGAGCATAAAAGAGAGCACACAGAAAGCAAAACTTCAGTCCTGCTCCAGAGCTTGATTCATTGAGTTGTATGTGTTGTTTCCTGCGAACACATTAAACTCAGTTGCACTTGATTCTATGTGTCTCCAGTTTTAAAGATACTTATTGTGGACAAGAGCAAAAGTAGTCTAAAAGTTGAAGACGAGGTCGGGACCCACCAGGCCCAATTCCGGGCCATGAGTTCTGCTTCATCACGTGGCGAGCCAGCGTAGGGGGCAAGGAGGTCAGATCCTGAGGCCGGGGGCACTGGGCTGCACACCAGACGTACAGGTGGCCACCAGATAAGGTAAGCAGAGCCTTTTTCTGCCTAAAACTGGCGTGCGTCTGAGGTGCAGTGTTGGGAGCCGCCCGGGTCAGAGGTATTTGACAAATTCCTCTCCTAAAGAACCTAAAGTGTGATGTGATAGTTGCTAACTGATAACACAACACTGGGACATAGCTGATTTATTGCTGGAGACAACTGAATCTAGTGCAATAAGCATGACCTTGGTGCGGAGAGAGTGAATGAGTGTGTGTGTGTGTGTCATCTAGTGCAATAAGCATGACCTTGGTGCGGAGAAAGCGAATGAGTGTGTATGTGTTAAACAGTGACGGACTGGGACCAAAAAGAGGCCCTGGCATTTTTGACACAGAGGCCCCATATTTTCATATTATTTTACAAAGAAATATGCACTTTTACGTCATTTTAGATCATCAGTTCCTTATTTGTGAAAGAACAGGCGTGGTGTCTCATATCCCCCCTCCCACATATTACTAGGTACTATGATTGATGATTTTACACATACTAACATAAAAAACACTACCATTGGCGGAACATTTCAGAGCGCCACAGAGACACAGAGTGTTCCACAACTACCATAGAAACTCACACACTCACTCACTGCCTTGATGCACAATAGAATAGGAGATATACAGACACAGTCATTATGAATGATAAAATTGATTTGTGGCTTGCATGGGAGCATGTGGAAAGCTAACCCTATGATGAGAATACAGAAATTCAGAACGCACACCACGCAGTCAACTCACTACACTTGCACTGGTACAGTAGACAACAATGCACAGCACACAAGATAATAAGGCAGCAGCAGAACCCCCATAAATTCAGGCACGTTCAAAGGCCAGACTAATAACCTCAGTTAATAATACTAGCTCTATGTCTACCAAAACTGAAATCAAACTCCACACAACTTCATCCTAAAGGCTTAGCCTACCTCCACCATTAAACATAGGCGCCGCCTCTTGGACAGAATACAGCACAACCAAATTATAACAACAGAAAGTGTGGGTTGGTTCATAGAATATAATGGAGGCGGGCGTTTTGATGCACGGCGTATGGCGGCAGTGTGTGTTGCACTTTATAAGCCATAATAAATGTTAGAGCAGCCACAATGCATATTACAATAGCTTCACCAAAACATGACAAGAACACTGCACAGCTAGAGTACAAAAATAAATACGTGTCTCTCAGTGTCTTCTTTTAAATCTCTTCTTAAAACTCACATTTATCGTGTGGTCTTTTCTTAATTGATAGAAATTAATTATTGTAACTGTTTTTAAATTATTTGATGTTTTATTGTTTTTTGTACTTTATTGTTAAGCATGTTGTAACTCCATTTGAAAGGTGCTATACAAATTAAGTTATTATTATTTATTATTATTATTATTATTATTATTATTATTATGTCTTACCTTTAAGTAGTTAGCAGGCTGCGAAGGAGTTTGCTCTTCTCTGAGGCAGAGACCATACTGCTAGCTGCACTTGCTGCAGAGGTGCTCAGTCTGTTGCCGCCGGGTAAACACTTTTTTGTAAATAAATCTGATATTTTTGCATACTTTTCACTCTCCGCGAGCATAGCTTTCCTTTTTCTCTCTTTTTCTCCGCTCCGCCCTTCACCCGTCTTTTCGTGCCTTGATACATTTTCTTTTCTTGTTGTGATGTTGTCATTGACGTTGAGTGCATTACCCATCATTCATTTATCACTTGTCAGATGTCAAATGTCATCACTCAATGATCACGAGAAAATGCTTGATGACCAAAAACACTTTATATTACCGGTAGCCCCATTTCACTCATATTTATTTAAAATGATATTTAGGCTACTACTTATATGTAGTATTATATTGTAACTTGTGCAATGACCCCATTTCACCCTGACTGTATATATTCTGTTTGTGTAAATAATCTTGTTCAACTTACTATATATATATATATATATATATATATATATATATCTTGAAGCTCATTGAGAGAATGCCAAGAGTGTGCAAAGCAGTAATCAGAGCAAAGGGTGGCTATTTTGAAGAAACTAGAATATAAAACATGTTTTCATGTTATTTCACCTTTTTTTGTTAAGTACATAACTCCACATGTGTTCATTCATAGTTTTGATGCCTTCAGTGAGAATCTACAATGTAAATAGTCATGAAAATAAAGAAAACGCATTGAATGAGAAGGTGTGTCCAAACTTTTGGCCTGTACTGTATATATATATATATATATATATATATATATGTTTATGCTTGTTAATAATTCCTGTTTATTTAACTATATATTTGTAAATACTATTGTTTAAATTTCTTATATTTTCTCGTACCTTTCCTCTCTTGCAAGGAGCACCTGTAACATAAATAATTTCCCTTCGGGGATCAATAAAGTATTTCTGATTCTGATTCTGATTGTGGCTGATAAAAATGTTTTGTTTTGTTTTTTTGGCAGCTGGCGGCCGCAGGACCATGTGGCCGTTCTGGCATTTGCCCAAATGCCAGATGGCCAGTCCGTCACTGGTGTTAAACACATAAAAGGAGTGCCAAATACAGTACAGCAGAAAATAGATCACGTGAGTTAAGAAAAGAGAGAATGCATAAAAGCATTCTGGGGATACCGCTGTTAATCTCACAGCACCCCAAGCTCAGAAGCAGGGGCACTGCGTTAGAAAACAGGTCTGCACGGGCAAAATGCTGACAAAAAAATAAATCGCTAGGAGCCTTAAAGGACTGTGATAGTCCTCGTGGACGTGCTGACGTATTGCGGTAAGCGAGCTGTGTCATTTCCGGTGTTTCTGTGACAGCGTCTCTGTACTGCTCTGGTGAATTCTAGTAGCCTGTTTTCTCACTTCAGTTGCTTTAACGTCTACTTCCAGTCTTAACCCACACTGGTTCTGTTTAAGCACTTACAGCTCTCCTCCTTTCTAAGACTTTCTCGCTAAGCTCTTAGCTGTTGTTTGCACATTACTAGCCTTGGTAGCTACATTAGCTTTACAGCTAGCGATGGCTTCTCCCTCTGCTCTTTCTTGCTCGGTGTGCCAAATGTTCAGTTATGCCTCTGCCTCCTTTAGCGACAGTGGTAATTGTAATAAGTGTAGCTTATTTGCTGCGTTGGAGGCGAGGCTTAGTGAATTAGAAGCGCGGCTCCGCACCATGGAAAACCATTCAGTAGCTGCGGTAGTTAGCCAGCCCCCTGTAGCCGGTGTGGAGCCATATAGCATAGCCTTAGCCTCTGCTAACTGTCCTCCGGTAACTCCCGTTCAGCCGGGAGGTTGGGTTACGGTTCGCCAGAAGCACGGCTCCAAGCTGAAGCCCGCGGCTCACCACCAGCCTGTTCACGTTTCCAACCGCTTTTCCCCACTCAGCGACACACCCACTGAGGATAAAACTCTGGTTATTGGCAGCTCTATTCTGAGGAACGTGAAGTTAGCAACACCAGCGGCCATAGTCAAATGTATCCCTGGGGCCAGAGCGGGCGACATTGAATCTAATTTAAAACTGCTGGCTAAAGCTAAACGTAGATTCAGTAAGATTGTTATTCACGTCGGCGGCTGCGGACTCAGAGTCGCAGTCCTATACGCCTCTCTGAGCTTCTAGTTCAGTTACCCAGCCATAGTTTTCATAGTTTTATACAAACGGTGTCTGTCCCCCGACCACCTAAATTATTTAAATCTAAAATTAAACAAAGAGGAGTTGTGCATAACAACCTCATAAAAATTAAAACCTCTTCTGTGACAGAAAGACAAAACAGGAGAATTAAATGCGGACTGTTAAATATCAGGTCTCTATCGTCTAAAGCAGTGTTAGTAAACAAATTAATATCAGATAATCATATTGACTTACTCAGTCTCACTGAAACTTGGCTGTGTCCATATGAATATGTCAGTCTAAATGAAGCCACTCCTCCCAGTCATAGTAATACCCACATTCCTCGAGGCAGCGGCCGAGGAAGGGGAGTTGCAGCCATTTTTAACTCTAGTCTGTTAATCAGCCCTAAACCTAAACTAGATTTTAATTCATTTGAAAGCCTCGTTCTTAGTCTTTTACATCCGACCTGGAAAACCTCGCAGCCACTTTTATTTGTTATAGTGTACCGTGCTCCTGGCCCGTATTCTGAATTTGTACCTGAATTCTCAGAGTTTTTATCCAGTTTAGTTCTTAAATCAGATAAAGTTATTATTGTAGGCGATTTTAACATTCATGTTGACGTTGATAATGACTCCCTGGCTACCGCGTTTATCTCATTGTTAGACTCCATTGGCTTCAGTCAGGGTGTACATGAACCCACTCATTGTTTTAACCATACCCTCGATCTAGTTCTGACGTATGGAATTGAAATTGATAACCTAAAAGTCTTTCCACAGAATCCCTTGTTATCGGATCATTATCTGATTACTTTTGATTTCTTTTTACTCGGTTACACGCCACTCAGCAACAGTTACTATACTAGATGTTTATCAGATAGTGTTGTTGCAAAATTTAAGGAAAAGATTACTCCGTCGTTAAATTCAATACCAAGTCCTTCAGTAACAGAGGTTTCCCATACCGACTTTGATCATTTTGTTGATAGTGCCGTAGGCTCGCTGCGAACAACACTTGACTCTGTAGCTTCTCTTAAAAAGAAAATAAAAAAGCAAAGAAAGTTTGCTCCTTGGTATAACTCTCAAACCCGTAAGTTAAAACAAATATCGCGAAAATTTGAAAGGAATTGGCGATTAACCAAACTGGAAGAATCTCGTTTAATCTGGACAGACAGTCTCAAAAGTTAGAAGAGGGGCCTCCGCAATGCCAGAGCAAACTATTACTCAGTATTAATAGAAGACAATAAGAACAACCCCAGGTTTCTTTTCAGTACTGTAGCCAGGCTGACTGAGAGTCAAAGCTCTATTGAGCCTTGTATTCCTTTAGCCCTTAGCAATAATGATTTTATGAGCTTTTTTAATGACAAAACTCTAACTATTAGAGGCAAAATTCATGACCTCCTGTCCTCAGATAGTACCTATCTAACCTCAAACACAGCTGTAAAACCTAATATATATTTAGATTGCTTCTCCCCAATTTCTCTTCAAGAATTGTCCGCAGTGATTTCTTCATCTAAATCATCAACGTGTCTCTTAGACCCCATCCCAACTAGGGTACTTAAGGAGGTCTTTCCTTTAGTTAACACTCATATATTAGATATGATCAATATATCCTTATTAACAGGCTATGTACCACAGTCTTTTAAGGTAGCTGTAATTAAACCTCTACTAAAAAAGCCCGCCCTGGATCCAGAGGTGTTAGCCAACTATAGACCAATATCTAATCTTCCCTTTATGTCAAAGATCCTTGAGAAAGTAGTCGCAGACCAGCTGTGTGATTTTCTCCATGATAATAATTTATTTGAGGAATTTCAGTCAGGATTTAGAGTGCATCATAGCACTGAGACAGCACTAGTCAAAATACAAATGACCTTCTGATTGCTTCAGAAAAAGGACTTGTCTCTGTACTTGTTTTATTCGATCTTAGTGCAGCGTTTGACACTATTGACCATCAAATTCTACTGCTGAGACTGGAACACTTAATTGGCCTAAAAGGTTCTGCACTGAGCTGGTTTAAATCTTATTTATCTGATTGTTTTCAGTTTGTTGACGTTCATAACGAATCATCCTCACGTACCAAAGTTTGTTTTGGAGTTCTGCAAGGTTCTGTGCTCGGACCAATCCTATTTACTCTTTATATGCTTCCTTTAGGTAACATCATTAGAAATCACTTTATAAATTTCCATTGTTATGCGGATGATACTCAGTTGTATTTATCGATGAAGCCAGAAGAAACTAATCAATTAACTAAACTCCGTAACTGCCTTAAAGACATAAAAACTTGGATGAGCACCAATTTCCTGATGTTAAATTCAGACAAAACTGAAGTTGAAGCCGTGGTCCTGCCAGATGCCTCCTGCTGCTGCTGCCATCATTAGTCATTAGTCATACTTCTACTGTTATTATACACATATGACTATTGTCACACATGTATACTGCCAGATATTAATACATACTTTCAACATGTTGTACCACAGTAGCCAGAACTATAACTATAATATTATTACTTTCAACAATGTTGTTGTAAGCTACTGTCATTACCTGCATCTCTCTCTCTCTCTCTCTCTCTCTCTCTCTCTCACTGTCTCATTGTGTCATGTGGATTACTGTTAATTTGTTATGCTGATCTGTTCTGTACGACATCTATTGCACATCTGTCCGTCCTGGAAGAGGGATCCCTCCTCAGTTGCTCTTCCTGAGGTTTTTACCGTTTTTTTTCCCCGTTAAAGGGGTTTTTTGGGGAGTTTTTCCTTATCCGCTGCGAGGGTCATAAGGACAGAGGGATGTTGTATGCTGAAAAGCCCTGTGAGGCAAATTGTGATTTGTGATATTGGGCTTTATAAATAAAATTGATTGATTGATTGATAGTGAAGGAAAAATTAACTGCTAGGTGCCTTAAAGGACTGCGATAGGAAAGGAAAAATAAATCGCTAGGAGCCTTAAAGGACTGCGATAGTAAAAGAAATAAGAGTCGCTGGGAGCCGATAGGACTGCGACAGCGATCGATCAAAGTGTAAAAATTGTAAATATTATAGAAGAAGACAGGAGTT
The DNA here is from genome assembly GCF_011397635.1 of Epinephelus fuscoguttatus. Lineage (NCBI taxonomy): Eukaryota > Metazoa > Chordata > Actinopteri > Perciformes > Serranidae > Epinephelus > Epinephelus fuscoguttatus. The sequence goes on from NC_064757.1 coordinate 3,862,110, forward strand.
GTTGTAAATACAGTTAAGATAAATTGACGTGTGTAGATAAAAATACTGATGACATAAAAGACTAATGACTAGACTAAGAAGAGGAGCGTAGGAGGTAGATAAAAAGAGTGCCTCCCAACCAAATAGAGGCACCAGCACCCTGAGGACAGAGACATGGAACTAGGAAGAGCTGTATAACAGAGAAGGAAGAAAGTGAATTAAGGAGGAGACAGGAGAAGCATGGAACGCTAACCAGACCACCCAAAGTCTGTTCAAAATGATGGTCAAAATGGCCATGCCAGAAGAGGTGCAGCGTTGCTTGGATGGTGTCGTAGGACTGATGAAGATGGACTGGCCTATGTTCTCAGAACATATCACCCATCATGTGGAGCACTACAGGAAGGAGAAGAAAAAACAGGAAGAGGACAACAAACAGCTAGCCACCAGGCTGACACAGTTACATTTGGGGGAGCTGAGCATAACTAGCTAAAAAGGAAAAAGAGAAAACAAAGATCCAGGCTTCTGTTGTCATGGCCAATCAGGCAACGCCACAAGCTGCCCAACCCCTGCCAGCGCCTCAGATGGCTGAGCAAATGTCCCATATAACCCCGCCAATACCACACATCACCACTACTACTATCCACAAAAGGCAGGTGGAAACAACGGTAACCAGAGGCCCCCGAGGGGGCAGGGTTGGGGCAGACCAAGGGGAGGACCAGCAGGCCAAGGAGGATGGAGAGGGGGACCGAACTTTCCTCCAGGACCCCAGCCACCTCAACAGCAAACCTATCAGCAAGCCGCACCCTATCAGCAATCAGGCCCCCAAGAAATGAACACAGGCTATCCAGGAGCGAATCCTGCTGCACCTGACAACTTGTGCTGGGGTTGTTACCAGCCCGGCCACTGACGTAGGGAGTGTCCGGTCAATCCATGGGAAGGTCCAGCAGAAAACTGGCCTAACACGGAGACAGGGCGCCCATGATAGGGCTGCCCAGAGAAGCCTGAGGGGAAAGTAATGTCACCAGTCATTTCGTTACAGCCACACGACGAACCAACTTTGCCTGTTGTCATCCATGAACAAGCATACCCTTTTATGGTGGACACAGGGGCTACATATTCATGCATTGGAAAAGAAGGCTCTAAACTCCCCCTCTCTAAGGCATCAAGACCATGGGCTTCTCTGGGAAATCACAGGTCTAACCACTGACAGAGCCCGTTCCAATACTCATCGCAGATAAAGTGCATATTTGCACCCCTACTCTATTCAGCTCATACGCCAGTGAATTTATTAGGTAGAGACATACTATTAGAATTTCAACTAAAACAGGCAATGAGGCAACCGCATACAAAGCGCTGGTTGATGGTATCACACACGCAGATGGCAGTCACCGACGAGCATGCACAGTTACTCAGAGAAGTTCCTTCACACCTATGGACAGCACATGAGACAGACGCAGGCTTGATAAAATCCACACAACCCGTCCACATTCCACTAAAACCACATGTTAACCTACCATATCAGAGACAGTATCCTCTCCCACAACATGCCATTGACGGTATCAGACCCACCATCGAGGGCTTGGTGAAAGCGGGGGTACTGATCAAAACCAGGAGCCCCTGCAACACTCCCATTTTTCCTATCAAAAAAACAAATTCCTCAGACTGTCGTCTAGTGCACGATCTGAGAGCAGTTAATGCAGTGGTAGAGACGGAGACACCACATGTGCCAAACCCACACAGGTTGCTTTCGAACATACCCCCAGAAGCTCGGTGGTACACAGTTATTGATTTATGTTCAGCTTTTATTAGCGTACCCCTCCACCCAGATTCTCAGTATCTGTTTGCGTTCACCTATGAAGGTCAGCAATATACGTATTCACATCCCGCAGAGGGGTTCTCGGATTCCCCTTTGATCTTTATCCGTGTGTTGACACAGGATCTAGCCAATTTGGCCATGCCGAGCACTGTACTACAATATACAGATGATTTGCTTGTTTGTAGCACCTCTAAGGAGCAGTGTCAGAAAGACTCCATTGCAGTGCTCACAGCCTTAGCCTTAGACACAAGGTCAGCAAGGACAAATTGCAGTTCTGCCAGCAGTCAGTAGAGTACTTGGGCAAACAGTTGAGTGGGGATAAAAGATGCATTGCCCCATCACAGATAGAGGCAGTAAGTAAGGCTCCTCAACCTTGTACAGTGGGGCAAATGCTGTCTTTTTTTGGCATGACAGGATACAGTCGACCATGGATTTGTGACTATGCCATAAAAACTGCTCCACTCAGAGCATTAGTAAGAGCAGCAGGACAGACAAATAATACAACACAGCTGGCCTAGATAGAGGAAGCAGAAGGTGCATTTCAAGCTCTAAAAATAGACATGCAGTCCACCCCAGCGTTAGGCACCCCTAACTACGCTAAGCCTTTCCATCTCGATGTGGCAGAGAAATCTGGATTTGCATGCGCCGTCCTAATGCAAGACACACCCACAGGGAAGCAACCGCTAGCATATTATAGCACCAAACTCAATAACATAGAGGCAGGTTTGCCTCCCTGTGATCAAGGGCTGGCAGCCGCCGTTCTTGCGTTTCAGACAAACGGCAATTTTGTACTACGTACCCTGTTGCTACAACATGCTATAATTTGGGTGCATGGCAGTGACCATTGTGCAAGGGGGGAGATCCTCCGGAAGTTGCAAGCAACATGGTGGTCACCATCAGGAAAGTTTTCACAGCCCCACTGGCGCACATACTGTACCACCCCCAGATGGTCCTTTCAGACACTTCATGTTAGACTACACAGACATGGGAGCACAATCCAGAGAAAGAGGAATGAGATACATTCTGATAGTCATATGCAGATACAGCCGATGGGTAGAAGCAACAGCCACAGCCCGATCAGATCGCAGGACAGTTGCAAAATTCCTCTGCCGAGAAGTCTTCCCGAGATTTGGGTTGCCAGACACCATATCATCAGATAACGGTAAACACTTTGTATCAAATGTAATACAAGAAACATTGAAGCAACAGGGCATCAAACAAAAGTTTGGCTACGTCTACCACCCTCAATCACAGGGGGCAGTAGAAAGAGCAAATGGGATTCTAAAAACAAAAATAGCCAAGATAGTAGCAGACAGCGGAGACAAGCTACTGGGTAGACGCTTTGCCGCTTGCACTAATGTCACGCATCTAACACGGCATGAAATGCTCACAGGTCGACCCATGCCAATACCTTATTTGAGGGGGCCATATGAAGGGCCCTAACTGGAGCAGCTGTAAAATGAAATGTTTGACTATTTACGAAGTTTAACTCATATCCACAGGGCCATCTTCCAGCAGGTGAAAGGGGCCACGGAAGACAGGAGGGTTGAGATCCCAGAGGACCTTCAAAGAATACTCCCAGGAGAGTGGTTGTACGTCAAGGTGTTCAAAAGAAAGTGGGACCAACCAAGAAGGGAGGGTCCATTTGAGGTTATAGTAGCAACCCCAACAGCCTTGAAAGTTGGACGTTTGGTTTCATCTTAACCACTGCTGCCGAGCTAACAACCCGGAGAGACCTATATCCCGACCGAGGACCAGACAGAGAGCACCTCCCTCTGGGCCGCAAGGGGAAGGCGAGGTCACCCCAAGGGGAGTAGGGGGTCATCTGGGAGGAGAAGGTGATGCCTCCCCGCAGAGTCAGGGGACAAGGCGCTCCTCACGCTTGGCGGCCAGACGGGGCCAGAGCGACATCCAGAGTGACAGCAGCAGGTCGTTGCCCGAGAGGGTGTCATCAGACAGTACCACGGAGGGGAGCACCTCCTCTACAGTGGCTAGCGATGAGTCTCATGAGTTGACACCTGACAGCCGCAGGGATGATGATGAGGGCGCAGGGACAGCAGGAACAGAGGAGGCAGAGGAAGAAGAGGAAGAAAGAAGCAGCACAGAGGAAGGCGAAGCAGAAGGCCAAGACAGTACAGAAGCAGACACAGGAAACACAGACCCAGCAGATGCAGATGCAGGAGACTCAGACTCAGGACAGGGACCAGCACCCTAGCAGGCCCCTTAGTGACGGGCCCCTAGTCAATGCAGGAGGCCAGGGCAGAATATGTGGTGGGATCCAGGCAGGAATAATAGCGGCAGTGCTACTAATGCTACTACTTGCCTCAGGAGTAAAACCAGGTGAAGGAATAGAACACAGCAGACAGAATCAGGGGCAGATAGACAGATGTCTACTTGCATTAGGATCTGTGGCCGCAGAGCGCAGACAGATACCTAAGAGAGAAATAGTGCAACTAACCTACTACAAATCGCATGTGTATGACGACATACTGATGGAGGGCCCAGAGAATGGGTATCGGTCCAGTTTGTGCATGTGTGTGTTCGGACCTGTATGTAATTGACAAACAGAGTGAAAAATTGAATTTCCTCTTGGGGATTAATAAAGTATACAAAATTTAAAAAATTAAATAAAAAAAAAAAAAACATCAGGTTGCGTGGCCGGTCTATAGGACCACAATGTAGTGCCGACGGGAGTGTGACAGCAAGAGTCTGGTGTGATGGTAATGATTGTACTGACATAGACACTAGGCACACGATAACCATAGAATTGTGTAAGGAGAAAGAGTCATGTAGGAGTAAGGGATAGCCATCAGACACACAGCACCCAGGTAGCACTTGCTGTCACCAGACCCAAAAATACTAACAACCTTTCTACTAACCTATGAATTTTCTCTCTAACACTGAGGGCTCTAGTTTCCTGGCTCAGTGAAGGGTGGCGCAAGGTGGCGCAGGGTGGCGCAGGGTAGTGAACCCTGTGCAGAGCTAGTTTCGAGCAGCGCAACCGAAGGCAAGCTCAGTTTGGTAGTTTGGCAGACCAAAGTGCGCTGAGATGGGTGTGGCGGCGCAGCAGGGGGAGGTGTCGACAGATGCAGCTTGGTGCAGTGACAGTTTCATGCCAAAACGCTTCGCCGAAGGTGCGCTAAAAGCTTGCCAGCTGAAACCAGGTCTACTGTCAGCACAGGCGGAGCGCAGCCGGTGTAAGCCGAAGTTTGGCTGACCTGGTGGACAGTGCGCACACGTCACCAAAACTTCCCAGGCAGGTTTCCAGAATGTCAGGCACATTAAAGATGCAATAAATACCCCAAAAAACACTATTCAATGCAACTATCTGCAATCAGCACATAATTGTATCTCTATATCAACTGTCCCGTCACATCTGATGTCAGATCAAAGGAGATTGGCACCGTTTGGCATGTTTGGCACGTGTAATGGAAACCCAACCTGATTTGATTAACACAGCTGCAAAATAATGTGTTCACATCCCTCTCAGCCAACCACAAACAGCCACAGCATCAGATAGGGAGTATATATTCAGCATCAGTCATCTTAGAAAAGTCAAAAGAAAAGAAACAGAGTGATACTGCAAGAGAGAAAGAGAGAGCGCACGCACAAGAGAAACGCAACATTGATTTACAATTGTGGTGACCTCCTCCCAGGCTACCTTTGCATCATCAGCCCGTGGAGGTCTGCTCGCAGTTTCGTATATTCGGACACTGCAAGCTTGGACCTCCTGGACCAAAACATGAGTTTCCTCCTAGGAGAAGTTTGGCTGTCTGACACTGCTGCTCTCTTCTGCCATGGCGAATTGAGTAAACTCTCATTACGCCTTCGCGCGGCACATTTAAGGGCGAGGAGAGGGGCTCATTTGATTGGTGTGATGTGTGTAAAAGCCACTTCACGCCTTCTCTCCTCCCTCTTTCCGACTTGTGCAGGTAGGAGGGACGAAGGTGAGAAAGAGGAGTAGCTGCGGCAGGCACACGGTGTGCCAAACTTGCAAAATCCGCCTGGCCACACCCAGTTGGCGAAGCGCAGGTGCGCTGTGCCCCCGCCTCGCCCAGTCTGCAAAACTAGAGCCCTGAGTGGTGGGAAGGAAAGGGAGAAGGCACAGGGAAAAGAGAAAAATGACTTGAAATAAAAATGTCCCCTTACAACACATAGATAAGTGCAGAGTATGGCCAACCAGTGAACCCCCTACCCATACCCGCAGAGCCCAAGGTGCCACCCCAGGCCGAGCTACCAAGAGCTCTCAGCCATGCAGTATCGCCCAGACCACCACTACCCGGCTCCTGCAATGATCAACACACCACCACCCCCATATGTGCTGCAAGGAGGAGCCCCCATCGAGGCCCACTGGTACCAATATTCCACGGTGACCTCGTTGAGGACCTACATGCCTCCAGTTCTGCAGCCACCGCTAATGCTCAATCCAAGCCAACCCCTCTTCAACTCTGCGGACAACTCACAACGTGCCCTGCCAGGTTCTCAGCCCCTGTTTGAGACCCCCGTCCCAGGGATGGCCACGAGAGAATCGGGATCAACCATGACCGGGGAGATGGCAGGCCAAGGAACCTACAACCAACCCCCCAGCAACATCAACCTGTATGACATGGCCCAGCCAGGACCAAGCCAAGTGAAAAATCTTTGGGAGGGACACCCAGGCAACGTGGCACCTCCCCCATCTCAATACATGACGCTGAAAGTGCCTGAGCCTCAACCAACCCCCATGATGTCACAGCCACTGCAGAGTGATTGCACTGAGGACAAGCGGTGGATGGCACCACTGTCCTGTCCATCCTCTGAGACGGCCTCATCCTCAGAGGATGTACCAGAAACAGATGCAGAGGGGCCACTACCCCCGCTCACGTCCTACTCCCCAACCAGCGCACCTGTCAATGAGCCCCAGCCAAAGCCAGACCCACCGCAACCGGTGCCAGTGAACGCACATAAGCCCCTGCCCCAGACACCAATGTCCCGAGCTATCAGAGCTTGGCTGCAGCAGGATTACAAGGTGTGTCCCGAAGAGGTAGAGAGGCATCTTCGTGAGCTACAGACAAAGAAACCCACAACAGAGAGATACAAGCTGCTCGTGGACCATCTGCAAACCCTGCTCCACAATATTCCCTTGAAACCCTACCATCATCTAGTGAGTAGGCTCCCCCTGGAGTTGTGCCCAGGACTGCGCAAAGTGTGCTACGCCATCCACAAGGTGGATAGAAAGACACTGGGCCCTGATGTCACAGTGCGAGCAGGACCAACAGGAGAAGGTAAATCTGCGCACTTAACTCAACATCCTGACGAGAGATAACCGTGACCTGCGGAAGCAGCTGGCAATCGAGAGTTGGAGCATGAGATCGAGCTGCTGAAGGACCAAGTTGCAGCCTAGCATCGTTATATCACTATGAATACACTGGAGTGATAATATATCCCACTGTGAATTATCTTGTGTGTTGCACTATTCACCTTTGTAATTTTCTGATCAAGCACTGTGATAGAGTGTCACTACTGATTGTGTGCCTTACCCTTGTCTTGCCTAGATAAATTATAACCAGTAGAGTTGAATCACGTGTGATGCCTAGCCAGCTGCTTGAATAGAAATGGGACATTGCAGTCCCAGAGGAGGGAATATATATTTTCTCCTCCGCCATGTAGTGGGACTTGTTAGCCCCAAAGGGGGGAATGTAGTGTAATGTACCTGTTTAGTCTTATGTTTTAGTATCAGTTGACATTTAAAAATACATGTCCAGGCAGTATACTCTGCTTGATCATAACCAGTCACTCCATGGTTTATTGTTTGTTGATGGCTGCTTTAATCCTTGCACTTGTTCATAATAGTATCCCCACTCTTCTTTTCTCCTTTGGAGCCAATTTCACCGTATAGTGCTTTTCTGGGCAGTCTAAACCCGCCTCCTCTAGGGTCATATCAGGACAAGCTGGAATTTCCCTAACTTTCCACCAGTGTTTCTGAGCCCATCCTCATTTAGAAATGATGAACAGTGAATCCTAGGTACTTCTCCACCACAATGCTTAAGTGCTCAATGAGTGTATGTGTGTCATAAGAATACATGAAATAATAACCCAGTGTGTGATTTGTCAGTTGCACAGAGTACATTGCTTCAACACGTATCTTTTAAAAGTCAACTTAAAGGTACAGTATAAACACTTCAGTAAATCAGTACATTACACTACAGGGGGAGGGAGCGTCTGCCCCTCTTTTTGTTGTACTGGGTGATGATGTTGATCCAGAAGTGATGAAGTGGATCTGAGTAGGGCTTTGGGTTTGCACCCAAGCTGGAGCCAGGTGTCCTCTGGAACAGTGACTGAAACAGCGGCTGGAGAAGAGGCGCAGCCACCGCAACTACTCTGCGTAGCCTGAGGAGTAGCCACGTCATCAGGGTAGTGAGCAGTGGTGGCAAGATCTTCAGCAGCTGTGGTGGTGCCTTGTGCATGGCCAAAGATGATAGAGTCCAAGTGCTTCTCAGCCTCCTGGATTTTGTGGAATGTGAAAACTCTATGCTCCAACTCTGCATTCTTGTCGAGGAGAAAGTCACAGTTCGTGCAGCCCGATGGTGACGTAAGCATAGTCATGGCTGCTTGAGCATGTGCTCAGCTTGTTTCTCAGCTTAAAGGTTTACAAACCAGGCATCTGATTGTTGTGGTCTTTGTCCAGGTAAAAGCTATTGTTTAAACAAAGGGGATCTAAAAACTGTATCATAGAAAAGTAGCTTAAATTAGATAAAAGTCTGTTTGTGGAGAACCTTTCATGGATACTGACATGCTGCATGCCAACAGGAACAGGAAGAAACCTGTGTCTCTCCAGTTCATTGTTGAGAATTGAGAGGTGCACTCATCGGCAGATAGGTCCCATATAAACGCTGATTGTATTTCTTTTTAAAACGTAATCAACCTTTGCTTTTTGCAAATTACACAGTGTACTTGCTGTTTTTAATGAAGTAAAAACCAACATAAGATTTAGAAGGTAGAGTGGTAAAGGGATAATATCACTTAAGTATCTGCTGGAAGATAACCGTTGCCTTGAAATGTTTGCATAAAAGGAAAATCACTTGTATGAGTATACAGTTTGTGTGTGTGTGTGTGTGTGTGTGTGTGTTCTCTTGCTCACAAACACATACACAATCTGCTGAATCGTCCTGTCTGTTAGCTGCAGCTGGCACTCTGTTGCCTTGCTATCAGTCCCTGCAGCATATGCTACCAGGTGCTCTCTCCCTCCAAATGCAATCTTTCATCAAGGTAACCCAACTGCAGACAAATTAATTAGGAGAATATCAAGTCAACAGAGCTAGGCCCAGAAGTTGAAGGTGGCGTATCAAAGCAGAAAGCCAGATTTTTTTGGCTTCTGTCCCTTTCTTTACTTGTCTCCCCCTATGAAAAGCCTTTTCTAACAAATAATGCAAATTTGCTTTGCTGCTGGAAATGCAACCATGTTGAAAGAATAAAGTCAAAGCAGAATTGCTGATTTTGAGAGAAGATCAATGATTTTAAAGAGTTTATCACCTATGTAATTACTGATCATGTAAATATATGACACGCACTTCATTACATAATTTGATTAAATATCAGTTCAATTTTATTTATAAAGTCTAATATCACAAATCACAATTTGCCTCAGAGGGCTTTACAGCATACAACATCCCTCTGTCCTTTGGACCCTCACAGCGGATAAGGAAAAACGCCCCCAAAAAACCCTTTAATGGGGAAAAAAATGGTAGAAACCTCAGGAAGAGCAACTGAGGAGGTATCCCTCTTCCAGGACAGACAGACGAGCAATAGATGTCGTACAGAACAGATCAACATAATAAATTAACAGTAATCCATATGACAAAATGATACATAAAGAGAGACAGAGACAGAGAGAGATGGAGGGCAGACACTAATGACAATAGCTTACAACAACTGTAATTTAAGTAATAATATTAAAATAACAATTACTGCTATTGTGATACAATATGTTGTAAGTATATGTTAATATATGATAGTATATGTATGTGACAATAATCATATTTGTATAAAAACAGTAAAAGTATGACTAGTGATAACAGCAGCAGGAGGCATCAGACCACGGCAGCAGCACAACCACATCACACGATTCAGGCACAGCTGTGATATGAGGTAACCTGCCAGACAGTGGAGCACAAAGGCTCCAGAGAAGAATCCTAGTTAGTGACATGCAGTAGAACTGAGTTAGCGAGATGCAGTAACAGGACATGAATGTTAGCAAAGGAGAGAGAGAGAAGGTGCTTGGTGTATTAGGAGGTGTATTATAGGCAATTCACTTCTCAGTGTCATGTCTAAATAAGGCCTTGATAACAATCTTCCAACCCACCTGTGGTATTGTCTATCAAAGAATTATGATGTGTAAAAAACAGCTGTGTTTGAGTGGTGACTCATACAACATATAGCTGGAAAGCTACATTATTGTGATTGATGCAAACTCTTTCAAGATACAACCACCACAGCACTTTGAATAAATGCTTCTGTCAGACGAACAAAAAAACAAGTATAACTGGCCTACAGAGCCTTTCTATATTCCACCGATTGATAATATTCCAACAAAAACTGACCTGACCAACCTGATCTCATTCTGTCTGTCAGTTGTTGAAAACTGGTGCTTGGTCAGTGACTTCCAGTGACGAAAAAAGGCATCCTTTCATGTTGGCATGATATGCTGGTGATTGCCGTTATTGTTTAACAGTGCCTGGCAGTGTTTGGAGGAACTGAAGCAGGACCACCATGAAAGTTAAGGGGGTGTCAGTCCGAGTAGGGTGGGCAGAAGGGGTGGTAGATGGGTCCAACAACCACCGACTTTAACCCAGGAAGCCAGTGTGTACTTCCCGTATGATTGTAAAGCCAAACCCTGTTCTTTCTTTCCCACACCCAACCACATGCATGTGTAGGCAAAACATAATCATGTGCATGTGCTGTTGAAGGAATAAAACAACAGTTTTTGGTGTTGTATCAATGTAATGTGTTTATTTTGAAAGAGGCTATATGCAAACTGTCAATTTCCTGTGAAAACAGAAGTGTATTTGAATAACAGATGATGGATGAAACAGGTCGATGTTGACATGGTAACCCAGAATGTCAACAACAACCAACACACCCAGGGTACCTTGCACATCATATCTCAGCATATAAAGTCCATGACCAAACATTAATATGTGACGAAGTTGGAGTGAGAATGTATTGTCCTGACACGTTGTCAAAGGTCCAGATGATTCAAATCTTCATGCTAAAAAACATGCTGCAGAAAGCCAACACAAAAACGTGAATGGCAAACATGCTGCAAATCGAGGCCCTAATTATCTCTGCCCAAATCCGCTGAGCGAGACATCAACAAAAATATGCAATTTTTGCAGCAGTGTGATATGCTGCTGGGTGTGTTGGTAGTTGTTGACATTCTGGGTTACCATGTCAACTTTGACCTGTCACTAACAACAGAGATAAGAGGGTACCTAGCGCGTCATATTTTGATGCACAAGTCCACTGAGAAAGTGGCAATATTTGACAAGCTGGGAATAAGAACACATCGCTCCACCAGGCATAAGCCTGAAGGAAATCATGTGTTTTATCGTCTGTGTGTGTGTGTGTGTGTGTGTACATATATGTAGTCATCTGTCTGCAGCTAATTTTGCAAACTACTGGACCAATCAGCCAAATACTTACTGCGCACATTTATGACTGTACACTTAAGGATGTCTCGTGGTTGTGGTGATTCACAATTGTTGAAGAAAACAACAGCAAAGAAAAACATTTATCAACTTTTTTATACCGTCATTGACTTCTCACTTCTCTTAAGCGACCGGTCCTGGCCGCAATTTTTCTGCAATTCGCCTGGCTAAAAACAAAAAGTCTTACTGTCTGTAGCAGGGCACATTTTGGCCTTTGACTTGGCTCAGAAAGTAACATTATTGGAAAGGTTTGGTCTCATTTTGAACCAGAGCATTTGCAAATTAATTCCACACCTGATATGATATGATATGATATGATATGATATGATATGATATGATATGATATATGATATAATATGATATGATATGATATATTCCATTATATAAGCCAAGATGTGTGATGGATAAATTACTTTTTTTATTTTGTTTTGTTTTGTTCACTGCCATCTTAGCTGCAAAGGAGCCAGGAGGAGTAATTCCACTGGGCACAGTGGCACCGCTTTTCCGGCTGCCATACCCGTGACCCAGTTTTGTTCCGTCAGCTGCACGTCGTCATACTACACTAGGAACATTTCCGAAGTGTAGAGTTTTACCTGTCTGATCTTGTAGACTTGAGGATTTTGTTGATTTGGCCATTTAAATAGTTAAATAGTTTCTTTTTTTTTTTTTTTGCTTTTTTTTTTGCTATTTTGGGCAAGGCAAGTTTATTTATGCCAGAGGCATGGCTTATTGTTGTTATTATACTGATAATACTGATAATAAGATAATACTGTTAAAAGTCCAGTTGTGAATGGCACAGATCAGATCAAAGATTTGTGGCTGTTTTTAAGTTATCTGAAATATATTCATCCTCATAATTACATCATATCTTTTAAAACACAATGCGGCCCGTCCGCAGGAAACAGAAGAATTGTCTAGAGTGGCCGGGACCTGCTTGGGCAGCCTTCTCGCAGCCTGGATGCCGCTTTCCATTTATAATCTATATTTAAATATGCTCAGCATGTCCCCACCCAAAATACTGATGAACAAAAAACTTGCTATGCTACGAAAAGCAACCACCACCCCCCCCCACCCCCCACCCCCCACCCCCCCCCCATGTAAAGTACTTATTAGCAAATGTAATCATGGGCAACTGTAGTCTCCAGTTATTTTGATTTGTAAAAAGTTTGAACTGCAGTGTGGTATCTTTCCTCTGATCGCTGAAAAGCTCTGGAAAGCAGCTGCAAGCTTCACTTGAACAGAGGTGTTGAAGTTAACATTTGTGAAAAACAAACAAATACATACCTTTCTATGTCACTTATTTACTCTTTACAAGTTAATTTTGGGAAGTGATTGTTTAGTGTTTGTATAGAGTGACACAAAGGGTTTTAAAGGGTCCTTAATTTTAGAATGAAAAGAGTTTACCAAAGCGGCCTGTGGGCTAAAGAGTTCAGAACACCTTAAATGTACAGAACAACTTTATTGTGAGACCAATGTGTTTTACATTGTGGCCTTCATCATGGGCAAAATCCTACCTCAGACCCCCAGCAAGATGATTTTGTCTGGCTCTGGTATTTCCCCCATACTGTGACTTTTGTGTACTATTACACCCCCCATGGGTTGCTGCAGGTAACCCCTTTCACATTTCACAGTCATATAAAGGACTGTCCAGTGTGTAGGATTTAGGGGAATATAGTGGTATAAATATAATACAATATAATATAATATGTATATTTTCTTTAGTGTATAATCACCTGAAAATAAGAATTGTTTTTTTCCTTACCTTAGAATGAGGCATTTATATTTACATTTGGATCTGGTCCATGTCCAAGGAGATCAGTATTTTGCACCACTATGTTTCTACAGTAGCCCAGAACAGACAAAGCAAACACTGGCTCTAGATAGGGCCTTATGCAAAGACTTAGATTTTTTTTAACATGACACTGCTTTATTCAGTATTTTTAGCGATTTTAATCACCAGGGGTCTCATTTATAAAACAGTGCATAGGATCCATACTAAAAATGTATGTACAGACAAAAGCCAAAAATGGCATGTGCCAAAAAATATTAGACAATTTCTACAATCAGGCTTCAACCTCACCATCTGTGACATCAATTTCCTGTCTCCAAAATGTTTGTGGACCTTTACTGATAACTGCAGCTTGATGTTGAATGATCTTAGTTCTCTCAGTTATGAACTTACACTATGAACCATATGTATACTGCATGTCTGTTGTGTGCTTAAGATTTTGCCCCCCGGCGTTAAGGCATTTAATATTTGCTTTATTAAACCCAACCCTAGTGGTCAGATATGTGGTTGCATGTTCTGGGTGACCATTTCACAGGGGTGTGAAACTAGATTACTTATTAGTCTGGGTTCACTGTGTGAGAAGATACCCTAGAGAAGGTAAGTGTGCTGAAATGTGTTGGTGTAGCCTATTTAATTTATATAAAAATTTAAATGATAGTCATAAGTGTAAACCCCAACCTATCTTCTCTAGTTTTCTATATGTTTCTATACTATCAGCTGTCCAATAGTGGTGGAATCGCCAAATAGAAAAAAACAACAATTGGTCAGTCAGAAGTGCAACAAAGCTTTCTATGGCCCATTTACAATGCCTGTTCAAGGCAGGAATTTCACACCATTATGCTGCCTTGGTGTACTGTATAAATGTATGAATGGGGAGACCTCTGTGCTGGGAAGGTAATATTTAATATATTGAAGGTAATATAAGTGCCGAAACGATGTCTGTATGAATGGAACAGCGAGCAGGATGGGATCATTGGCTTATGTCCCACACTGTGGGAGATTTAAAAAGTGGCTGATAGCTGTTTGTGACTAACTCAAAGAAGAGGAATGACAGCTGATAATGTCTAAACATTGGACGAACAATGAGTTTCGGGAGCTCCCTACCCTCCGAGCAAGGAAGGAGATTAGCCGCCATATATCAGAGATGGTAAATGATTGTTAATGTCATGTTATGCCATTGTTATTGTTTAGAAAGCAATGCCAACATATGTTTTATGTCACACTAGAGGCTGAAGCTGTTGTGCTAAATGGCTCTTTTAATTCTGTGATGCCGGCACACAGTCTATGATCACACATTAGACTGGCATGACGGCGCCGTTGTTTGGTTCTGTGTAAAAATGCTAAGGAGGCATGAAAATGGGACTTTGTAGTGGCTCTATAGTGCCATCTCTGATAATAAATGATTTCACTTTTAGCTAAAATGTGGTATTTGTTGGCCTGGAACTAAAAATAAGCATATCGTTGTCTTTAACATTTGCAAGAAAGATACGTTTATCTTCATATGGATTCAAGAACTCATTGGCAATCCGGTCATCACCATTTACACACACACAAATACACCTCACCAGGCAAACTGGCTTTGTGCACTCTCTCGTGGTCCTTCAACAGTTCATCTCTTAGCTAAATGGATCTCAACGCCATCCCACAGACACCAGTGACCTTCAGTCATTTAGCAGGCAGTATGATAGGAACATGATATCAACACCTGAACAAAGCTCAGCATAAAGCACCACATCAAGCTGCTGTTTATTCATAGCGCAGTTGGTTGAGTCTGTCATCTAGAGGTCAGTCATTTGAATACACCCCCATTACAGGCTACCGCCATCCCTTTGCCTTCCAGTTAAAACAGCCCCACATCAGCCACTTCAAAAGAGCCCGGCTTCAAACATTGCGTTTCCAATATGACAAACGTACTTCATAGCAGCAGCTCTGACAAAATATGCAGCAGCTGCCTAACGTAAAGGATGAAACGTGTAAAAATCAAGACTGCACTACGCTCGTGTCAAAGAGGAGACACAGAGAGGCAGAGAACAAGAGAGTGAGAGAGGGGGAAAGGAAGGCAGAAAGATGAGGAAGAGAGACAGAAAGGATAGGAGACAGAAGAGAAAAAGCCCAAACAGGCTTTGTTTTAATTACTGGCGCAGGAAAGGCGGAGAAAAGCAGAGATTTTTGCTCGTTAGACTATTGCTTTGGATCAAACGCTATATTTACATATCAGATTAAACTGCTCCCGCAAACGGTGAGATCTGAGCTGTGAAGGCACGGCTAACGAGAGGGAGCCATCTTTCGCTCACATTTGGCTGGGAAAATAACACTGGCAAAACAACTCATCTGTACTTATTAGAAAGAGCAGTGTACAAAGACCTGATGAAGGCAGAACTCAGAGCAGAAGAGCTAGTTAGAGCAACATATATCTTACAAGTGAGCCAACAAACACCACATCACATACGAGATGGGCCATTTTGGAAAATTGGAAGACAGAGGAGTGGACCAAAACTTCAACATTTTGCTACTCCTCGTCAAGCTAGCCAATTAGAGGTCCTGGCAGGTCAAAGTGCATTATGGGAGGTGGTTGGAGTTTAGTAGCAGCAAAAATACACTTTCAGAAACAACTCCCCCTTCTTTCATCCTGCCTTTCTTCTGTGGCCTTTATTCTCCCCTTCTGTAGATAGAGAAGAGCTAGCTTTGTGACTCAAGGGATCCAAACGACCGGCTATCATTATTCTCTCTCAGATGCCAGTCTCTCCTCTACCACCGCCCCAAACACCACCACCACCACCAGAACCAGGCTTCCCCAACCCCCACCCATTCATCACCCCCTGCACAGACAGCTACATAAGCTACAAGAGGCAGAGGCTGCAGCAGTCTCTTTACTGTGTACAATAAAGACTTCTGAGGGTGAAAACTCCATTACCACAGAGTCGCCGCTTCTCTCAGCCATCAAATGAGTGAGAAAGAAAGTAAAGCGCAAAAACAGCCAGTGACAAATAGCAATGACTGAATATTGTAGTGTGTGTGTTTGTGTATTAGTCAACCAACACTTTCAAGGCCGCCTCCTCCAAAAGGGAATATGTGCGGCAAAAGCAAATTCAGCATCTATTGGAATAACAATGGAAGTGATTGGAGTTAACAATCCAAATCACTAGGTGCAGGGATTTGAAACATATGTCATATTGTTGCGCATCAGTGATAAAAACTAATAACAGTATTCCCTGACTGCACTGTATGAGTGAGAGTCAGACACAAAGCCCTAGCAGAGCGCAGCCCCCCTGCCGCCCCTTATCCTGCAATGTCAGATATATCAGCAATGCTAATGCCCAGGCAGCATCCTGCACTGCTCGCCCTGAACCACTGAAAAGACAACCATTTAGGCTTTAAAAGACACACATAAACAAAAAAGGAAGGAGGAGATGAAGAGAGAGGGGAAAAAAGAAAGACAACGCAAGAGAGGGAAAGTAAGAAAGAATGAAGGGAGGATGGGGGTGGGGGGGTTGGTAAGAGGAAGTCAATTATGTATTCTGAACCTGGCCGATGTAGTCCTCAGGGATCTGCCTCCGCACCTCAGGATCTGTAAATAATTGACAGATAATATTAATTGGCTTTGGATTAGTGAGCAAGCTCAGTATCACACATTAATATTTGATCAGAGGATGATAGGGACCCTGGCAGGGGATCCGAAGGGGCAGCTGAGGCTGTTTTGTTGATTAGGCCAGAGACGGGAGGAGACAGAGGCAAGTGGTAGCAGCAACAGCAACAACAGCAGCTCCAGAAACACACACACACACACACACACACACACACACACACACACACACAGCCGTGGTTTGATGCGCCCATTTGCTCTAGGCTGCTGAATCTCCTACTGCCAGCAAACTGCCTGCTCCTTCTTCACCACAAAGAATAAGGAAAGGAAACCACAGAGGAGGACTTCCGGAGCCAGGCAGAGATTGACTGTTTTTATTCAGATTTTCAGTTTTATTCTCCTATGATGATCTAAATGCTGACTAAGACATTGCAAGCCTGCCAGGGATTGAAATATGAGGGGAACAAATATCAGCAGAAATATTTTTGATTTGTTAGGAAATTTAGATTTTTGTCGATATATTTTATTGTGTTATTTGCTCATAAAGGTAAAGGGTGTCAGATTTATGGGGATGAATGGGGTGAAGTAAATTGCAGATTGTAACCAGCTAAAACGTTTCTCAGCTAGAATTCCTTCGGTGTTCATTGTTTAGGAATATTTTTTCAAGTGCTAAATTATCAAAAAAGGTCTCTTCCTCTCCAAAATAAACAGACCAGGTGATTTAAACTGGTAAGACCACAGAATACAGCTGTTTCTCATTACAAATCAGTGTAACTCCACGATGGCTCATTGTAGTTGGGCTTCTTAATAGTAGTTGGCCAACGCAAAAATGTGAAAACGCAACCGGCCCTATATGTAGCCAGTGTTTGTCCGTTCTGGGCTACTGTAGGAACATGGCGGTGTAATGTGGCAGTCCCCATAAACAAGGACCTGCTCCCTATGTAGATATAAAGGGTTCATTCAAGGAAAACACAATGATTCTTATTTTCAGGACATTATACACAAAATAAAACATACTTATTATATTATATTTTATTATATAGTGTAACATTTCTGCCAATATGTCCCACTAAATCCTCCACACTACTCCTTCAAATTAAGTCAAGTTAACTCAAAATTAAAAATTCTTCTCAGAGAGCTCATAAAATCTTGAAATCTCGCCAAAGCTTACACAGTAGACATATGTAATGTTACCCTGATGCTATGAGCCATCCTCTGCTTGCACTATGATGCACAGAACCATGCAAATCTTGTTTGAATTTAAAAAATGAATAAAGAAATAAAAAAGGAAAGAAATGAGGCCTAAACTTGAAGGTGCATGGTGTTTCCTGCAGCAGCAGAGGCAACAGCAGTGATACTCAGAGTGGGAAAAAACAAACAAGACAGATTTACGCAGCAAAACAAGCTGGCAGACATACACGCACAATTAAACTCATGGAGGCTAATTAAAGTGTTACTGGAAGCATGCAGCTAGAGTGTGACAACATAATGAAAGATTGAAGAGGGGAGGAGAGACACGGGACCCCCCTTAACTACACCCTGCTTTCTTTCTCTCTGAAAACAATGCCACCTCTCCCTTTCTGCACTTGCCTCTTCTCTCTCATCTACCATATGCTGCCATTTGTTTAGTCAAATCCCCTTTAAGCAGTGCAGATCTATGGCTCTGAGGCAGTGCTTTTCTACAATTTGGATCAGTCCTCATAGACACATCGGCAGCTCGTATCCCTCATGGCTGTGTCACTCGGCCAGCTAGAAGAGTCTCCCGGGAGTAGCTTTTTATTGCTTTTCCACACCATTTGTCTGGCGATTACAGCTAGCCTCCCCTGAACCAGGGGAATAATCACAATATTTCAATTTAAAGATAGCAGGGGAGAGAGAGAAGGGCTAGTTTGGCTTGGAGATTGTTTCTGCACCATGCTGTGAAGAGGGCACCAATTGGATGAGTTATAGATCATCTCCTGACATAAATGACTTCTTAACATTAGCAGGAAACTGCACTGGCTGTCCCCACACACACTCAAAGTGAACTTGATTTACCTGTCAGCAGGAGAGTCTGTGACATTCCCTAATGTAAGGTTAACTTATGTTGAATAATAGCCTACTTAAGGTAGAAATAATGCAATATTTTAATGTTTTGTAACACTATTGTTTTATAATTTTATAATACTTTTATAAAATGTTATAATTAATATGAAAATGAGTCAATCTAGCCAGCATATTTATTCATTTATGCCATTTTACTGTAATTCACCTGTCTCAGTTTCATGTATGAAAAGTGTACACTATGTATTTTTGTTGGCAGCACACAGGGGCTTTTTAGGATTTGAGAACACTGGGGGGTCTGTAGAGATCATCCCCTGTGACATATCAGAGGGAAATATTGTAGGAACACACAGAACTCTGAAACTCCCCCAAAAATTAATTAAAATTAGACTGTTTAAAAAAAATCATGTTGGTTCTACATATAATTGTCAGTTACTGTAATACCGATTTATTGTGCAATGTTAAATAATTTAATCATGTCCAGGGTACCTGATTTTCAGCTGTAACTTCAACTTGACTTCTTAGTAATATTCTTCATTAATTTTCCATAACCGTTTATCCTGTTACGGTTCGCAGGGGTGCTGGAGCTTATCCCAGCTGACATGGGGCGAGAGGTGGGCTACAGACTAAGTGCCAGACTATCGCAGGGGTAACACATAGAGACAGACATCCATCCATTTTCATAACAGCTTATCCTCTTGAGGGATGCGGGGGGGCTGGAGCCTATCCCAGCTGACACTGGGCGAGAGGCAGGGTACACCCTGGACAGGTCGCCAGACTATCACAGGGCTGACACATAGAGACAGACAACCATTCACGCTCACATTCATAGCGTCACCAATACACCTAACCTGCATGTCTTTGGATTGTGGAGGGGAGCCACAGTGCGCGAGAAAACCCATGGTAACATGGGGAGAATGTGCAAACTCCTCACAGAGGGGTTCTCCCACCCTGGGTTTGAAACCCCCACCCTGGGTTTGAACCAGGAACCCTCTTGCTGTGAGGCAATGGTGCTAACCACTGTACCACCGTGCAGCCCAATATGACATCATTACATGCATAATACATTAGATAATAATATTATTTAAAGGTATTATGTGACTTCAAAGCAATTTCATTATGTTACAAGCATAAGTACAAAAACACATTAGATCTCACAAAAATAACTTTTATTTGGCGAAAGAATACAGAACAACATTGACATTGGACTCCAAAGTTTCATGCAGTTTCATGCTCCATCCGTCTCCTTCCTTGGATACATCGTGGCTAAGGGGAGCATGCAGTGGATCCAGAGAGGGTGTCAGCCGTCACTTCTTGGCTTTTTTCTGCCTACTGCAAACAGCTGCAACGCTTTCAGGGCTTCTCCAACTTTTTATCCAGGGACACAGCACAGTGGCTGCTCCTCTCACCACTCTGACATCTTCCACAGTGCCTTTCCAGTCAATTCTAGCAGTCAACTTCATCCCTGCACCTTCTTCACCTGGTGGCTATCCGCCAGGCTGGAGGGGACCAAGCTGTCATTCTTGGTTTGGACTGACCATAAAAACCTCGAGTATATCCGGACTGCCAAGAGGTTCAACTCTCGTCAGGCTCTGTGGTCCCTCTTCTTCACCCGGATCAACATTATGTTGTCTTGCCAGCCAGGGTCCGTGGAGCTGGATGCTTTCTCCTGCCAGTTCTGGGAAGAAGAGGAGACTGTGGAACGAGGGACCAACCACATCATGCGTTCCCCAGGTGCTACGGTCCGACGTTCTCCAGTGGGCTCACTACTCCAAGCTGTGTGCCATCTAGGCATCCAGAGAACCAGACGTCCTGCAGCAGCAGTTCTGGTGGACGACCATGGAGGAGGACACACAAGGGTTCATAGGTGCCTGTCCTGTCTGCAACCAACACAAGCCCTTGCATCAGGGTCCAGCTGGCTTCCCTCAGCCCCTTCCTGTTCTTCATCACCCATGGTTCCACATCTCCCTAGACCTCATCACCAGTCTACCACCATCAGATGGTAACACAGTTATTCTGGTGGTGGTGGACCGATTTAACAAGATGGCTAATATTGTGCCTCTCCCCAAGCTGCCACAGGCCAAAGAGACCACCTCGCTTCACCTGCAACATGTGTTCCGGCTCCATGGCATCCCTGTCCATGTGGGCTGCATCCAGGGTCCTCAGTTCCTGTCTATCTTCTGGAAAGAGTTTTGCCCACCACTGGGTGCTACTGTCAGTCTGTCCAAGTTCCACCCCGAATCCAAGCGCAAGAATCAGGAGATGGAGTCCGCCCTGTGGTATATGGTGTCCCAGAACCCTGCATCCTGATCCCAATAAATCCTGGGGGTGGAATACGCTCATAACACTTTGACCAGTTCTGCCACTGGGCTCTCACCATTCCAGTGTGCCTATGACTTCTAGCCCTAGCTCTTCCCTGCACAGGAGCAAGGGGTCTCCTGTCCCTCCGCCCAAGCCTTCATCCTTCGGGGCCACCGGACCTGGAAACAAGGCTGCACTCCTCTGCTCAGCAGACCGCAACTCCACATCTGCCTATTGGCGCCTCTCCGTGGCACCCACCTATCAGGCCAGACAAAGGGTGTGGCTATTGACCCAGGACCCCCCTCTGCAAATGGAGTTCAAGAAGTTGGCTCCCAAGTTCATTGTACCCTTCAAGATCCAGAGGGTCATCAACAGGTGGCGGTGAGATTAAAGCTCCGGTCTATGTGCATCCACCTGACATTCCATGTCCCCAGGGTAAAGCCTGTCTGGGAGGACCCTCTGGTCCCTGCAGTCACCCATCCGTAACTACCTTGGTTTGCCATTCACTATGCTCCTGCTGCTGGGGAAGGGGCCTCCATTACCTGGTGGACTGGGAAGGATACGGTCCTGAAGGGAGGTCTGGGGTCTCGGCTCGCCACATCCTAAACCCCCAACTCATCGTGGATTTTCACACTTGGACCAGCCAGGGAAGGGGAGGTTTCTCTCTCCTGGGCCTCATCCTCCCTGTCTATGGAGGACATCAATGTGGAAGGACTGTCCTCGGAGGATGGCGGGTTCCTCCTCCAGAGTGGAATCTCAGCTCTCCTGACATCGCTTTCTGCCTGCCCCCTCTCGCCGGCAACACACCTTTGTGCTGTTACAGTGCTCCACACAGAGAGCTGCGGACTGATTCTGTTTCCCTAGGAATACTGAAACTGTACATTGACTCCCTCTGTTGCCTCACCAGTCTGCATTGCCTGTATTTATTGAAGTAGTGCATTAAAGCTAAGTGTAAACTGTTCCGCCATGTAGACTTTACATCCCCCAAGATTCAATAAATTCTACATGATCCAAACATGAATAGAGAGAAACATAAATGAATTATGTAGTAAACACTAAATGCACATTTGTAAACTGAACAACCCACCATTTCCCATTTCTTCAGTGTACAATGATGAACTATTATTATGGACTGCTGAGGTTTCAGTGTTACCAGTGGTGGAGTCTTTTGCTGTAAACAGTAATCCGAACAACTGTCTTACAAATTTAGGAACTTTGACTAGTGCTTACACTGGATAGTGTTCTCTGTTCTACATTATGCATTGATTGCCCATGTCGTTATAGAAATTCTGCTTTTTTTAATTTCCAAAAATATCAACAGGTCATATAAATGCTTTGCAACCATTTTGATGACTGCAATGAGCTGCTGTTCATAATCTGTATTGACTTTGAATCTGTCGTTATTACTGGTGATTTTGACATCCTTATAAACAACTACCAGGAAAGAGTGACTAAAGAACTGTGTTGTGTTCTTGATAACTATGGAACTATGTAAATAGTATTAATGCCATTGCCCCCACTGAGGTAAAGGTCTCCACTTAAACAGTGACAGGATTTCATCTTTCGTATGACTGGATCTCAGTGCTGCAGTCAACACAGTCAACCTCCACATATTACCAGATCCACTGGAAAACTGGGTGGGATCAATCAGACTGCTGCAGCTGATTCAGAATGCTGTTGCTCAAGCTATCACTAAGACCAAGATCACATCACACCAGTTTTGAGGTCTTCAGACGGGCTTCCTGTCTGTCAAATCATTGATTTCAGAATATGACTGGTTTCTATAGTACTGACTGTTTTAACAAAATACTTTTCTGATTACATTCTGAACGATCCAGAGCTCTCAGGTCATCCAGAACAGATCTGCTTCCTGTATCAGGAGTGAAAACTAAACATGGAGAAGCAGTGTTCAGTTTTATGCACATTATAAAAAAAAAAAAAAGAAAATGAATTTGGGAGTGCCAAATAAAGCCCATGCATATCATTTAAATTCTAATTAAGTATATTAGGCAGCAAGTGAAATAACTAATAATGGGTAAATTAAGCCTACTCTACCTATACATTAACAGTAACAACAGTCACATAAAAAAGTATCATTAAATATACTCCAAGATATTGAATAATCACTGCACTGCAACATGCATGTGTCAACACAACCCGTTCTCATCCCAACTCACATATGCCTGCTTGATCAGTGTCATTCACATCTACATATTACGCACTAGGTATCCTCCTGTGTTTGTTGTTGACCCCGCCCATTCATGTACTGTATCACACTGTTGTGAGAGGTGCCATCTGACTAACCAGTGGTCTATCATAACATCATGACAGTTTCAATAAACACCATGAAATTGACACCGCCCAGCACCATACCGCCACAAAAGGTGGCTTTTGGCGTTTGTGTCTGATGCAGATATCACTGACATAGCCACAGTATTTGACATCTTCGGAATGGGACCGAGCTGGTCAGCACCCATGCAGCAAGGCTAAAGTCAGTTTCATCTGTGGGACTGGAGAGGGTTGAGCTGAAAACCAAAACAAAGTCCCCGAAAACTGCAGGCCTGCTGCATCTCTTTTCTTTTAAATTAGGGCTGAAGACTTTTCCATTTGTTGCTGCCTTTCATTAAATCAAATAATTATTATTTCCTTACATCACACTGTAACTTTTATTCTTGTATTTTATACTTGTCTTATTCTATCATAGCTTGTTTTTATATGTTCTCTTGGTTGAATGTCCTTTAATAATGTCTTTCTTTTGCACTTTGTATATAAAGCACTTTAAATTGCACTGTTGCTGAAATGTGCTGTATAACTAAACTTACCCTGCCTTGCTGTTCATTGCCTATGACATCTCATCATCATCAAGATTATCCTTTGGACATTGTGCAACCAATTGCAAAATAATTCAAAGTCATAACATTTGGCCCTGTCTGGCTCTACTGCAGTTTTCTTGTTTAAAGGTCCAATGTGTAGGATTTAGGTGGCTATATTGGCAAAATCTGAGTGTAATATTCATACCAATGCTTTTATTTAACACTGAAACTAAGAATCATATACTGACATATGGGGCAGGTTGTCACCCACAGAGTCTGCCATGTTTCTACAATAGCCCAGAACAGACAAACCAAACATTTGTTCCAAATAGGGCCATTTGCATTTTTATGTCAGCCATCATTAGAGTTGGGACTCATTAGGATTTTAACAATTCCGATTCCTTACCGATTCCTTCTTAACGGTCCGATTCCTTACCGATTCCTCTTACCGATTTCTACATTATATTCATTATACTTGCTATACTTAAACAAGTATATAATAAACACAAATGCAATGCTTGTATCATCTCCCTGAGAATATATAACAACAAAAAGTGATTCTCTGATTTCTACAGCAACACTATTACCTCAAATTAACCACAGCAATGTAATAAAACAAATACTTACATGCATTCATAAAATTTGTACCTAAAGGATGGACAATCAACGGTGGAAAATGCATGTGCATCCTTAACAATAAATCTTGTCACAGCACGATGACACTCTTCAGCTCTCTCTATGGTCATCCTCCCAGCTTTTGCCACAGTGAAGGGAATTATGTTACAGCTTTTGCTGGTCTTGCTGCCTGTGTTTTTTAAATACAGGAAAACACAACATGACACTTTAATGTTACTTTATATTCATGACTGACTGATTTACAGCCAATTTCATAACTTAAGTTATCAATAACGTTACCAGTAATGTAACGTTAGACAGGCAGGGAAACCTAGTACTTTTCGGAAGGGCGCGTCGTTAACGTTAGCGGTGCTTGGAGTGGCTTCATCCTGCACAGCCTGCAGCTGTGACGGTGAGGGCGGTGGCGCTGGTACCGGAGGTTTTCTCAGGTTGTCGAACACTGTAAATTCCTTGAGATTAATGTCATGTTTTAGGAGGTGTTTTATTATAGTGGATGTGCTACCACCAATGCAAGTGATGACTGCACTGCACTTCATACACTTGCACCATTTTGTATGAATTTCTCAAAGTACAACCAGGCTTTGGATGACTTCTGTCACATGCTCATCTTCTCTCTCGCTCAGCTGATGCTGATGTGAGATCAGTGGGCGGGTCCACTCACCTCACTCATGGAGATGCACGTGATGTTACCACAGTCACTTACACGGCCAAATGAAAGACAGCTGCCAACAATCTGGACCTGTTTTTTTTTTTTTTTTTTACAATCTAGGAACCATTTGCAGGAACCGTTATTCCAAATGTGATGGAACCGATTCCGGAAAAGAACCGGATCCGGATCCCAACCCTAGCCACCATAGCTCTCCTACATATTTGGCACATATAGAGAATTTTCAGCTGGTTGCAATCTGCAGCCTGACTGCTGCATGCCTCTAAATCCTTCACACTAGACCTTTACAGCACTTGAACTCTTGAACAATTTTTTTTTTTACTCTTTTCTCCATTTTGTTTACATCAGACCTCATGTACGCTGACCAAGCCTCCAGAACACATACTCACTCCGACCTTGTCACATATCAGTGTTTGGTCATGGATTTTCCACGTCGAAATATTGTATGCATTGTCTGTTTTTAATACACTTTAATTTTCACAGGAAACGTACAGTTTGCATACAGTCTCTTTCAAAATAAATGCACTACATATTGTGCGTACAACACGACAAATTGATGTTTTGTTTTTTTTCCCTTTAACAATAAATGCATGTGATTACATTCAGCCAACGCATGCACATTGTTGGGTTTAGGCAAAAAAAAGCACATGATTTGGTCTTGGCATAGGCGTTTCTAGCCCATTTTTTGGGGTGCTGAAGCACCCCTAAAATTTGAGAGATTTTTTTTTTAATTGTTTTTTTTTTTTTTTTTACTGTATGTCCCTTTTTAACAAGCTAGTAAAGTGTCAGAACCATACAGTACTTGGTTGCAATGTATTATTTTAACAACAAAAATACAGCAGCAGCTACGAAAGCTAGCTACGAAACATTATAGGTGGTCAATACCACTGTCCTCTGTTTGAATTGGAATGAGAGAAGCTAGCTGTTGTGTCATGTGCATGTGTTAATATTAAAGCCAAGGTGCTACTGACTAGCTAACTGACTGGATGCCCATTAACATTATAACTCCTATTGTGTGTCATTCATTCATTCATCTTCTCACCGCTTCATCCTCTTGAGGGTCGCGGGGGGGCTGCAGCCTATCCCAGCTGACATCGGGCGAGAGGCAGGGTACACCCTGGACAGGTCGCCAGACTATCGCAGGGCTGACACATAGAGACAAACAACCATTCACGCTCACATTCACACCTATGGACAATTTAGAGTTATCAATTAACCTAGTCCCCAATCTGCATGTCTTTGGACTGTGGGAGGAAGCCGGAGTGCCCGGAGAGAACCCACGCGGACACGGGGAGAACATGCAAGCTCCGCACAGAAGGGCTCCCACGCCCGGGATCGAACCGGCAACCCTCTTGCTGTGAGGCGACAGTGCTAACCACCATGGTTTCAACAAATTTGACAAGACCTTTACTTTTCGAGATGACAGTTGAAACTTATAAATATTTGGATTTGCTCTATAGAACTGTCCAACCAACTCATGCTGACATGAAAGGATGGCTGTTTCTATCAGTGTCTGATGCCGAAAGTCACTGACCAAGTGTCGGTTTTTGACAACTTTGGAGTGAAACTGAGTAGGTGAGACATATTTGACTTGATAGATTGGAAGTGCCGGCCATGTGACACACACTGTCTACGGGGAGGACAACGATCTTGTACTCAACGTCGACAAAACAAAAGAACTCATCATAGACTTCACGAGACAAGCCCACCCTCTGCAGCCACTCACCATCAAGGGGACCATGGTGGAGCGAACTGATAGCTACAAGTTCTTAGGCCTGCACATCACAGAAAGCCTCAGCTGGGCCAAACACACTGTAACCACGGTGAAAAAAGCTCAGCAGAGGCTGCATTTCATCAGAGTGCTAAAGAAAGCCGGACTTGGACGCCAGCCCCTCACCCAAGCATACAGAGGACTTGTGGAGAGCATCCTCACCTCCGCCATCACAGTGTGGTATGGCAGCACCACCCTGGCTGAGAGGAAATCCATGCAACGGGTCATCAGAGCTGCAGAGAGGATTATTGGCTCTGGTCTCCCTTCTATGGAGACAATATACACACAGCAGTGCCGGAGGAAAGCGCAGAGCATTATGAGGGACAGACACCACCCAGCACATGCCCTGTTTCAGTGGGTGGACTCGGGGTACAACCTGAGACACCACAGGCCAGGGAGCATCAGTGCTCGCACAGCTCGCTTTCACAAGAGCTTCTTCCCAGCCACTACCAGATTAGTGGCACAGGACATTAGGGAGGGGAGAAGTTATCTTACGGCATAACCTCATAACTCTTTTTACACTATACACACTACATAAGGCAATGTGTACGGGGAGCCAGCAGAATGTTAGTTGGCTCAGCCAGAGAAGTATTTCAGTGTTAATGCTCTATGGGCCAACAAAAAGCACAAGCCTCAAACACTCTGGCCTCTAGTTTCGCAGACTGGGCGAGGTGGAAGCACAGCGCACCTGCGTTTCACCAACTGGCTGTGGCCAGGCAGATTTTGCAAGTTTGGCACACCATGCGCGCTGACGCAACTACTCCTCTTTCCCACCTCCGTCCCTCCTACCTGCGCAAGTCGGAAAGAGGGAGAAGAGAAGGCGTGGAGTGGGTTTTACACAGCCAATTCACATCACACCAATCGAATGAGCCCCTCTCCTCACCCTTAAATGCGCCACGTGAAGGCATAATGAAAGTTTACTCAATTCGCCATGGCAGAAGAGAGCAGCAGCATCAGATGGCCAAACTTCTCCCAGGAGGAAACTGATGTTTTGGTCTGGGAGGTCCAAGCTCGCAGTGTCCGAATATACGGAACTGTGAGCAGACCTCCACGGGCTGATGATGCAAAGGTAGCCTGGGAGGAGGTCACCACAATTGTAAATCAATGTTACGTTTCTCTCGTGCGTGCGCGCTCTCTCTTTCTCTCTCACAGTCTCACTCTGTTTCTTTTCTTTTGACTTTTCTAAGATGACAGATGCTGAATATATACTCCCTATCTGATGCTGTGGCTGTTTGTGGTTGGCTGAGAGGGATGTGAACACATTATTTTGCAGCTGTGTTAATCAAATCAGGTTGGGTTTCCATTACGCGTGCCAAATGTGCCAAACGGTGTCAATCCCCTTTGATCTGACATCAGATGTGACGGGACAGTCGATATAGTGATACATTTACGTGCTGATTGCAGATAGTTGCATTGAATAGTGGTTTTTGTGGGTATTTATTGCATTGTTAATGTGCCTGATATTCTGGAAACCTGCCTGTGAGGTTTTGGTGTCGTGTGCGCGCTGTCCGGCTGCGCTCTGCCTGCGCTGACAGTAGACCTGGTTTCAGCTGACAAGCTTTTAGCGCACCTTTGGCGAAGCCTTTTGGCACGAAACTGTCACAGTGCCAAGCTGGATCTGTCAACACCTCACCCTGCTGCGCCGCCACACCCATCTCAGCGCACCTCGGTCTGCCAAAGTACCAAACTGAGCGCACCTCTGGTCGCGCTGCTTGAAACTAGCTCTGTGCGGGGTTCGCCACCTTGTGCCACCCTGCATTGTGCTGGGAAAATAGAGGCCTATGAGTGAGCACCTTTCATTGGATTGAATAGGATGCCATCTTGGAAAATAGTATCCAATTCTCTTACTAGATCTAAGATATTGATTATAAAACCTGCAGCAGAGCTATTAATTGTCTGATCACACCTTTAAAACACATCTGGGCTTCAGCAGTTCTTGAGAGGTTCTTAATCATCTTTGGGAAGCAGCCTCATTTGGTGGAGAAGCATGAAAAAATGTAAAACAGCATTACATATACATACAGTCACATCTACCAGAAAGTTGGTTTTCTTTTAAAAAGTCAGCAATGAAAAAACATTCCACTCAGATTGAACCAAACATGCAAAGAACCACACAAGTCACTACTAAACAAGATTAGAGCACTTTGACAAAGCTTTCTTTTTAAATGTGTTCTTCATTGTTGCATCACTAATAGTTAAAAGTGGTGTCAATGTTGCAACTTAATCACTCTTCAAGGATCATGGCCCTGCTGAGCTTAATTAATTAATTATGAATACAACCACTTAACTGCTGCAGGATATCATGCACACCATTGTGAACGCGCTGACCTACAGTAACCCTACAGTTTTTTTTGTTTGTTTGTTTTGTTTTGGCTTTTTTTTTTTTTTTTAGCTTTTCTGTTAACCATGCATGCTATAGGGATTGTAACAGTAATGTGCACCAAATGTGTATGATCTTGTATGATGATGTATGATTCACATTAAGACTAAGATGTTTGGCTTGGGTCATTGTGCAACCTTGAACCTTATACCTCACCTGCAAAACAACCATCAGTTATTTACAATGTGTTACCTTGAATTCTTGAAGGAAACCTTGTTTGTCCGCCATGTCACCACAGTGAACAAAGAATCCAAAAAATGTGAATATTTTTCATTAATGTAAGTAAACAAGGTCCCGTTTAAAAGCAGTAAAATTATATCAAAACATCTGTTCACATACTCTCACAGAACTCGTACTGTATGAGCCAGTCTCATTTATGCAGTGGTATGCTCACTACCTACCAAACACATGCATTTACACTAAAACATTATGATTTGAAACACATCAGGAACACCTGTCTCATGCACGGCTGAGCAGCATGCCTGGACAAACGCATGCATTTCAACTCTTAAGCGGAGCTCACAGGCACGCGTGTGCTCAGGCATGCATGGGGCGTATTACTCGTAGGTGGATATGTTTTATATTGTAATGTTTTTAGCAAAAATGCATGCATTTGGGAAGCAAGTGGAAGTGGAACAGTGGAACAAGGAGATTTGGATTATACCGCATGAGTTGTGTGAGGGATTGAAAATGGATGTTTTTTTTATTAGAGTTTTGCTTTTGTTAAACATGGTCACCAATGACTTATATTCATGAAGAACGTTGGCATTTATGAATTCTCTGTTCACCATGGAGGCATGGGAGAAAAACGATGTTTACTGTAAATGTTTATTAAAGGAATTCAAGTGAATAATTGATATGTAGATGGTCATTTTGTGGCTGAAGTATTCTTTTACAATCACAGCACAACATGATCTGTTTGTGACCTGTCATGCCTGTATAGGTGAGACATTCTGCCAGTGTTCTGCCTATTCATCAGGGTTGGGGTCTCTGCTGAGAAGCAATAATCTACAGCAAAGGGTTTAGGAGAAAAATAAGAGATAGCATGAAGAGATGAAAAGCAGACATGAATAAGGGCAGTCTGTTAGAGAGAGGATTGCTTGAGACATGTGCATGGACCTTATAATCCCATTGCTCCATTTCATGGAGTTTTACCCAGAAGAGCTTATCCCCAGCATCTAACCCTGCTCATACTCCACTTGGTAAGATGGGAACCAGAGTGAGAAAAATCAAGGGACTGATAGGAAAGTTCCTGAGAAGGACTGTTGAGTCCTATAGTTCTCTAATTAAATGTACAACTGAAAATATCAAATTGGACATGCTTAGGAGGGTGGTCCATTGGCTCGCTAACCTTATCGTTTAGCACCAGAAGAAGTGGCTATATTCTAACCTTCATTTATGTATTTCCACAGAATTCAGTATTATTGTTTTAGATCACATCTAACAAATAGAGTGGAAATTCTATCTTGAAAATGACTGAGGATGGACACAATAACAGTGAACTCACCTCTTTAGGGATACAAAATTAGTACAAAAAGTCATCTGTGACTTGAGTGATAGTTAGCATTAAGTCAGCATTGTAGGAGCCTAAATATGCGATTAAAGGATCTTTTTGTGTTTTGTTTTTTTATGTAAAGTTTTGTTTTTTGTTGTTACATCTATATATTGTCATCTTTGGGATGGCAGCATTCCTTGTTTATCAAGGTGCTTTTCTGTTGCTAGGAAACAACATTGTTGTTCCTCTTAGACTTCCGGTTCAGCCACTACTGCATGTAAACGACATATGAAAGACCCAGTCTGAACTGAAATACACACTGTGGGAAATGACGTTTTAGTTTTAGGACCTTGCAGCTCAATGGTAGGTTTTTCCTTTCGATAAGGTATAAACTTGCTGTCAGAAATAAAAGACATATTAATAAACCAAACAAGTGACACTGTCGGGAAATTCCAGGGTCTGTCTTTCATTACCAGTAACTGAAGCCCCTTTTCACTGCACAAAAAAACCCCACCAACACCCACTAACATCTGGCATTTTATGTAATGGGTAAGGTGACAATCGACATTCACAACCTGGTCAGGTGACTCTGCAGTTGTCACGGGTATTTATCGGCTCCAGCTCTGATTAGCAATGATTGAAATATAAAGTCCAGATGAATGCCATATTTTTAGCCCCCTTACCAAGATGCAGTGATGTACCACCACAAAATACCATTCATCTCCAAGCAGCACTCAAACATTGACCCAAATTAGTCTGCAGTGAGTTTGAAAGAGAGACAGAGTAAGTAATAGATACATAAAAAGAACCACTATTAAGTATGTATAGGCCTCAGTTGCCTAACTGTTTTTTTCTGCCTGTCAGTGATATCGAACTTTACACACCAAAGAAAAAAATAAAAACGACATACAGAAAGGCATACGTGTCTGCTGTTCTGGTTTACTGGCAATGGGAAAGGAGTGTGTAACCCATTTATAGTGAATTTACTTGTGGTTAAAAAACCTGCGTTGGTAGAAAGGGGTATAAGATGATTCGCGCTAATGATTGCTAGCCAACAGTCTACAGGGGGAGAGAAGTATATTTGTATTTGTGTGTGCTGCTTGTTTGTCCTGTCATTTTCATTCTCCAAAAATTTGCATAACTGACCAGTAATGGATTAGGCCCCCAGTGCGTGGAGTTTCCCGACAATGTCCAGTTTCGTTGTTTGACTGCTGCAATACACACTTTGTACTGGTTCCTTTCTTTAGGAAAGTGATAGACTTTTATCTAGGTAAGTTTGTACCTTTTCAAGGAAAACAACCTACCAATGAGCAGCAAGGTCCTAAAACTAATTTTGCTATTTCCTACAGTCTATATGTTTGTTCAGGAGGACTAAAGTTCAGCATTTCATATGCCATTTACATGCTGTAGCCCAGTCCCTTTCTAGCAACTGAAAGAGGCCTTGATCCAGTTCATAAAATTTTATTATAAACAGCATTTTTTGTTTGTTTGCTTATTTTTTTTTCCTTTTTTTAATTAAATGATCTTTAATTTCTAGACAAATTACACAAAGTTAGTGCTCAGCATAGTGTTTCAAATAAGGTACATGCTAAGGTAAGGAGTAAGATAAAGGGAAATTCATAACAGGGTCCAGATTCACAGCAACCAGATATTGTTAAGTCTCTGAGGAGAATCTGATGTGAAATCACTGTGATAACATGAGCAACAAATCAGAATTGAAATGACAGAGAAATATCTTGCCTCTGGCAAAGTGTACAGGAGGGCATTTTCCATCAGAGAGAGGTAAATGAAGAAGCTGTCAAACAGGAGAACATAACTTTCTATTTGTCTTCATCCAGAGAGGTAGGGTGGAGGGGTTTAAGTCCCTGGACCAGAGGGAGGGATGCTGCCGTGATCCAGTCGTAGCCTTTGATCCCTCGGATGACCCAAGCCACCGCTTGGACTCTGGAAATGAACACACCAGAGGCCTGTGGGACCCAATCCATCACTGCCCAGTCCTGCACCTCGCTCTGCTGTAGTGTGTATGTGTGCATGCAGCAACACACACACACACACACACAGACACACACACTCATTTGCTGGTGCTAAAGCAAATGAAGGCCTGCCAATACACTAACATGAAGCTAAGAGTCACACAATAGACGAATTCGGTGAGCGATTTGTGTATGCCGCCATCTTGCGGCGGCGCCATTGCTGTGGTGATGTGTCAGTCATCAGTTCATTATACTGTCATTGTGAACTTACTCTCTACAATGACAACATCATGAATAGCTGGATTGATGATGTTAGACAGTGGCCTCCGGTAACTGATGAAGGTATCTTAACTGAGTACCGATATTAATTTAGAAATTAATCATTTGTTTGAGCAATATGCAGGAAAGGACTGTAGGAGATGATGAAGAAATTTTAAATAATGGCGGAATGGAATGAATCAGTAATATGGTGAAAAGAACTCTATCCACATGTCAAGATGTTTATAATGGCTGCACAGACCACCGCCATCTACAAAGCTGCCTCTGTTCAAAGGTAGCCTACAATATTACAACCTCCTCCACCATCACCTTGTTTGTTGTTGTATGAAACTTTTGATTCAGCCCATCAGTGGTATCTACTGGCTGTGTCCATGCCATCATAAAGGATGCATGGAAGTATGACGGCACGTTTACAGTGTGACGTTTACAATGTTTAAAACTGACACATCTATTTTTGCTAGTAAAGGGGGTGTAAATGAGCCCTAACACTTCACCGTACCCCTCTATCCCACCAAGAATTGGGACACCCTAACCCTTGAAATGAATGTGCAAAACAGCGGGATAAGGGATCAGTGGTAGGGGCAAGCAGTGTTTTGTGATTGGGCATTAATATATTTAAACACATAGAGTAATGAGCACTTCACACATGCATACTGTACAAGTATCTAAAAATATATATGTACATACATGTTGTGCACACAACACATAGTCATAAACACACATTATACCAGGATGTTAGCTACACAGGCACACACGTAATCAGAAAGGCACCATTGCTATCATAAGAAAAATCAAGTTGGATGCAGCAACGGGGGAAAAAAAGAAAATCAGCGCTGTGACAAATTAAAAGACATGCAGCATTATAAATGAACAGAGGAAATTATATCTCTCTTTCTAAAAGATGAGTGTTTGAGTGGTGCATTTGTAAGTGTATGCGTGTAAATCTCATTAGACAGAGCAATACCCAGAGCAAATTAAACCATTAGCCTCCGACATGTTTAAAGGAACACTTTAAGATCACTTCCTATTAAGGCTTGCCAGTAAACAGGCCTTTGAAATGGAGCCCTCAACTCGGAGCAGAGCAGTGTTGCAGACATCTGCCATACCCAGCCAAGCCCACAGTAAACTACAGGGGAATGCTTTCTGTGCTACACATCGCTCTACATAACACTCCACATGCTCGTACAAGGGGGGAAACAAACCCTGGGGATTCATGGCCTCATAGAGTAGAAGGCATAAAAACAACACTTAGCTGTTTTATAGTAAATTAATAGATATACGTTGCATTTGCATTAATTTGTGGCCAGGGTGGCCTTATTCACATTGTAACCCTTAACCTTAGAAGTGTTAAGTGCCTTGTTACACCCGTTGACCAAATACTAAAACTATTACTAACTACTATTAACCAAAGCACACTTGTACATACAAACTGTGTTTCAATTTTAAGCCTAACACCATCTTCTAGCTTAAATAATAAGCTAACATTATTTTTTTTTCCATGACCATGAACCCATAGCCGTCATATTAAAGTGTTAAAGGATTTGAGCATTCATCTCCACTTGTGGAGAATGAAAAATACCAATACAGTGTAACCTCTGCCTTTAACAGAAAGAGTAGGTTTCTGTAAATTACTACCATCTGCTGAAGTTTGCATAATTCACAACGGAAATGGAGACACACCCCCTGAAGTTTAGTGAGAGGAACCCACTGGGAGTAAATTCCTTAACCACTGTGTAAAAACACCACATTTTAGATGCAGGGCCATTTTAAAATTGCTAACATTTCTTCAGAGCAATTTTAATACGTTGCCTGTACTTGTTTTCAGCCCCTCATGTTATTATGAAGATCATTCTTAAAAGCTGGACATGTTGTTTGTTGTAAATAAGTTTTTACAGAGATAAATAATTTGCTGGGAAGGAAATATTTTAGAAAACTGAAAACATGGTACCGAGCAGGACAACTGTTAGCCACCATGACTAGACAGACAGAAAATAATGTCACTTGAGTTCTTACAAAACAATTACAAAAAACAGCTACATTTGTTAAAAAATGAAAGCATACGATACCCATTTAACTTAGGAAATCTCAGTGCAAGGTAATTTCAGAAGTTAAATAATTAATCATCTTTTTCAAATGACAAAATCCAACAATACATTGTTTCAGCAGAGACTGGTGATTTGGTTATTTACTGAAATTAATAATTTTGGGAGTTATACTTACAGTACAACCACATTGAGTTAACTGACCACAAAAAACACTGACATTACTGATAAACACATCTGAGATTATTTCTCAGGTCAGCCTTGACTTGGGTTTATCAATTGTCTCAGGTAAAGTGTGGTGTTGAAATTGAATGTGCAAGTAGGATATCCTATGATCTATAAAACAAGGCATTTAAAAACCACCTCCAGCACATAATTTAGACAGACTGAAATTAACTACTGAATGCTGGACCAAATGAAAATATATAGCTTTTCTAATTCCCAGGGAATCCAATACCAATACTTTGTGATGCCCCTCAGCATGTGATATTGATGCCAAGGGCACTCTTTTTTTCATGCAGTTTTATGAGATGCATTTGGCATTCAACTAACTCCAATTAAAACCCATCAAGAATACTTGACGCCAAGAGCATTTGACATGGTGGAAAGAGCGAGAAAGTCATCACAGGGTCGGAGGGAGAGGAGGTGGATGGGTCAAACAAAACTTGAATTTCACCTGGGAGACTTCAGTTTGTGTCCTATGTGAAACCAAAAGTCAAGGTATATGTTTAACCCAAAACATGTATACGCCAAAGGGTGCCCTGTGTGTCACTATGAAGGGCATGAGAAAGCATCTATATTTGACGACCTGGAATGGTTGAAATATTATATATTTATCAAGAGAAAATGTAGGTGATTTTTCTACCAAATTCAATGATTCCAGTGGCCATTAGAGAAACTGCATCTTAAGATACTTTGTGAATAACTTATTTTTTTCAGCCATGGTGGGAGTCATATGATGTCACTGAAAAGAAATAACCAAAGAAACTACAGAGCTATTGTTTTCTCAATGTCACTTGGCAGTTTTAACTGGGATTAGCATGATAGCAACTAAAAGTACATTTCAAATAAGAATGTGTTTATGTTAAACTAAAAAAATCAAAGCGTATCTTCTAAATCGTTAACATGTTAGAAATAAAGTGGTGTGGTATTTACTAGGGATGCGCAAAGATGTTATTATCTGTATCTGTATTCGGATAAAACCGAAAGTGGTTGTGTGTTACATTGTATTTTCTAACTTTATATTCATTGGCAATACAATTTCTGAGCATTCAAAGCATCAAATTGATTTAATATTGGCATATAATAAGTTCTGAAATGTATTTCCATATTCTCATACTTCACTTTTCAATAACAATAATAATAATAATAATCTGTTTGATTAATGAAGATTTAATGAACACATTCTTTTAAACATTTTGTCACTGAGCTTTTTGTTAAGCAATAGGCTTAGGCCAGTCTCTAACATGGGTCAATGAGTGATCAGTTTGGACTGGAGGAAAAACAGCTTTACAAATCAAATCCACCAGTCACTTCGAAAAGCTCAAGGAAAAATATCTGTGGCTACAGGGGGGGATCAAAATAAAATAAATAAATAAATGAAATAAAAATCAACCAGCCACCCTCCTCCTCTGATAAATTAAGACACGTCATGCAGCCCGGTTGGTATATTTTAGTACATTCCCTAATAGACCCACAGTGGGCTGGGTCAGTCACTGTGGAGCACTGACACCAACGAAGAGGAAATTACTGGACCCGGAGCCGGTAAATCTTGTATTCCTGTCTGTGACCCCCATTCAACCCACAACCGGCAGGATTTGCCTTTCATTTCTGCTGCTGGTTGAAATCTGTTTGCTCGCACAAAACTATTTTTAGTTGCAAATGTGACAACGGGTGAGTGAAAATATGTCTTACGTCTCACTGTAAGCAGGCATAGCCAGTGTTTGATTAGTGCAGCATTTCTCAACCACATGACCAAAAAAAAACAAGTGCATGACGCGCATGTTTTTTTCCCATCTGAATAATAACTGGTATATTTGTATAGAAAGAAATATCTGTTTCAAAGGCATTATTACTATACAAATAATATATTCATATTCGGGCACACCCTAGCTTCTCTGAAATGTATGGATTGAAATATCCTTTCTAAGTTTCCTTCTTGGAGTCTTGACTCATTGTATTTTTCCTCTTACAGAGTTTGAATCTCCGACTGTCCAACATCTGTAGAGAGCAGAGTCAATTCTTTGGTATAATGCTTGTGTACTCTAAGGTCTTGTGTGGTTTGGATTCAAGCGACAGTGGTTAGGCTCCAGGGAGCTGCTTGTCTACCATGGTGGAAGCCAGTTCCATGTGTTGAGAGCAGTTTTAATAGGGTGCTGGGGAGAAATAACACTGCTGAGAGGAGCGACCATAGGCTCTCTGCAGGAGGAGTGAGAGACAGTTGTGCCAGCCCCTGGTCAGAATCACACACATTCACATTCCAGTCTAACTGGATATTGCCCCAAAGTCCCCCTGAGGAGATTAACCACAGCTGAGTGTTAACTCCTTCAACTCTGTTCAGCTGCCTACCTTTCACCAGCAGACTCCCGTTCCAACACCTCAGTCATGACTCTTTCTGCCTCCATCGCCCTATTTTTTGAGCTCAAAATTGAAATGTTCCACCGATATCACTCTGTGACTTTACAATTCTAAACTAAATTGTACTATAGATAGTCAGATACCAATAACTTTGAAAATGCAATGGTACTTGTAATTGATAGTAAACTATGCCTGGCCAACACATCCTCACTCCCAACAGTGCTCAGCAGGAGACTGGACCCACTAAGAACTGTTGTGGAGAGGGGCACATTGAACACACTGATAGCTATAATGTACAATAGCAGACACCCTCTCCACAGCCTCCTAGAGCCACAGAGGAGCAGCTGCAGCAGTCAGCTCATCTCACTGCGTTGCAGAACAAAGCGTTTCAGGAGACCCTTTGTCCCCACAGCAATAAGACTGTTAAACACCTCCTGAATCCAGTCACACACATTCAAACACATCACATTAGCCACAACTGGAATGGACTGTGGAAAGTTTTTGCAATTTCATTTTAATTCAAATTTGATTTTTTATTTCTATTTATGTACTTATTTTAACTCATTTTATGTCTATTCTAAAACCACTGTATTGGGGTGTAACGGTACACAAAAATCTCGGTTCGGTATGTACCTCGGTACACAAGTTACGGTTCGTTTTTTTTCGGTAGGCTACAGTAATGAAAAAAATAGACTAAACTATTAAATATCTTTTACTTATTGGCAACCTTATTAAAACATACCACCACAGCAGTTAACTCTTTTACACAATTTTTGAATGAAACAATATATATATAAAATCCTGCTTTTTCACATTGTTTGAATGAAAATAGAAATATAAAAGTGAAAAATAAAATCCTGCTGTTTTTTTAACACATTTTTTGAATGAAAAATATAAATATACATTTCTGCTTTAACAGTTTTACTCAATTAAAATAAAAAGTATAGTGCAGCTGGTCAGCTTTAAAGCCTGCTCAGATTCAGTTTTACTAGGAACTTACTTAACTCTCCCACTTTGTTAAAGTGCAGTAAACAAAACATGCTTATATCTAAAGTGCAGCTTAAACAATTTTACTCAACTCCAATGGCGTTGGTTATTTCTTTAGTGCGATGGTCAGGGAAACGCTCTTTCTTTTTAAGACAACGATATCGTAGTTTGCACCAGATTGCTTTTTCTAGTCGTGCCGGTTAACATTCAAACTCGGGTGGTGTCGCTTTAGATGCGTTAGCATGTTAGATGTGTTTCCAAGTACATACCCGACCGCTGTTCTGCAGTGTCAGCACACTGCTTTTGTCTTGTCAACTTGTTTATTTTCATCTTCATATTTTACCCTGAAACCAAAGTGTTCCCAAACGGAGGACTTAAGGTTTGCGGGTGGGTCTTCAGGTTCGTCAGGCTCACTTGCCATGTTGTCAAAATGCAAGAATGTGCTGCACAAAGTGAAAGCAGAGATTTACGGTCGGACTTGGTCCGTCACTCAATTATGTCCGTCGGGGAACTAGATATTTTAAATGGTTTGGCTCGCAAAAATGGAATTAAAATAAAACAAAATAAAATAAAATAATATCCTGCGCCCAATAATTCGGTACAGGGTCGTGCCGAACTGAAAGTCGCGTACCGAACGGTTCGACACAAATACATGTACCGTTACGGCCCTACACTGTATTATTGTTGATGAGGGGAAGTGTGGTTGTTGTTTTTTATTAGCTGCTGGACAGCTGAATTTTCCCTAATAAAGTTCTTTCTGTTCTATTCTAAATACTGATGCTTGATCAGTGGCCCTATGCATCAAACTATGACACTCTAGGTAGCGTCAGTTTTGGATGCTCAGCCATATGTGTCAGTGTCAACTTGCTACATGCAGATCTGTTTTCAAAATAGTTAAACCAGTATAAGCTTACTTTATTGTTAGCTTTAGGCAACAAAAGTACATGGTTAGGTTCAGAAAAAAAGATCACGTTTTGGGTTAAAATAAGTATGTTTGTTATTGACATAATGCGACACAACATTTGTCATGTGACATAAGTCAGTTCAAATAACTCAACATTGACTTTTGGTTTCACACAGGACTGGACAGCGGCCTCCTGGGTGAAAGTCCTGTGTTTACCTTCCCTCCTCCTGCCCTGTGCAGACTTTGTCTCGCCCTTTTCGCCACCTCAGTTGCTTGGAGCTTCCAATAATGGCGCAGCCCAATGTGTCACATACAGACACTAAAGAGTGCCTTGGTGTAAAGTAGAATTTGACCTTCAAGGCTCTGTTGTGTCATCTTCTGACTCTGTTCATGTTCACTTTCTGTCACCCTTTTGGGACCGGGCCAACATTATTGAAATGTTGCATAACTTAGAGTAGCGACCAACATAGAAGGCATGTAGAGGGGGGGGGGAAAAGAGCACCGGCAGCTTGTGAGAAGTGCTGGTGCACAAGAAAAAAATCACAGTACACCACAGAGTGAAACTGAGCACTGCTCTTAACATATTTTCACCTGGAAATCCCCACAACCAAATTTGCTGGGCTGCACTGGCATAAGTTGCTCCAATAATTAGCTTCACTTCTGCTCCATGAAGTAATTTTTATTAGAATTCACCTCCGTGAAATCCCCCTGGCTTTAAATTTTGTGCTATTTTCTTTAATGATTTTTTTTTTTTCATCTCAGTGCACTGCATTGAGAAAAAGTAAGCAGGTTTGGAACTTCTGTCTCACTCTCGCTTCTTTCAATATTCACATCATTACCTTTACCACTTTTGTGTGTAGAACCAGGTGCAGCACCATGAATTCCTCATTGGAGAGACATTTCAGAACTGTGTGCTGTTGTGCGGATGCCCATTTGTTGGATTCATTCTGGCCTGATTCTGGACATCAAAACATTTTTAACCTTAGCTGTATCAAGCTAATGTATCATAATAATAATAATAATAATAATAATAATAATAATAATAATAATTTGTTTCGATCATACAAAAAGCAAAAAAAGAAAATTGTAGGCTCCAGGTCTGTCATTGAGTGAATAGGTGATGAAGTTACACCATTGGTCGGTCAAGTTGGAGTTTCCCCATTACTCGTTCTTTCAAAATGAATAGGTGCGGCAGTATTTCAGCTGGTAATGCCGATCAATAATCTGGCTCACTGCCTCAATACATACATCATTGTGGTTGCTACACAAAACATTTGTTACTCTACCCACACAGCTTGACCCAGAAAGCCTCTTTTGAGGAATTTCGGAAGAGCTTTAAAATATCACAATTTTTGGTGCAACAAGTTCTTTTCTGTATACATTAACATTTTCCTGTATATGTGTTTCAAATATGTGATATTTCCATACTATATTAGTTGGGGTTTAGGGAGTTGAGAAAGAAGGAGTGATTGTGGATGCACTTGAAGCAGATAGGTGTTGGTGATCGGAGCAAAGATGAAATTAGTGGTAAAGTTGTCAGGTATAGGTTTTAGTTTGTCCGGGAATAAATGTTGCTGCTTCTCAAGATTGTATTCACATTACCTCCTTTTACTTCACTGTTTTAATCTCTTACAGCCTTGACACAGGAAGCAGATGGCCAGCCGTCACTCAGATTGGGCTGTCGGTTAGCATTCGTGGCCGCCATTGCTGCAGAGTGTCATTGACCATCATCAGTGGTAATTGGCTTTTGTTCCACTGGATGAGCATGTTGAAACAGCGTTAGTGACGATGGAGCCTGTTGATGAATAAAATCACTCTGACTGACAGTTCAGCTCAGCGCACAAGAAGAGACACAGAGGTGAAGAAAGTAAACAAAGAGCTAAAGTCAAGAGGGTGTGAGACCAAAGCAAACTCATACATAATATAAGATTATATTTCTTTATCCATTGAGCTCTTTAGCAGAAATGTGTCATGATGGTTTGTATTATTGTTCACTGGCGCATGTATATATATATATATATATATATATATATATATATGTAATTATTATTATTATTATTATTATTATTATTATAATTATACACCAGTGAGCAATAATACAAACCATCATACATTTATACATATATATATATATATATATATATATATATATACACATATGTATATATATATAAACTTTGTTCTTTCAACGTTGAATTGTGTTGTTAATGTGGTAACTGGCTAACTAGCATCAATACAGTCTTCAGTTTCCCTTTTGAATAACGATCACAGACTACCATTGCCTGTTTGTATGGAGGGGTATTTCCTCTGGTTGGCTATCAGTTGTAGACTTTACGGAGTGTTAGTGTGCAATTTTTTGGCCGAGACACGTAAACGAGAGGTTACACAGCAGGTGACTTTCATCGCCGCTAGTCCTCTGAAGTCGGTCTGGTGTGTCAGGGCCTTTAGCTTCATAAAACCCTTCAAAGGACACGTGTTGATAACTAGTGTCTGCCGTAACCAATGATACTTGCACCGAAAAGCTGTTAGTCTATGTGCGCTGTATCTGTCTTGTGTCCTAACTGCTGGGTAAAGGAAAGGGGGTTAGCTCTGAACTTCTGAGGCAAAATAAATTCTCCCCTTTGCCTCTACAGCACAGTGTGGAAGTGAAAAGTAATCTTGCTATGTTTTCCATAAGATCAACATTTCAGGCTGTGGGCATGTTCAAAACTGTAATGGGATGCAACCAAGGTCTAGTCTGTTTAACAAAGCAACACAAACTTTAAGAACAAATATTACATCTGCAAAAAAACTGCAGATGAACATCCAGGAATTCACATAATGCAGTAGAAACCAATGATTACCCCTGTAACAGTTTGGACACAATTGACCGTACACTTCGCGACCTAGTCTTGTTAGGAAATACACACAAACCAAACACAAGAGACACTGAAGGCTGCTTGCAATGTTTTGATAGCAATGTATCTTTTTTGCATTGATGTGATGATAAAAAAGAGTAGGTGTGAAATCTAAAATATGTAAAATACCATGCTGTAATTGGACAATAGGCATAATTTATGAAGATTGTCACAAACAGCACATAAACCAAATTTTGCAAGTAAGAGAGAAACTGAAGTAAAAAAAACACAGTGTTGTGGTCACTGCTAAACATCCACATGTAAAAGCCATATCAGCTTTTACATTTCAGGATGTGTCAGCTGTTGGCATACTAGCAACATGTAGCCTTCTGCAGGTCCCCAGTGGACAGTATCTATTTACAGTATAACACTTTCCATGGTTAACCCATACAAGGGCTGAGCTCCTGGGTGTTTGAAGGCCAGAGTGGATGCTGATATTTTTGAATTACAGCTGATAATAATTAATATTTTCAGCTCATATCTGACTGTTTTTCATGAAAAGGAATCAAAGAAATCCCCTAGTAGTAACAGTTTTTACCACAAACTTGTATTCTTATAATGTAACTTGTATTCTTACAAGTTTGAGAAGACCAATTTATTATCTCCATCTGAACACAGCCAAAACCAAGGAGATGGTGGTGGACTTCAGAAGAAAGAGGTCACCCCATCAACCAGTCTCCATACAAGGGGAGGACATTGAGATGGTCCACACCTACAAATATCTGGGGGTCCGGATGATAAGCTGGACTGGTCCTCTAACACTGAAGCCCTCTACAGGAAGGGGCAGAGCTGCCTGATTTTCCTGTGGACACTGAGGTCCTTTGATGTGTGTGGAGATGTTGACCATGTTCTATCACACAGTGGTGGCCAGTGCACTTTTCTACGCTGCAGTGTGCTGGGGAAGCAGCTTGACAGACAAAAACATCAAGCGACTGGACAAGCTCTTTAAAAAAGCTGGCTCAGTGCTCGGCAGGAGACTGGACCCACTAAGAACTGTGGTGGAGAGGGGCGCACTGAACAAACTGAAAGCTATAATGGACAATAGCAGACACCCTCTCCACAGCTGCAGCAGTCGGCTCATCTCACGCTCATCTCACACAGAACGGAGCATTTCAGGAGATCCTTCATCC
The DNA here is from genome assembly GCF_011397635.1 of Epinephelus fuscoguttatus. Taxonomy (NCBI): domain Eukaryota; kingdom Metazoa; phylum Chordata; class Actinopteri; order Perciformes; family Serranidae; genus Epinephelus; species Epinephelus fuscoguttatus. The sequence goes on from NC_064757.1 coordinate 3,905,858, forward strand.
CCACTGTTCAACACCTCCTGAATCCAGTCACAAAAACATACTCATACACATCACATTAGCCACAACTGGACTGAACTCTGGAATGGGCAATTTTAATTTAATTTTAATCTATCTATCTATCTATCTATCTATCTATCTATCTATCTATCTATCTATCTATCTATCTATCTATCTATCTATCTATCCAATACACAGTTAGGCAATATCAGATAAGGGAGCAAAAGTGGCCAGTAATCAAAAGAATGGTCTATTCCTAACTCATACTAGCTCTATTTCCTGTGTCCAACATGTTTGTATAGGCAACCCCCAAAAAACTCTTATATGCTCACACTAAAACATACGTGTTCTCTTAGTCCTGCAGACTTGAACCCTGACTGTCTCAGAATTAACCACTTCCTCTGTGGTGGCAGTAAAAAAACACAGCCATGAGTGTAGCAAGCACTGGATGGGTAGACCCTGCCTCCCATCTAAGTATGCTGAAAGTTTTGCGTCCTTGAGAATCAACTTTTCAGCATCAAACACACAGAAAAGTCATACTAATTGATGGTGCATCTGATTAAAATGAGTGGCTAATGAGAGTCGAGCCAAGAAGAATGTGAGAGAATCCGTGTTCAAGCTCAACTTTTAACCTTTCTGTCGGAGGGCGAACCACTTTGATGTTCCTTGGTCTTTTCATCAGGCCCGTTTTTGGTTATGAAAAAGGCATTTTCAAAGTACAAAGGCGAAACTCACATTTGTAATTTGTCTCCTCTTCAGGAACAAATGGTCATCAGAAACATCGTTTTTTTCCCCCCTTGTGAACTATGTAGAGGGGAACTATAAATAAAGCTGCAAAATGAGAGGTGAGGAGGCCGAGGGCTGTGCTGTCAATCCACTGACTAGATTGGGAGGTTCAGATCTGCAGCCATTCTGCCTGGAGTCTTACACCCAGAGCAACTACACTGTGATCACACCCTCTACAGACTTAGAGGCTCTCGCCTAGTTAGAGGGAGAGGGAGCGGGAATTGGCGAGGGGTTGTAGGAGTTGTGCATGTGGGAGTGTGTGTGCGTGTGTGTCATAGTGGGTGCAAAGGGGAGAGCAGGCGATACATGGATGGAAATAAAGGTCGAAATCCTTGACTGCGAAAACTGTCATAGCGGGGGACATGTGCAGAGCCTGTTTGCCTAATAACCTGGGTCTTGTAAAAATATGAATGTGGAGTCCTCTGGAGCATATAATTTAACACCCCTATGCCATGGAAGATGAGTGAGAATTGAAGCGAGTACACCTTGACAAAGGCTATTCTCTTGGTTTCACACCAGCGGAGCAGTACCATGCAGGGTGCTGCTGCTGAGGCTAGGGCTGGCACAGCAACCAGCCTATATGAATTAAAGCTGCACAAAAAAAGTCACATTCATGCAAAGTCACTCATCTTATACACCTCTTATGCTCCTCCTTAACACTGCAAAACATGCTATAGAGTGCATCACACATCACTGGTTGGTATTTTAACATGGTATCACATAATTTTCAAAAGTGTGCACAGTTTTAGTATGTAGTAGTGATTGTATTCCATGTTGGAATTTGTGAAGAGACCAAGAACAAGACATGGCACTTGAGAACAGATAAGAGCACAGTCATCCCTGGGTAATGGGGTGTCTTTCTTGAGGACCTCCAAACTTAATGAAACATGGCAACGCTCCATATTTAGATCATGACAGAAAAAGCAGCAGGAACTTACTGTTGTAGTTTGTCTTCAAAATGCATATGATTGTTTACAATGAAAAAAGGAAGCCACTTGGCTCTGATGGCTGATCCCACAGGTGCTCTTTGGTAGGGCAGATGAATGTACATAAAACAAGGATCAAGGAAGTCTTGCTTGTTATAAAATGGTGCAGACAACCCCGGAAAAAAAGGGCACTTGGACTTCAGGTGAAAAAATATTATAAGTGTAATATTTGAGCATATAGACAAGCTGACAGACCAATGTGTATTCATTCAAGGTCTACATCAGGGTCTGAAAAATACAGAATGAGTCTGAATTTCTACTGAACATGAGGTCTAGTACGAAACCCATAGAGGGTGCTAAAACAATAGCATTGGCCCCATACATGCCTACAAGCTAGGGAGAAATGTATCTACAAAAAGGCATAATAGTATTAACATTAGGTGAAAATGTATAAATTACTGAAAATGCCAAACAAATACTAACAAACAATAATTAATATTTCACTTAAGAAATAAGTACAGTTTAAGTATAAAATAACCCTGTCTGACTCAGAAGTCATCGAAAACCGCACTCGGGCAGTGACTTTTGGCATCAGACACTGACAACAAAAGCTTTTCTTTCACATCGGCATGGTACGCTGGTTGTCATTATTGTTTAACGGTGCCTGGCAGCATCGAGGAATTTCAGCAGGACAAATGTACGATAAATGGACTGCACTTACATAGCCCATTTCTAATCATCCAACCACTCAAAGCGATTTTTACACTACGAGCCACATTCACCCATTTGCACACATTCATACACTGGTGGCTGAGGCTACCATACAAGGTTCCACCTGCTACTCAGTTTTTAACACACTCACACACCAATGGAACAGCCATTGGGAGCAATTTGGGATTCAGTATCCTGCTCAAGGATACTTCGACATGCAGACAAATTCTGAATTCCGATTAGTGGAAAACCCGCTCTACCTCCTGAGCCATAGCCACCGACAACAACGAAATTTGTTCTAAACCCAACCACGTGTGTGTGGCAAAAAATTGCAGTGTTGCAGTGTAGTGTGTTGATTTTGGAATAGAGTGTATGCAAACTGTACATTTCCTGTGAAAACAGTAGTGGATTTTGAAAACAGACAATGCATGTAACAGGCTGAAGTTGACATAGCGTCCCTGAATGTCAACAACCAAAGCAACCAGGGTACCTTGCACGTCATATGTTGACATGGAAAGTCCAGGACCAAATGTCAATATGTGATGAGGTTGGAGTGAGAATGTGTTGTACAAAAAGGCAATGCAATGAAGCAACAAGGTTTAGTAGGTGCTCTTTCACCAAAAAAAGGGAATTCTCCAAGGCTCAAGCGTGGGTAAACAAATCTCAGTTTGATAAATAGTGATGTGTTCCCCTGCAGAGTGGCCAAATTGTTAAAGTAAGCTCTGGAGTCTATTATATATTAACACTGACATATGTAAGTGATAACCATCTCCACTTTTGCCATATCGAAGAATATTATATTATGCTTGAGTCAGTAAAAGTCAAATACTATTGTCTCAAGTAAGTGGGGCATTCTACCGATTTTGTGCAAAGTGCTGTCCCTTACCAGAAAAACAACAAAAATAATAAAATTGAGTATTCAGACATAGATATTTACAAAGCTTATGTTATGACCTATTTAAACCCAGGACAAATGAGAAAGTGATAAGCTAAATATATACACAATCACCATTTATAGGGTGCTTTCTATTGGAAAGTAGCTGTCCCCAACCCTGACCTCTAAAATTCAATTGATGTAAATAACACTTAAAACATTTTTGATATTTTTTTCAAAAGTCTAATTTAAAACATCTTTGTGATTAAGTTTAAACAGAAGTTGAAAGATTTAGATGTGTTGTGGGATTAATTTTTAAATTAAGAAATTATGCTAAAAATGTAGCGTCCCTTGTTTTCATGTCACTACCGAAACACAAGAATTTTAATGCTCTGGTTGAGTCTGGATTTTAGCCACACCCCTGAATTTCTGAGAAGGAGGGTAGTACAGCACCCCCGTCCCAGATGGCTGCATGGTAAGTCGCCGACTCCCATCATTTTTTAAATGTCTTCCAAAGTCTGAAAATCAGTGTGTAACTTTTAAAGTTGTCACTATCGAACACATGTTCTCTTCAATTATGTAAACATTTGGGGGTTTATGCAAAATATTATGTTTTTCTGTGTGAACAACTCTTCAAACGTGTGCTTGTTAGCCATGTGACTGCTAGCATTCTTTAGTTATCCTGAAAAATAGCTAGGAATGTCACTACCGAAACAGTCACTACTGAAACCTATGGTAAAGTTTCGGTAGTGACATGATCATTTTGGTAGTGACAAAATGGAATGGTCAGTAGTTAAACCACATAATTCTGTGGTCCAAAGTCTTGCTTTTCTCTGCTCTGCTCTCCTCTACTCTACCCTGGTCTACTCTACTCTGCTTTACTCTGTACTCTACTCTTCACTTCTCTTCTCTACTCTACTCTGCTCTGCTCTACTCCTCTCTACTCTACTTTGCTCTGTCCTGCTCTGGTCTACTTTGCTCTACTCTACTCTACTCTACTTTGCTCTCCTCTATTCTGCTCTGTTCTACTCTGCTCTACTTTGTATTAATCTGCTCTACTCTACTATACTCTTCTCTACTCTGCTCTGCTCTACTCCACTATGCTCTGCTCTACTCTACTCTACTCTACTCTGCTCTGCTCTACTATAATCTGCTTTACTCTATTCTGCTCTACTCTGCTCTACTTTGCTCTACTCTGCTCTACTCTGCTCTGCCCTCTCAAAAATTAAATTGTTTTATTGACCACAAAACATTTGTCTTTGAATTTGTAATTCCCACCATAAGGCATACATTTGAGGAAATATGATGCAACCTTAAAGACAGAATAATGGTCACTACCGAAACAGGACAGTCACTACCGAAACAGTGCAGTCACTACCGAAACACTAGGTGTTTTGTAAAAAATAAAGTATATTGATTTAGCAACTAAAGTATTAGGATGCTAATCAGTTACATTTATGTTCTGTTTCATCAATTATTAACTCTGAAATCAATCTGATCAGCGTTATGCATTTTACAAAGAAAGACTGCATTTAGATTTTGAAGAATTCTATAATTTGAACTTCAAAATTAAATCTTTAAACAAGGGAAGGAACAAGCATAACAGGTTGATATATCTTTTTTTGTGTAATATAATACTATATGTTTCGGTAGTGACAAATTATGGGAGAGGAAAAACATTCCAAAACAGTCTGAAAATACAATATAAAAATTTACAGTCATTTTACTAGATATGTGACCTTTACATATGGTACAATATATATAGGGACAAAGTTCTGGAAATAAAAAATACAAAATTTCAAAATACTTCCAGCCCAACTTTGCACACATTCAGTAGAATGTCCCAAGTATGTATTGACTTATTATAGTCACTAAAAAATAGATGCAGGCTGTTCTCATACACTGTTCATACCTTTGAAAAGGAATGCACCAAATTCATAAATACCCCATGTGAGTTAGTAAAGTTAGTAATTTCTGTATAACCCACATAAGCAGGAAGGCAGCAATTAGGTGAACAGTGCATTGACAGAATAATTAACTGAGTAGTCTACATAAGGAGTCTACATAAGGACACAGGCTGAAGTGGGGGATAGGACATTAACACAGGACTTTTCCCTGTGTTGTCACAATGTTTTTTTTTTTGTTTGTTTGTTTTTTGTAAACCTAACCAAAATAACTTTACTCACCCAAACCAAGCCTATGTGACCTCTGACCTATGATACCTCTGTGCTGTTGACATTCTGGGACACCACAATCAATGCCTGCGCATAAACAAAAGCACTTGGTTAGGTTAAGAAAAAAACATAGTTTGGTTCTACATTCACACAGGAAGCGAACACCTGGCTCCTGAGTGAAAGCCCAGGGTGTGTTAGACACATCCACCACCCCGCCCACCTGCCCAATAGGGACTTTCCAGCTCCTTATACTATGTTGTTAACAGCAGTATTTCAACCTGACACCATCCAGTGGCATATCATAACACTGAAAGCATCCATCCAGCTGGATTACAAATTTAAAAACACTGTGCTTGTTTCACAAACTTTCATCTGATGAGGCTGCTTTTTTTTTTTTTGCCAAATGCAATCCGTGAAATTGCAAAACTGTATGGACATTGCTGAAAAGCAAATACAAGCAGAGCTACAGAGCAGCTTGACCCATTCTCATTCATAGGGTCCACTGGGCACACAGCTCTTCACTGGCTCAATCACAAGTCATTCACTCAGTTCAGTCATGGGGCTTTGGAGGACTTTTGCTGCTGAGATGGAATGAGAAACAAGAGTGCTGCTTTCTTTTGTCTCCTTCTTCTCATTCCTGGTACCAGTGCTGGCTCTGTCCTGCATCTGTGAGGTGGATTAGGCTGACAACACGGAGGTTGCATTATGTCCTGAGGGGGCTGTACTGTAAGGTTCGCCGCCAGTTCTCTCTCCCTCTGTCTCACCCCACTTAATGTACCGCTTCACTCAAAAGCAGCTAAATCTTTGTTAACATGGAAACTATGAACTCACAGGGAGTTAATCAGAGTCAGTGCAAGCCTGGCTATTTGCATGTGAATTGGCTGTGGCTGTATACCAGGCCTCTTTATGTCATTCACTCCACAGTGCCTCGGGCTTCTGTCCTCTGAGACATCACACTGTCACAGGTACATGTTAGGGAGAAATATCTGTTATGTCCTTACTTGGAGGAAATCTGCCCTTAAAACAGCCAGAATAACCTTGGACAGTGATTTGAGTTTGTGGTCGGCACCAAGAAATTCAGATTTTTCAAAGCGCTGAAATGTGCATTTTATGTTGTCAGGAGCAAAAACAAAATAATAATAAATAAAACAGCTTTATTCTCTCTTCCAGCTTGGCCACTTTTACAGCTTTAAAGCTTCTTGTCAGACGCTTTCTATAAAATATTGCAGTAAATGGGTAGACTCTGACAAAAGAAGATTTGAATTTCTTTAGTTTTATTGAAGCTGTGTTAACATCCCTCCCTAAAGCCAAACTTCCTTCCTTCTCCTTCTTTTTCTATATGGTTTGAATTGGAGAGGTTATTGAGAGGGGGAGGAGAGAGGATGTTAAAGAAGAGACTAAATCTGATGTGGAAATGTAGACTTAGAAGGATTTATCCATTTGAGAAAAGACCTTTTCACTTGTTTTGTTGGTTTATCCCCTAAACCCCATCTCACCCCCCTGCCTAAAAGCTTTTGACATCTTCATCTTGTTCACAGTGGGCAGGCTTTGTTTGCTCTGCTTGAAAAAGCGGATGGGGCTCGGCCCTCCCCTCTCTGTGGCACAAGTGTAGGACTTTGCCATGGCAAAGGGGGGATTTCTCTTTCCTCCTGCCCCCTCCCTTTCCACATAACTACAATATGGTCATTGTCTGCCAGTGAATAATGTGGCCACTCGGGCAGCATGGACTGCTCCTCGGGCTTTGACTGTGAACCAGCTCTTTTCTTCAGCGTGAAAGGACTCTAATCCATGTAAATATAAGACTCAGAGTACAGCTTGGCCACGGTGGGGAGAGCGAAAGGGAGGAATGGAGGGGAGGGTCAGCAATTTAACCTTTGACCCAACAAATAAGAGGCATGTAAGTTTTAGAATTGCTCTCCAAAGAGGGGCTCCTGTGGCAGAATGAGCTTCTTTTGTAATCCTTGCAGTCTGGGGTAGATTGACAGGAGCTGGGATGGGAGCACGGTACAGCACAAAACCAGGAGAAAAACAGTACCACATCGCTGCAATGAGAAAGAAGACAAACAGACCGTGCTAATTATTATTTATCTCCTTCCAGGATAAAACCTTGTAATCTTGCAAATTTGAATAATTTAATACAAAAACGTTTGTGCGAGAATTTCAGACTTTGACGGTTCTGCTCTCAGAACGTATAAAAATTAAATCATTATGAAAAGGCTGGTTTTCTTATTTCCTCAATCATTTTGAGTGACCAACATTTTTCTCTTTATTCAGCTCATGTACCACAGCAGCACATTATGCTGTCTCCTCAACTTTATTACCATCAACAGCCATTAAAGCCATAAAGCACAATGCTGATCAGATGCAGAGTTGGACAGAATCAGCTGAAGATTCCCCACCGAGACATGACTTTGACTACCTCTTTGAACAGCCCTTTTACAGAACAGTAGAGTACATTGAGCCTCATCCTGACAGCACTGTGTCTAATATACTGCCTGATTAAAGGAAATGGCCACTTTAGAATGAAAATACAGACAGTACTTACTGACCCTCATGGCGACAAGAAGTCCAATATAGTTTTATAATCCACAAAACTCGTTCGGGGTATCGGGGGATAACAGCTAGCTGGAATAACAGCTACACTTGAAGTGCAGGGAACCCACATTTTGAAAATGTAATAAAACTCCGCTAATGCATTTCAAAAACATCAGAACGACTTGTCTGTCATAATCCAAGTACCCTGAAGCCGCATCATGCAAAATTGAAAACACGTAATTTACTCCACTTTTATAGCATCATTTCTCACCTTGGTTAGTTAGCCTGCCCTGCAGGAGTGCTGTGTTTACATGTCAACTCACACGAGACTAGGTGATGGCTAGTGGTGGTGCTAGTTCTTGAGTCTCGTGCGAGTTGTCATGTAAACACAGCACACAAGCAGTGATGAATGGGCCCTCGCACTATTGCGCAATTCGGGGGAGCTGGCAGGACGCCGGCTGACGCAACAGGTCATTTCTGTGAAAGTCAGACATCACACGCAGGAGTGAGATGGCATATCCTTCATAGAGTGTGGGTGCTGGAATGACCTATTTCGCATTTTGTATCACTCCCTCCCACCCTACTATGGGGTGCTGGAGAATGTGCTAATAATACATCATGTTATTGTACAGCAAATATAGACCACAGCATGTAAATTTCAAGTAAATCAAAAGATAAGTGTCTGAAAAGACAAACTTCTTGTTGCCACTGGGTAGCGCTATGACTATCATGGAATACTGTCATATAGATGTGTTCAGTTCAGGACGGGACTATTATGAATCATGTGAACCATTTACTTGTATATAACTTTTGATCACAAAGTAGTATAGCTCGCACAAACCAATTTTGAAGTCAAGCAGATTAAATATCTAGGAGTAATTCAATAAAATGTGAAACATGGAAAATGCCTAAATTGACCATGAAATCAAAAATGTTGGGTTTGGCCTATGGGTCCAAGAGGCTTTTTTTTCAGGGCGTGATACCTGATATATCTGTGTACCTATTTTCGTGCATGTCAGTGAAACATGCCTTGGGAGCTGCTCTTTAAAAGGTGTGGCCAAGCCATATCATGTGTCCAGGCCTAGACTATTAATGAGCGTGTGAAGTTTCAGGCAGATTAAACAAACTACACTAAAGTTAATGCCAATTGCTGTGTTTTGGCAAAACATCATTTGGTGACACCTCACCGTCGTCACAATATAACGTAGTCTTATAACAAAGGTCTTAAGGCCTTTATGACAGCATTTGACTTGGATATGGTCAACCTACCAGGAGGAGCATGTTAAAGTCTTAAACATGTCATTTCCTGTCGCCACTAGGTGGCGCTCTAAGTATCAAGGAATCAGGGCATGACTAGTAATTTCATGTTTCTTGACAAGACATCAAATTGCCCTTCAGTGTGAGGTAGATCTTGTAATAACATTTGACCACAGAGTAGTCAAGCTTGCACAAACCAATTTTGAAGTCAGTTCAAAGAAATCTGTATGACTTTGTTAAAATAGAATAGGTGGGAAACATCAAAAGTGACCTCAGAATTCAAAATGGCCAACTTCCTGTTGGGTTTTAGGCAAAGTGTCCAAGAGACCTTTTTGTGCGTCAAAGCGTGAAACATGCTCTTTAAGGGACTGGCTAAGTACTTTGCCCCGTCCAACAATGAAAGTCATATCACACATACATTTACACAGCAACTGAAGCACATTTTGTTTTGTGGTATATTTTGTTTTTATGAGGCATATAAAAAATAATTGTAAATTGAAGCGCATGCAAAAATTGATGCATTCTCAAGCATGTTAAAAGCCCCAAAAAGCCAATACTATTTCATGCAGTTTCTAGGGTCCTTGCACCAAGGTCAGAGCTCAGGCCCTAATTATAAAATAGAACAGAATGAAATGAATATCCAAAAATAATAAAACAGAAATATATGCACATTGTTCATTAATCAGCCAGTAATTTGGACATTGACCAGCTGATTTAATTCATTTTTTGACACTACATGTGTAACACAGAGGAGGACCTACAAATATTTGTTGATACCTCTCACATAGCTAAATGATTGTGATGATTGTGAGAAAAGTCATTATAAATGCATCAGTAATCATATGGTTGCATAATCCTTCGATCTTCTGCATTTCAACGTGTGACTTCTCAGTTTGATAATAAAACTACATTTTTACAATGAGTTGTGGAATTTAATTAAGCTCTTAGTTACAGTCCCCTGCTTTAAGTACAAATACTTCATTTTTATTTCTTTTACACCGAATCTCCACCACACCACGTCAGAAAAACACGTTGTACTTTTTACTCCACTGTATTTGTTTGGCATCTCTAATTACTTTGCAGATTGTATAAAGAAAACATGTGATCAGTTTATGAAATGTGATTCATCATTGTAGTACCCAACAGTATTTATGGTAGCAAAAATCAATCGAATGATATACACAACACATTAGTAAAAATTTCAATGCAGGACTTGTGTTGATTTTTTAGTAAAAGTACTCAAATACTTTTTCCACCACTGTTTCCAACATTACACTCATTTCCAAAAGTCTAATTTATCTGGCTAATCACACTAATTCAGTCTTCCAGCTTCACTAGAATTAGTATGAAACAGGTATTTAAATTAAAAATATAAATATTTCTTCATGAATCCACTGGTCTTACTTAAAAAAATGAAGGTAACAATTTGCTTGCATCTTTATGAGTAGTTCCAACTTTGGCATTATCTAGTAAGTCCAATGAGTCTTTTATAATCTAACGAACTCAATTCAGTTAGTACGATAAACATGATTTGCTTTGACCCCAAAAAGCTTAAATGAGTTTAACCAATTTATATATGCAAAAGTTGTGGTTATATTTAGTGGTGAAATTATTATTATGTTATTAAAGATAATTTCTAACTTGTTATTTCAATTCGATCATACTCAAAAATGTTAAAAATATTTTTTATATTGACCAACTTCTTAAAATAATTTGTCAACTGACTAAAACATGTTAATGAAGCAAACATAATTCCTTTATGCTGGAAAAAACTCTTCTTTATTTTAAGTCATATCCACTAACCCCATCAATATTTTTTAGTGTGTGGGTGGAGTACTGACCTTTAACCTTCAGCCTTAATTAAGCCCTTGAAAAAAAGGTGAATTCAGAATTCTTATTATATCATTACAGTCTTTACATCTCAGATCTGTCTTGTTTTTAACATGTGGACCTGATACTTATTCTTAAAATATTTGATTCTACACTGAAGCTGTACTTTCCTTAGCCTTGCACCGCAGATTTTTTCCCACATTGAAAAATGGCAGGATATGTAAATAATTTAAAACACATTTCCTAAGCTCACTAACATTTCATTCTTATTTGTATCCATGTAGTTTATATCTGTGTAGAATCCTTTCCAGCTCCCTCTCCATCCCATCACTGGAACCCCATGCATTTTCTCTCAATTTCTGACACCATGTCAGTGTGAGCATATGCAGTCTCAGTGTAAGCAATGGCTCCTGCTTTATGTTGTGCTGAAAAGTGGAGAATAAAGAAACGTCAGGGCATTTTAACTCAGAGCATCTGTGTTCTTCACTGCCCTCCTCAATTCACTGCTCTTTCCTCCTGCCATTACTGTGACTACCTGTAATTTTGGACAGATCATTACAGAGGTATTCCTGTTGGGCCGTACTCTACATTTCTGTCTGTGTATTTCTTGATACTTTCAGTCACTGGTGTTTTTCCCCAGCGCTTGCTGGAAATCACCTGTCAATCAAACAATATGGTGACTAACTTAGTGGAGTTGCAGTTTTGAACTAACTGCATTTGTTCAGTTACATTTAGAATTCCTCATTTCCTTCTCCCATCTCCTTCTTTCCTTTGTGAACCAGAAACTGATTTGAGTGCTGCCATCTTCCTAGCTGTCCCAGTGCTGTATGAAATGAATTAAGTGGTTTGGGAAAATGAGCCTTAACATATACAGCCCCAACTGCTTACCAAGTATTTATTCAAATTTTAAAAGGTCATAAAAGGAGAAAAGGTCATGTATTTAACATGTCTGTATCGTTAAACAAGAGGGTTGGGAGTTTTACATCAAACATACCTTGTTTTTGCTGTTTCTGAGTGTTTTTTAATGATGTATCAAGAAAAGAGAAGAAATTCACTAACCTCTCAAGGCATTAATATATTTTTTTTATGATTAACTGTTGGATGGATAGATGTTGCAATATCATGAGCAAGTGTCCCAATTCTCTCTTGTCTCCTTCACTTCCCTCCCTTCCTTTCTCACTTCCTCTAAATCACTTCCTGCCAGGAGAAAGGTGATAGAAAGGGTGGACAGGAAACGAGCAATAAAACAAATCTGGATACAGGCTGACTCATTACTGTACAGAGCAGTGTTTTCCAAACGTATGGCCTCAACTTGATAGAAATGTGTGCTTACAGCCCTGTGTCACTTATTGAAGTGACATATGGCTATGAATTAATCAGTGACTTTCCTGTCTTTTTTTTCATTTCAGCAATTTTAGAGGCCCTTAAACGACAGTACCACCAGATGATTTGATTTTGAATTATTTTCAGATAAATTGAAGGATTTAGGGTTGTTTCGTTGGTTGATAAAATGCTCTTACTGTACTTCTTCAAAAAAAAATATATTTATAAAGGTCCCTGTTTCGACTCAAACCAGGCATGTTAATGTTAATGGATGGTGCCTTACACCCAAAGCCACAGGGCAGGAGCGTAGCTCCAAATTCTGGGCCTTATGCACAAGCAGTTCCTGTGGGCCCCCTGCTCTGCCTCTCTTGCCTCTCCACGTGTCTGTCATACACCTTTTGCATTTTTTTTTCAAAAACTGTGGCATGATAGCACGATCCAGGTATTTTTAAAGATCAAGTGAAATAGCCAGTAGTGCATCTTGAGCTGTTTTTAGGTTTCATAATGTGATATTTTTCCGAGTGAAACAAAACGAGTAGTGCAAAAAAACCCAAAACAAAACAAAAAAAAACAGCACCAACATACATTGTTGTGTCCTTCCCCAAAAAGAGGGAAATTTGGGTTCCAAAAAAGAAAAGAAAAAAAGGAAAGGGATAGAAAGCAAACTGACCTTGTAAAAAAAATGGATTCCCTCACCAAGAAACCCCTACCAAAAAAGCTCACAGACTTCCACTTATTAACTGAGGAGGTCTGATGTGTCTTTTGACCCTTTATGAGGTCCCCAGCCTCAGGTTGTGGACCCCAGGCATAGAGAGTTTAAAATGCCTTTTGTTTGGATGAGAATGAACGCGATGGTTGCATTCTATCTGATGTGCTCTCAGTGTACTCCATAAGAAAACATGCTCCATGGATGAAATCTGAGAGGCTCAGCTGCACTGTCTAAAGCACGCTATGTGTTTACGCTCATGTGTGATTCTTCCTCGCATTAAATATGTGTCTGTATACATGCCGGATGGTGGATGGTGCACATAGGGAGTAGGTGACGCACCACCTGCCCCCCCCCCCCCTGTGTTTTTAGTCTCCTCTGCTTTGTTCCCTATCTTAATTACAGCCGAGCTCTCCTCAGAGCGCGTAACCCACTCCCCACTTCCACAGCAGCATCCCATTAAAGCCACGCACCCCGATGCCTCCCCTTTACCTTTATGCAGAATACAATTAAAAAACGGGGGGAGATCAAAAAGATGCCAGAAGCCTGACGAGGGTGATGTTTTTCTGAGAAATGCAGATTTGTCTTATTGATGGCTGCCCCGTTTGGAAATCATTACGGGACGGGAGTAATCAGTAGAGCCGCATCAGCATTTTACATGCAACAACACCACCTCCTAACACACACACACACACACACACACACACACACACACACACAGTATATACACACAGTATATGCTTTCAACAAAGTATTTCGCTCCTCACCTCTGAACTTGTTGTTGCATTTGCTCAATTAAACAACAGCATGAGCCTCATATCAGCTCATCATTTTTAATACTTCTACTTCTATTAAATATCATATAAATTATGATATTAATATACATGATTTGCCAGTCTAAGCTGACATAAGGGTGTATTTCCTCTATCCTTTCCCCAGTCTCATTAGTCTCAGTCAGTGGTGTTGTTAGGCATTTGTGGTTTCAGCCCTAAATGTTTTAAAAATAGCCCCTGATCTAAATATATTGGTAATATATGTTTTAATAAATAAGAATAGGTCTAATAATTTAAAAAAGCCATAGAGTCATAGAGGGCCTTGGGAATGAGTCCTGATAATGACATAAGGTCTGTGGTTAACACAAGCTTAAGAGACTTTCAAATTTTATTTTACCACATAAAATATGTCAGTAAATGCCCAACTCCTGAATTGTGAAGCTTTTATGTATCTTAAAAACAACGGTTGCTAACAAGTTGCTAAATGAGACTACAGAACATCCTCACACTGAACACAGGTTTACAGCCTTGTTTTGGTAGGGATGTTAAATCATGTGACTGTAGTTAGTTTATAGCCTAAAATTAGCTTTTGAATTCTGGTGATTGCATTTAGGCTTCAAAAGTCATAAATGAGGTACCCATTGGTGTAGACTGTCTTGCTGAACAAAACTTATAAGTATCATAAATGCTTGTTTCCCACAAAGTTTCTTTTCTGCAATAATCCAAAATCCAATGGAAAATCACAAAGGCTTTTTGATGAGGGAATCCGTGTGATGCTAACTTTCGCACTGGCCTACATAAAACACATTTCAACACGTATATTTATTAGTAACAACTACTAATATTTTTAACATCACAATTCATAATTAATAAAAAAGTTTTAAAAACTAAGCACCAAAAAAAAAAATTAAGGGTAAATAAGGTACCAGAGTGCATGAATATGCATCAAAACTGAGCTTGTTTGTAAAAAGAATAGAAATAACAAAATAGACCCCCTGCAGGAGTCTGGGCTGGGCCCCCTATGTCCTGAAACCCTACAAACGCCCCTGCTCTCAGTTTCAGTGTCCTGAATGAGGCATTGTAAATCTTCACCTTGATAGGAGGTAAGTTTTGTAGGAAACATTGTTTTTTTTTTTGTTTTTTTTTTTTAATGTTTTGGCATTCAAGTTGGCAAACTTACTTTTTTTATGAGACCTCAATAATCCAAAAATGTTGGCCACATTATTTGAGGTTGGAGTGACTGGTGTGGATAAAATCCTACATCATTTGATATTGTGACTGGTACCAGGATACTGACGTTTTGTATACTGGAGTTTTTGTGGGTTTCATCAAACTAAAGGGAGATGACAAATAAAAAAAAAGGTATTGTGGAATGGGCTTTGATGCTGCATTGAGACCTCCATGTTGGTTAATAAATCTGAAAGAAAATCTGCATAAGTACTTAATCAAATAAAATGAAAATATCCAAAATAATGAATACAGTTTGGTGATTTTGCTGTTGGTGGAAAACTTGTTTTGGGGGGTGTCAGGGGGGCCCATTCATCTAAAGTCATGGTTATAGCCCTTACCATGATATCAGTTTGTACCAACATACTATGCTTTTATTTTACTGAGAAATAAAAATGCCTGTTTATGGCAACAATTTACATATCCAAATGTGTCACCAACTTGTGATGAATGTCATTCCTCAGAGGCAACTCTTTCGCATGTTGCATGTGCTGAGGTTGCATCTTTTTGGTCTGATGAATTCAACAACATCTCAGAAATGATTAACAATTCACCAGAACCTATATTAATCATTCTTGGTGTATCTGACGCATTAAGACAATTCACCACTGTCAAACAACAAAAATGTCCCTTACTGTATCATTGCACCAAAAATCTGCTACTCATGTCATGGAAAGGAACAGGAGTTTTGCAATATGTGGCTACGTGATCTAACCAGTGCACTGCATTTGGGAAGGATAACATATGTCTTAAAGGGCAGACTCCTTCAGAATATCACAATCTGGCAACCTCCCCTATGACAAAGTGCCATTCCATTGTTTTGTCTTGTTTCCATTACTATTTCCTGCACTTATTATTTCAAAATGTTTTAACATAAATTAACATGAGCACGGCACTACAATATGATATATGTACTTCCATCTTTGACTCAATAAAAATTCTTGAAGACAATTTATAAAATACCTACAATTTGTATGCATCTTTATTTCCAACTCTGGCATTATTGAGAAAATCCTATGAGTCTTTAACAATGTGACAAACTCAATTAGTTTAGTACAGCCAGCATGATTTGCTTCGACCTTGAAAAGCTTATTAAGGTTAAACCAACTTAATATTAAACCAAAAGTAATGGTGATACTTAGTGGTCAAATTATTTTATTTAAGATATTCCAACTTGTTATTTTATTTCAAACTTACCCAAAAACGTCAAAAATGTTTTGGATTTTGACCAAAAGTATGTTTTCAGCTGACTAAGACACTTTAATGTAACCATTGCAGTTTCTCATTATCCACTAACCCCAAGAAGCATTTTAAGTGTGTTAGGTACCACAATGTAAACAGCATGACAAAACCTCTGACAGTGGACACATTTATATCATTTTACAGTATATACCATCATATCATCCAGACCTAATATGAACTCGGCAAGCATTATAAAATCAAATACTGATACCAAATTCATACCAAAACTAGGGTTTCCTAAAATTGTTGCAACCAAATCTCATAGATCAATGTTAAAATTTTAGAAGTAGAAAAAATATAGAACTACATTCAAAATAATTTACTTGACAATTAGCTCATATGTAGTCCTTGCTTGATCATTAGTATTAGTTTAAAATGATCCTGGCACAATGTAGCGAATTCTCACAATGGATCCTGAATTAATTGTTTTAATGTGAAATCTGTTCAGAACAGTTTAAACCTTTTGAGTTACTAAACTTTTTATGATGAAACTCTCAGTAAAGTTGCCTTTTTTTATATACAGTAATATGTCATAGTGAGTGGTATGAATCTGATGGAAGTGTATGTATAAAGCTTAAATAATGGTATCCTGGTGTTGGTGATGGTCTGCCTTTTGATTCTCTGTCTTGCATCTTTTTATCTCCCAGCACTGAAGATGTGAGTCTACTGCCCCCATGTAAAAAAGAGAAAAAGCGTGTGTGTGTGTGTGTGTGTGTGTGTGTGTGTGTGTGTGTTTGTGCGCGCGCGCGCGCGTGTGTGGGGGGGTCTGGCTGAAGTGTAATTAATTCAGTTTTACCTTTTTAAATAAATGTACCATAGATGAATTAAATATTGGACTATTTTAACCAGCGCGGATCTGCCTTAACACTCTTGATACTGTTGTTAATTAGCATATTGTGAGTTTTCTCCTCCTCTGCTGAATATTGTGAACACATATTACTGAGAATGTTCCAACATATAGTCCAGACCTCGGCCTACATTTACATAAATCATCTCTAAATTCTGTGTAAACGTGTTCTTCTTCATCATCATACTACGAAGCGACTTAAACCAGTGGAACAAGCCAGTCTCGCTTTTCTGATACAAATACATACAAACTGATATTTTTCCCCCCCCCTTAATCTTACACTCCCACCTAATATTATATTTCATACACGCCCGCAGAAATGCCCGTTGCCGCTATGTTTAATGTATAAACCCAGTCTTACAGCAGATAGAAAACGCAGATGATAAATATGCATGTATTCAATTAAGGGTATTACAGAGGAGTTGATTTGCATAAGGATTTAGGAGCTTAACATCATATTTGTGCTATAAAACTTCACAATAGCCTAAACGAGAGCTGTTACGCACGGGAGGGGGCAGGACAGGTATTTGTGAAAGAAGCGAGGAAAAGAAAAGGAATTCAAAATATCAAGCAAACTGAAAATAATAATAATTCTGATATTGTTTAAGCGCATAAATTTACAGCTATAACATGATTCTGGTATATAAAAAGTCAGGAGGTTGGATGGCTGGATGGATTTCGTTTTAATGATTTAATTAACTGCTTAAATTGACTTCAGTTTCAAACAACAAAAGACAGAGCGGTGATGTGATAACGTGTAATTTTCTCCCACACCGCTGTAACTACCGTCTTTTGTGCAAGATCAAACCTCTCCTACTGTCCTCAAACACGTCCTCTGATGACGACGTCCACTTTCCCCTCCCAATTAAGAGCAGAGAGCTAATTAGAACAGAGCGGATCCGGGATCAGTTCAGCCTCACGCTGCAGCTCCCGCTGCTGAACCAAACTGCTCGCTCTGTCTGTGGTGGGAATACAAGACTGAAGCCGCTGGGTAACAAATGACATCAAATGACAGAGTGGGGTTCACGAGATGAAGCTCGTTCTGTTGAATAAATAAATAAATAGAATCACTGACGCTTAAATGTAGAGATGACAAGGAATGGTGCCAAAATTATGTTTATAACACTAAGTTGACCAATCCTATTAATGGCAGTGTTGCGACACACTTCCCGCCCTTATCAATAAATTTTGGGGCCTGATGTTCTGCTGTCTTGATTTGATTTTATTATCTCTGGAGAAAGGTGACATTTAATAATGTCATTCTAAGGGCCGCGCCTTTAGACCTTACCACAAATAGCTTTAGTAGTTAAAATAAATCAGTTCTGAGTTGAAATTAGCCCAATTTACCTTTCACAGAATAGAGGTCAAATGTGGCATTACATGAATAAGTCAAAGTTGTGGATACAGTTAATGAGAAGCTAAATTATCTTTAGTTTCAGGTAAAAGTGTTTTCATGGGTTGTTTTGTGGTTCTATTGCTTGTCCTTTTTAAACAACAAAAACAACAAAAGTCGGATTAAAAAGCGAAACGCAGTTTCTTTATTTTATGGCTGGTTTGGGATACTTCATGCCATTTTGCTCACCCCTGCAGGTTCTATGCAGAGCCTTTTGGTGTCATAGAGAGGCTGTGAGCAGCAACAGTGTGGTGCTGTGTGGAACCCTATCTGTGCGTCACTTGAGTAAAGGTCCCAGTAGACCTACTCAGTACACACAGACAGATGAACAGACAGACAGCTCCAACACCTCAGAAGACCGAAGACGGGGAGATCCTGCTCTGACTCCTCTTCTCTTTCTTTCAAAGTGACCTTTCAAACTGCAGCTCCAGACAGACAGATAAGTCCGTGTGTAAGGGAGGCAGAGAGGCGCTGCTGCTTTTTCAAACCGGTCGGTAAAAGTATGGCCAAACAGTTCGGTGACGGCAGAACAGCCAATGAACATAAATGGTGCGTCGTGACGCAACAGGGCCCCGTTGATAAGGAGCGGAGGGTCCAACCGGGACCTGAGAAGGAGGAACGGCAGTTTTGGAGGGCCAGCAAACACTCGCCTATCATCAGTCAACGTAGAGCCAACTCCTCCTCTTCTGCTGTTACGCACATGTATGCAGCCTACTTGGCAAAAGACAAACATTAACCAAACAGACTACTGTAAAGGAAAACTGCTTCTCCCAGACGACCAGCGGGATTCTATAAAGCAAAGACTGTGTGCTGCTATGTTTTCTCATTTTCTCTTAAAAGCAAAAGTAATTTGAGCGACATTAATCCGCTGCAGTAAGCACCAACTTGGACTGTTGAACCTGGAGGAGAGGAGGAAGCTCCCTGTCAGCTTTTTTGGACATATCTTTTTTTGTTATTTCTGACTGATGCATTAGAAGGCTGCTACCCTGTGCTGGCAGTGCTAGTTGCACAGAGTTACTTATTGTTCTGCAGAAAAGGGGGAGACATTTGCCAATGCCTTGCAGACAGTCGAAATCCTGAAATATTACTCCCGGCGAGGAGGAGGCATCGGTGCTGAGACCCATGCAGCGGAGGCTTCCATAGTTGGTATGTTTATTCATCGTAAATGGAAAAGAATATCTAGAAAGAGAGATTGGTAGTAAAAAAAAGAAATAACACCATACCTGAGAGAAAATTGATTCCAGTAAAAGAAGCGAAATCTGTGCGGTTATTTATGAATTAATCATATCTTATTAATAATGAGAGCTGCAGAGATTCGGATGATGGTTTCCATTGGCAGATGAGACGTAGTGTGGAGAACACGTGTCCAATTTTCCCTCATATTTTTTCCTCCCTGATCTGGATTTCTCACTTGTCACGGCAAGAAAGGAAACCCTTCAAAAAAGCGAGAATTTCAAGTGGCATTATTGCGCTGGGTTTTGCCTCTGATGGACATCTTGGCTTGCAAACCCGAAGAGAACAGTTATAATATCCTCCCCTCTGCGGCAACGATGCTTTTCCATGGCCTCCCTGGAGGCGACGTACACGGTGTGGTGGAAGAAATGGACCGGAGAGGAAAGAGCGAGTCAGCAGCCATCAGCTCGGCCATCGATATGGGGGAATCAGAGACGGTAGGAGAGATTCATTTGGCCCTCTCGGCTTGTTAGCGCAGGCAGCATGGCATCCTAGAAACATGTGACAGTGGCTGCATTCTCACAGCTCCAAGCACCTTGATTCATTTTTTTAACAACAACAAAAAAACTTTAATTCACTCTGAAAAACTGTTCAACAAATACCCCAGCTTATTTTTAGTTAATTTTTAAACGCCTCTCAAAGTTCCTCCAAAGGCCTGAAGGTTGTGATTTCTTCAGCCACTGTTTAACCCAAAACTTCTTTTAGTTCCAGCAAAGCTTCAACCAAACGGACACAGAGCTAAAATTATTCAAAAAAACAAAACGATCACATTTATTTTTAAAACTCAGCTATTCATTTCTTTAAGTGTGCCTTTTATGATGCATGACAACACAGGCAAGTTGGTGGTGGTTCACAAGCCAAAGTAAATGCATATTTTTGCACCGGCAATTTAGCACAAACAATAACAGCAGTTCAAAGTGTTTTTACTCTAATTTGGAAAATCGACATGTAGCTTTAGATTCTGTTTATTTGCTATTTTGTGAACACATTACAATTCAATGAAATTGCATACATGTAATGATTAGAAAGTTCAATAAAAAAAAAATCTGAAATGCGCTGCACTGAAAATTCAGAAAAGTGGAGAAAATCTAAATTTTAACCCAGCTTCCATTTTCAGTTGCAAAGTATTTGTGAATTGTATGCGTTTGTGTGCGTGCACATGTTTGTGTCTATTTTGCAGGCCTCTTGAAAATAGCAATTCATGACAGTCCTGTGTCATAAACCTGTTTTTTTTTGGTACCTTAAATCATTTTTTTGAGAAATTAACAGCACATATAACTGATGGCCTCCACTAAAAATAATATTTCCAAGACCATACAGAGCGTGTTATTGGCTCTTAATAGTAACTTTACAAATTACTTTGTTTTTGTTCTTTAATCTGCTGCTGTGGGATGGTACTATCAGACATACAGTCATATTACAATGGCCTTATCATACCTTATATAGTCTCCTGTGGTAACAGAGTAATTTATATTCATAACTTTCGAGTATTTTTATCCTACTTTTTCTCTATTGTAACAAAATATTCCTATGCTTTTTTTAAAAAAAATATTTAATTTATTTATTTCTTACATTGTGGTTGTAGAGCCGTTGTCTTTTTCTGACTGGATTGTATTTTAATATCATGATTTTATTCACGTTTAGTATTATCGAAGTTGTTGTTTTAAACTACCTTTTATGTTTCTTCATAAAAGTTGTAAAATCATCCCACATTTGAGTGGTGGATGTGGTCATTTTAAGTCTTTAATATTCTTATCATAAAGCGAACAGAACAGTCTTTTGACTTGTTAGGCTTTTATTTGATTTCCTCCCCCATGTTAGCTTGACTACATGTTTCAGAGTGTACAGAATCTTGTTTTTCTCACCAAAATCATGTCCTGACGCTGTGTCCTCGTGCCTCTCTCCCGTGTTGACCTGCAGTCCATGCCGTGTATGAACAGCGAGCGCGTGGCTCTGTGCGCGGGCTGCGGCAGGAAGATCGCGGACCGCTATTACCTGCTGGCAGTGGACAAACAGTGGCACATGCGCTGCCTCAAGTGCTGCGAGTGCAAACTCAACCTGGAGTCTGAGCTCACCTGCTTCAGCAAGGACGGCAGCATCTACTGCAAGGAGGACTACTATAGGTAGGAGGGCGTGCAGCGCCTGGAGCTCCACAGTCCAGCCAAAAGTGTCCGGGATACACCGCTGTGTAGGATTTCTTAAGTGACAGTATGTGTTTCAAAATATGGTGGTTGGTGAAAATACTTTTTTTTTCTTTTTTTTTTTTTTTAAGTTAGGCTAGATTAACACCACACATGACCAAGGATGGTACATTAAAAAAAGGCTGATTGAAATGTAAAAATGTCAGTAACATGTTTATTGAAATTTCAGTTTCATTTAAAAAAGAAAGCACGATCTACATTTTTGCTTTTCTCACAGCTTCTATCTTTGTAATAAGGGTTTGTAAAAACTGATACTGACATTTTCCCACTAATGACAGCTTATATTTTTTTGTAATGTAATTCCATTTCATTTCAATATAATTCACGTGTTTCTCGCAGGACCTGGCTATACATATTTCATTCATTTACAATATCACCAAGTTGATGCAGGCTATCTGTCTAATTGACCTGATTAGTGTGCGGGAAAAGTTAAGCCATTGGTTTTTGAGTGCATGAAAGTCCGAATGCTTCGAATAATTAAGCGCCACAGATAGTTTATCCAGCCTGGCCCACACTAACACAGCAGCAGGCCTGCCAGGCTCGGTGTCCAGCCGCTGATGAGGTTTCTGTGTTGTCCGCAGAAGATTTTCGGTGCAGAGATGCGCTCGGTGCCACCTGGGGATCTCTGCCTCGGAGATGGTGATGAGGGCCAGAGACCTGGTCTACCACCTCAACTGCTTCACGTGCACCACCTGCAGCAAGATGCTCACAACTGGGGACCACTTTGGCATGAAGGACAGTCTAGTGTACTGTCGGCTGCACTTTGAGACTCTCATCCAGGGAGAATATCAGACACATTTTAACCACGCGGACGTTGTCCCACACAAAGGCCTGGGCCCGGCCAACACGCTCGGACTATCCTACTTCAATGGCGTGGGGACAGTGCAGAAAGGCCGGCCCAGGAAGAGGAAAAGCCCCGGGCCGGGCGCCGAGCTGGCCGCTTATAATGCAGGTAAGAAGGAGATTTATAAAGGCATTCAAAACCAAGCATGTTCACCTACTGTTGCGGGATGATATTGTTCACAAAATATGGACAGAGTTCAGGAAGAAGCTGTCGTGGCTACTTAAAAAAAAAAAAAAAAAAAAAAAAAAGCATAAAATTAATGTCTTTTTCGTACTTTATCCTGTTTTGATGCCGAGTTTAGGCCTACATCAAAATATTAAAAAAAAAGTAGGTTATTTTTGATCTTAAAAAAAAAACCTTGAAAACTGAAAAAACCCCAAACAAATCGCTGCTTAGTACAAACTAAATCTCACTCCACTGTTTTAATGAACAGCGACCCAACGTGAGCTGATTAAGACCGACAGGCTTCATTAATGAAAAATCTTTGTAACATTCCTATAGGGGGTTATATTGTCTCTGCGCTCTCCCCGGTAATGACTTCATCATAACTTCATCACTGAAAACTTTACAGTGTGTCTTTCATTCCCTGCGGTTTCATATCCCTTTAATATTTCTATAGGGAGTTTATAATAGTAGGCCTGGTTTTAAACAGGTCTGGGTGTCACTGTAATATATATTTAACACCCCTAAAGAGACTTATTGTGCTAAATATTGAGTTTATAGCGGCCTCAGTGCATTGTGTATTTTTTTTTATATGATCTTCCTTTTGGAAGTTAGTTTGCTTGTGTACGCTTTTGTGTTATTTGAGAATCTTTCACATTATGATAGTCTCCACTGAGCTAAGGATTTCTGGCAGAAACAACAGCAGCATGTTCATGATGAGGCCAAACATTTTGCTTGAATAAGCCTGAACACCAACTAATGCACAAAGAGGAAAGCATGCAGGCCAAGTATGAGGCCAGGCAGGACGAAAGCAAAGCTATGTACAGAGGAGAACAGTGAATATACTGTCAGATGGGAGGAAAAAAAGGGGGGTTTGCAGTGAGAGGTTTGTCAATAAAGTAAGGCTTCTAACATGAATACATTTAGATCATAGTTACATTTTTTTTGCAAACACTTTAAAGCTCCAGTGTGTGGATTAAAATTTTCATGCAGCTCCATATAGATTTCATTAGGTCAGTGAGCTACAGCAATTCTTAAACTTGCATGTAGTCAAGGTCTTTCTGGATGGTCATCTAGAAAATAATCATTTTTCATTGTTGGTGGTTTGTAGTCATGTTTCAGTTTAGTCAATCTGTCATGAAAAGAAGACTTTTAATGCTTTCGCTCTTTTCCACTTGTTAGACTCCATAGACATCTACAGACCCTAACACCGCCCCTGCCACACACACACACACACACACACACACACACACACACACACACACACACACACACTACTGGGGCCTTTTTGCATTGAAGCTGGGTCAAACTGGGTGTGTACCAGAGAGATCAATGTGATGTGATGAGTTATTCACTGGAACAGAGAGCAGGGAACACAAGAACATTCAGCAGAACTATCTGGAATCTCATTTATGTGGCTTTTACATTAATTCATTAATATTTGAACTGAATAGATTCGAATGTTCATATAAAAAGAAAGTTGATAACAAACTAAACAAAGGAGTCTGTTTTGTTAATCGTTTCGCAAAACTTTTTTTGTTTTGATTTGTTTTACACTTAAGTCAGTTAAGCTTAAATAATGTGCAACATGATTTATCGGGTTAGTGGATAATGCTAAATATAACTTTTTCAGCATAAAAAATAGGTTTGTTACATTACAGTATTTTAGGAAGTTGGTCAAAATCATGAACATTTGTGACATTTTTGAAACGGATTAATTAAAATAAATGAGTTAGAATATGTTAAATAAAATTTGACTATTAAATATCACACAACGTTTGGATAGACATTCATTTGGTTCAACTTAATTAAGCTTTTTGAGGTCAAGGCAAGTCATGTTGGTTTTACTAAAATAATTGAGTTTCTCAGGTTCTAAAAGACTTTTAGGACTGATACATTAATGCCAGAGTTGGAGCTATAACAATGCATGCAAATCTTTACCTTATTTATGTATCTATTTTAATTTGAAGCAGTAGATTCTTTACTTTCCAATCCAAATCAGCTTATTTCCCTTTTCCCTCCTGGATCAAGTTATTCTATTTTTTTGTTATCATTATTATTATTATTATTATTATTATTATTATTATTATTATTATTATTATCATTATCATAGTAGTAGTAGTAGTAGTAGTATTGCTATTATTTATTAATCATTGTAATTTCTGATACAAGCAAAGCTACTTTTAAAACAAGTCAAATGATCTCACCTATCAGTGATGGACTTTGCTTTTAGAAAATACAATCTTTCAGAAAATGTAAGAACACAACATTTCATCATAATGATAAAAGGAAGAAATGAGGGGAAAAAACTCTTTTTTCATTGTGGTATTCAGTAAATACATTAAAGAAAATGAATTAGAATTAGAATTAGGAGAGTTAAAGAGGCAGTGCGCCCTCTCCTGTTTACAGCCAGAAACAACATCCACACCTCACCTGAGCAATCACATGAGAACATGTGGCAACCTGGAGGAGCCTGAAGCTCTGAGATGGTATTAACACTGCGAATAAGACGTTGTGTATGAGGACAAAGAGACAAGCAAGAAACAGGCTGCTTTTTTTGTTAAAATGCTGCAGCATATGCTTTGGCCAAAAAGCAGCATTTGTTCTGCCTGGTGTGTATGGGCTAATTAAGTGAAGTGTTATTCTGATGGTTTTCACTCACTTCATATTCATCATTTGCGTTCTGATATTGAACACGAACTGTTATGCATGCAGCAACACTTTGATTATTGCCAAGAAATTTGCAGGCTGGGACACATGCATGTGTGTTGTTGTTGTTGTTGTTGTTGTTGTGTGTGTGTGTGTGTGTGTGTGTGTGTTGAAGCTAGGCTAGCACCTCCTCCTAGGATGGAATCCCATGTAGACGGGGACAGACAGAAAGACAGACAGCCGAGGTGTGGAGTGGAAGGTGATCTGCAGCTGGAGGAAACAGCTGTCAGGTCACAGCGTCTCCTCGGATCAGATTGATTTTATGGATTTAAACGAAGAGAAAGATTCCAGATTGACATTACCACATTTTTCTAAAATGTTAAAAAGCAAGATGTACAATAACAAAAAAAAAGCTAAAAACAGTTTTTTAACAGCAAAATTGTAGCCTCAATCACCTTAAAATCTTTCTTTCTTTCTTTCTTTCTTTCTTTCTTTCTTTCTTTCTTTCTTTCTTTCCATGTTTGATATAATGCACCTAAATGCGGATTCGCTTACATACAAAGTTTTGGGACATTTCTTGATTGCCGTAGGAGATTAATAGGTTTTTCAGCTATGTATTACCGCTAAGTACACTCACCAGTAAAAGGCATGATAACATGCATGTATATGATGCATTTTGGAGCTGCCTCTGTGCTCTCAAAAATGGAATTTTTAGAATAAAAATGGGGTGAGAAAAAGGAAGTAGTCCCTACAGTGCTCAATGCAAAACAGCCAATCTGAAGTGAAGGACTAAACAAATCTCAGTGATGATGATTGGTGATTGGATCAGAGTCCCCTCTCTCTAACAAGCTGCTCTCTCCTGTTCCCTGTAGCGCTGAGCTGTAATGAGAATGATGGCGAGTCCATGGATCGGGACTCTCAGTACAGCTCCAGTCAGAAGACCAAGCGCATGCGGACATCCTTCAAGCACCACCAGCTGAGGACCATGAAGTCCTACTTTGCCATCAACCACAACCCAGACGCCAAGGACCTCAAGCAGCTTGCCCAGAAGACTGGCCTGACCAAGCGGGTCTTACAGGTAGCCACAGCAGCCTCTCACTTCAGATGACACCACAATCTGTTTCCTTTGCTTCACCAGGGAGAAGGAGACAAATGCCAACAGGAGTGAAGGAATTTTACATGTTTCCAATGAAAATCAACCTGCTTCCAAGTGTAAAATATATGACGTAGGTTTTCCCTAAAGAAGCCAAATCAGCTGCTCTTTTTGAAGATAGTGCTGTTTTTCATTCTAGTGAAATGCTTGGAAAACTTTCAGGAAACTGCAAACAACCTGAAGAGAATCAGAAATAGATTGTCTTGTTCCCTTTTCCTTCTTATTTTAATAAAAGCACAATAAGAAAAATAAATAATTCAGGGTTCCCACAGTTTTGGAAAACCTGGAAAAGTCATGGAATTAGTAAAAATCATTGAACGCTTTGGAAATGTCATGGGATTTTCTTGTGTGTAATGAAATTGTTACAGTAATCTTATGTGGATAATGGATAATGTAACATAATAGCAAGTGTATGTTCTTTGGCTGTTGATGTAATGTAGTGTTATGTGTGACAGCGTTTTGTTTACCATCACACATGTTTGTTCTTTTTTTTTGTTGTTGTTCATTCTCTCCCTTCATGTATGTCAGGTAGCTGAAATGATGTGTAAATAGAGTTTGAAACTGATATGTTTAAAAACACCTGGCAAGTGGGGCAAGAAATGGAAAAAAGTATTATGGGTCCTTGAACAGTCATGGAAAAGATTTGAAATTGTGTCCATGAAAATGCTGGGAACCCTGTAAATTCATTTAAAAAGCTCCACTAAAAAGAAGCAGAGTTTTTAATTTTCCTCAAGGAAAACAAAACAAAGTCAAGGTGTTTTCATATTGCATGATTACCTGGAAATTAAAAGAAAGGCATAACAAAAGAAAACAAACAAAAAACAAAAAAACAAAAAACAAAAAAACAAAAAAACAAAAACAAATGTAATCTATTTAAGTGGACGATGTGATGTTATGTTGAGGACTGAGGGATGAAAAACAAAAAGCTCTGTAGTACACACGAAGAAAGAGGAAGCACAATAGAGTGTTTGATTTCCACAAAAGACGACAGCAAATTATCTGGGGGACTGAGAGGAAGAAAAATGAGACAAAAAGGTTTCTGAATCAAATTTTTTCTGAGAAGGGGAAAAAAAATCATCCTGCTGCTTTAATTAACGCTTGCAGAAAACAAAGCAGTCGTTTTGCTTTGATGCATTCGAGTTTTCATGCCTGTTATTCCAGCTGAAGCGCTTCTCCCTTCGCCTGTTTCCCATGGCTCCGTCATGATAACAGTGCTAACACGCTCCAACACTCGGCTCAGTACAGACTGCCAGTTCACCCACTCACTCACCACATCTCAGATACACCTTTTTACTATTGGAAAAGAGAGCAAAGATTAAATGTAGGAATATGAATACAAAAAAAGGAAAGAAAATAGATTAACATCAGGGACAATGAGGAGCAGGATGCTTGTTCCAAAATTGGGGTGCAGTGCCTTCTTGAATGGGTTCATGAGGTCCTCAGGACAGCAACGAAGATCCGTTCATTTGTTGCCATTGCAAATATAAGCATAATGACTGAAATCATAGCTGCTTTTATCCCTGTACAAACTATAGACAGGTCCATTATTATCTCTAACTATCGTTGAAAACAGGAAGCAATGGCTCTCTATTTTCAAGTGCAAACATAAAAGAAAATGTTTTTTTTTTTTTCCTGTGGCTACCACTGCCCTTTTCTCTGAGACTAGCCCTTAGCCTACATAAAGGTTGTTTTAACTTTTGCAGACAGAGGAGTGCCCAAGCATTTAAATGTTCTTTTATCCTTGACTCCAGCTGAGCATCTGCAAACAGACTTTTAAAAGACATGGGGAGATGCTCACTGGTATGGACTCTTAACTAGTGAATGGAAGGAATGTAGTGTGGTGGTGGTGATAATTGATAATGTAGTTCTGCTTGGGGTTCTGCAACATCAAAGTGTTTTAAGGATCATATCCATATTTTACTTTACACATTTCAGCCCTTTTGGGGCAAAATTTCTTAAATCCGCCAAACTAAACAACAAAATATGTAGTTTGTCATCAGCAGGGTGACATAATTTTTCAGTGGGTTTCAAGACTGTTCTAGAAATTAGTCATATGACTGCTCCTCATCTGTTATAGCTTGGGTTACCGTTTGGTTAGGTGTAGGCACAATATGTCTTGGTTTGTGTTAAGGAGATATACAACAAAACAAAATTTAAACACAACACTTTTGTTGTTGCTTCCATTTTCAACAGTTAAAGTTAAAGTCTAATATCTGTGTTAGTGAGCACTCCTCCTTTTCCAATATAATCCATCCACCTGATAGGTGTGCAGAAGAAGTATTTGTTTCCTTAATAAATCTGTATGGATTTTGGAAAGTAAGAAAATCTACTAGTAGGCTTCAGAAAATGGTTGGCAGCTAAATGTTTGCAGTTACTGTGCCTACATATGCAAAAGCACAGGTGTGGTCAATTATTAGTAGGTGAGTGGAATTTTGCTTTGGTTGCTCACAGCATTGAAAAAATACATTTATATAATCAGTACCATCATGTCTTTTCGGAAAGGTGTCCTTATTACTCTTGATAATTGACATACTTTGCAGTGAACGTTGAACAGCTATCATTTGAATTTCTCATCATGAAAATTGTTTACAGTGTTCTCTAGGTTATCTAGAGCAACAGGAACACTGTGGAAAAACATGCAACTGCAGATATGAGTTTTAAAGATAATTATATGTAATTTTTCATACTGTAAGATT
Source organism: Epinephelus fuscoguttatus (assembly GCF_011397635.1). Classification (NCBI taxonomy): domain Eukaryota; kingdom Metazoa; phylum Chordata; class Actinopteri; order Perciformes; family Serranidae; genus Epinephelus; species Epinephelus fuscoguttatus. Next base: position 3,935,397 of record NC_064757.1, read on the forward strand.
TACACACTATAAAAAAGAATCCACTGGTTCAACTTTTAAAAAAATCAAGATAACAATTTGCATGCATCTCTGTAAGTAGTTCCAACTCTGGCCTTATTGCGTCAGTCCTAATCTGACAAACCCAATTAGTTAAGTATAACCAACACGATTTACTTTGACCTTGAAAAGCTTAATTAAGTTAAACCAACTTAAAATTTATCCAAAAGTTGTGGCAATGTATAGTGGTCAACTTTTATTGTTGAAGATATTCTAACTAATTTCTTTTAATTCCATTCCATTCCACAGTATCAAAAATATCAAAAATTTTAAGAATATTATTAAGTGTAGAAATCTGTGGTGGAAAGTTCCATTAAGCATTAGCTCACTTTAGTAGATCACTTCTCCTGTAGTAATTGATTTTGTTATTTTATTCCCGCAGGTCTGGTTTCAAAACGCCCGAGCCAAGTTCAGGAGGAACCTGCTGCGGCAGGAGAGCACTGGGGTGGACAAGGCATCCGACGGCTCCACACTGCAGGGTGGGACGCCATCAGGCCCGGCCTCGGAAATCTCCAACGCCTCCATGAGCCCCTCCAGCACCCCCACCACCCTGACAGACTTGACCAACCCCACCATGCCCACTGTCACCTCCGTACTCACTTCGGTGCCGGGCGGCATGGACGTCCATGAGTGCAGGAGTCCGTCACAGACCACACTGACCAGCCTGTTCTGATGGACAGAGTCCTTCACCACAGCCTCAGCCCCACCCTGTCCCCTCTCACCTCTGCTCACCTCACTGGATCTAAAACTGAGCACTGTTGACTCCTTAAAACATTAAACGGATTAGGAAAGAAAAGGTAACAGAAACATTAAAAAAAAAAAAAAAAAAAAAAAGATTTCATTTTGCTCTGAGCCCATTAGAGACTATTTGCATAGTGAGGCGGCCAAGCCTTACAGATGGAACAGTTGTTGTTATTTTGATGTTGTTGTCTTGTTGAGAACTGAGGAGACTTGATTTGCATTTTTCAATGTTTACAGAAAGAGACTGCGGGAAAAAGAATCTGCTTAATTTTTAATTAATTCATTTTTTTTCCAGCACAGTATTTATGTTGTTGTACAAGAGTCACTGTTAGAGAGATTGTAAAAAAAAATCTTTTTTTTGAAATTCTGAGATTAAACACAGGTTACAATATCCTACGACTGCCATGTGCCTTACAGTCCATTTTATCCCAACTGCTGTTCTCAGTAGTCGGCCACAATCTGACACCAACAATTTATACCTCTTTTGCTTGCGCGCGTGTGTGTTATGGTTAGTTTCCTTTTGTGTTTGTGTATTTTATGCACAGTGATATACATTCTGCTGTGCTTTGATTTCAAATGTTACATTTCACGATTCAACCTGAGTTAGAACCAACTTACTATCCTCCTCGTCATGCTTTTACCTACTAGAATCCTCTGTCTTACGTTGTTAAAAAGAGAATTTAAAGAGAGCTCAGACCTGCTGTATATGAGGACACAATGGGCCTCATACAGCAACATTCTCTTAAATGTCTCCCATATCTCCACCTTATTTGTGTTCTGACAAAAAATAAGAGACATCAACTCCAGATGCACCAAACATTCTTAACCATCCAAATCTGCTCTTACCCAGGTGTGCTGAATGATGATCATAAGAAACTTTAAATTATTACTGGCAACATCCCCATAACACTAAGGACAGGTGTTGTGTCATGCGCAAAGACTCTGGCACATGAATCAGAGAGATGCCACCGAAAAAGGCTGTAAAAAGAAAAAGAATTTGTGCAGGAGTGAAACTGACATACTGTTAAATGAACTTAAATAAAGTAAATGTCACTGGTACTGGTGTTACTGGAAAATCACAATCCCAGCAATGGCAAAACATTTGCTGTGTCAGCAGAAGTGGTGAAGGAAGTATTCAGCTCCTTTACTTAAGTAAAAGTACTAATACCACACTATAAATATACTTTATTACTGGTAAAAGTCCTGCATTAATGTATGGTCAGGGAAATGTTTACATACATTTAATAAATCTAAATAATTAAAAGAAAAAGCAACACATGCTCATACATATATGTGAGGAGCTGGAACCATTGAATGTTTTTGCACGAAAAATGACTAAAATGATTATCAGAATAGATGCCATTTAATTTTGATTTTGAATAGACTAGTAGTTTCAGCTGCACTTGAATATCTTCATAGGGTTTGTGTGCAAAAAATCTTGATTTGTAAAGTAATTGCAGTTATCAAATAATTGTGGTGGAGTAAAAAGTAAAATATTTTCCTCTGAAGTGTAGTGGAGTCAAAGTCGAAAGTGGCATGAGATTAAAATACATAAGCAAAGTTAAAGTACTTCAGGTTTGTACTTAAGTACAGTACTTGTGTAAATGTACTTAGTTACATTCCAAATTACAGTACTTGGGATCAGTAGACTAAGTGTAGTAGTATTTCTTTAGTCCTCCCATATATGATACTCATGCATTTTCAGAAGTTCCTAAAATATAAAATCTGTTTTTTCTTGCATTGGACAACAATTTGTGGACCATGAGAAGAGAATGTTTTTCTCTCCTCTTGCTCAGAGTGCTCTTTACCACTCATAAAATGTTGTCTTATTTAAGAGAAGAGCAAAAATATGAAAACACTGGTGAATCCTGCACATAAATGGATACAAACAACATAAGAACAAATTGTGGATACGAACAAATATAAGAGAAAATTTGTTCGTATATTGTTTCTTGCATGAGGCCAATTATTAAACACCAGGTATTCTTTTAGTTTAACACAGGTCAGATGGAGAATTCTTACTTTCAACCAAGACGCTGGAGTAACCCTGATGATGACATTTCAGATTTGTCACATTAATCTTAGACTTTTAACATGAGTTTGCTAATGCACATTTTTCATTTCAATTCAAGACATTTGGAGGCTTTGAATAGTCTCAATTTGTCAAATTCAAATCTACACCTTCCACTGATGAGGCTTATGTAATTAGCTTGTATAGCATGCCAACAATATTCCATATCTCTGTGCATGGAAAATGTCACTGTAGACACATATAATATGATTTTTAAAGCAAGAGAGACATATCTCTTTTAAGACGCAATACAATTATTTGATTCTCTAAAGATACAACACATATTAATATCCAGATTATTTCACAATATTCAAAAAGATCTTTCATTAGTAGTAACAATCAATGTAACTATCTCACATTAACAACATTTTTCTTAAAGAAATGTTGAGTTTGAATTTGTCAAGTTGGATATTTTTGAGTACGATAGAAAACTGCTATGATTGGGAGGAGAGCTGCTAGTGATGCACACTGAGTAGTCTCGTACTGCTGTAACGATCTTGCGAGAGCTTCTCTTGCTGTGCGGCTTCTGCATATTCTTGTACACGTCCCTGTTGTCCTCACTTCTAGAAGAAATACAAACACTACCAATTATAAGACTATTTAAAGATAATTTGTGCCTCCAAGTGCAAGTGTTCTTCATCGACTGATGTGTACACAGTACTGTATATACACAATGGTGCACTGCTCTGATTGGTCAGAGGGATTTGGTATTATGGTGCTTCTAAACCAGAGCTATGAGTAGAAATGCAGTTAAGTACAACCACAAGGAGGCTAGGGTGCACATATATAAATCCATCATAAAACACGTCAGCAGCAGTAGAGGTGAAATCCCTCTGGTTTACATGCATTTCTACTAATTCTTCTTCTTCTTCTTCTTCTTCTTCTTCTTCTTCTTCTACGTCTTTCATTCCTGCTCATAACCATTCAGCTGTTTAATGCACATTTAGCTTTTTTAGTTTTTTATTTCAGGGTGGAAATACTACAAGTTTTTTTCACAGTTGTGTGAAGGGAAAAAGTTGGTGTGTCGACACAGAAAAGGTCTGATAAAGGTTTACAGAGACAGATTTTTCTTTCAAAAAGTTATTAAATCTGCTTCCTTTTCTTTTTTTCCTTTTTCCTCCATTCCACTAAAAAAAAAGAAAAGAAAAAAGAAACATGGCAGCAGACAGCAACCACCACAGGCATTCATCTTTATGATGGGAGCAAACACTAAATCCCATTTTGTTTTAATGACTTTTTTGGTCATTTTGCTAGAAATTTTTACAACATTAGGATAGAATCATACCTACTTAAACATAAACAAGTTAGCCAGTTAATTATGTTTTCATTTGCATGTCACTTTTCATTGAAGGCAACAAGTTCACTCACATTCTCTGTGAGGGCCCACTGGGCACGCCCCACTGCCATTTTTGCCTGTCTTCAATAGTTGAGAGTGTAGAGACATAAAAGAAAAATCATGGGGGAAACCAGTGTATGACACACAACAAAGATCCCTGGCTGTAGTTAAAATTTGCCAGTTTCAGGTTTAATTTGAGATTTAGTTTTAACATATATATTTTTTAATCGCTGCAGTGCAGACTTAGGCTTCAACTACACTAAGGCTACATTAAAATTACAGGTGTCCTTTGATGGATTCCTATGCTATTTTGTATGGTGCCTTACAGATTTTGGTAGTGAGGAGTATCAGTGTGGCTTTGGTAGAATGCATCACTTAACTCACTTTACTGCTCACTATTAGTGGGGGTTTATGTATACGTGCCAAGGGGATCCATTGTCTCATAATACGCCCATGCTCTGGGTGGTCAGTGAAAGGCAATATGGGAAATGTAGTAACACAGCTTTAAAAAAAAATGTAAAAGCTCCATAATCGGTCCATAATAATATATATGCATATTATGGACCATTACATTCAACCCCTTTCACCAAATGTGGCACTAAAATCAGAAGAAAGGAAAAGAAATACTGCACTCCTCCAGTCACTTAAAATAAGCATCTGTGCCTAAGCTGAGAGTGATAGTAGCTGACAGCCTTCCCGAAAGTGTAATCATAAAAAAAAAATCTGTTTTCATGGGCAGCTTTTCCTCAGTCTGCCAGAGCAAAATGTTACATATTTCCCATGGCTCCAGTAGCAGGGACTTGAGCTGATCATAAAGGTAGGAAGATTTTCCACTTAAAAATATCACTTTACAATCCCTTCCAACACGGAAGTTTGACAAGGAGGTGGTGAGTGGGCGGTGGAGGGAGAGGTCTACAGAATTGCAGTCTTTACACTTTGTAAGCAAAACATGAATTATGAAAAACAGACCTTAACTTCCCCTGCAGTGCATAATTAGAAATGGGTGTACATAAAAAACCCTCACAGCATACAGACTTGGTAATTATCTCGGCAACAGTGTGAGGACGTGACCACTGACAAAACACACTCCATGCGACAAAACCAGTTCACTGTTTGTCTAGAATATTGACAACATCCCTAAAGGTCTGTCTGCATGTTCATTTGACAAGAATATGAAGTGTGTGTGTGTGTGTGTGTGTGTGTGTGTGTGTGTGTGTGTGTGTATGTGTGTGTGTGTGTGTGTTTGGAGCCCTTACTCCAGAAAATTCAATTCAATTTCAATTTCATAAAGCCTAATATCACAAATCACAATTTGCCTCAGAGGGCTTTACAGCATACAACATCCCTCTGTCCTTTGGACCCTCACAGTGGATAAGGAAAAACTCCCAAAAAAATCCCTTTTAATGCTCAAAAAAAAAAAATGGTAGAAACCTCAGGAAGAGCAACTGAGGAGGGATCCCTCTTCCAGGACAGATGTGTAATAGATGTCATACAGAACAGATCAACATAATAAAACGGCAGTAATCCAGATGACAAAATGAAACATAAAGAGAGACAGAGACCGAAAGAGACAGAGCCAGTGAGAGATGCAGGGCAGACAGTAATGATAATAGCTACAGTAACATTAATTAAGTAAGTAATTAAGTAAATTGTGGTACAGTATGTAGTATGTATTAGTATATAACAGTATATGTACGTGACAATAATAATCATATGTGTATGATAACAGTAGAAGTATGATTAATAATAACAGCAGCAGTAGGAGGCATCAGGCAGGACCACGGCAGCAGCCCAACCACCACACATCATCCAGGCGTAGCTGCGGTACGAGGGAATCTGTGAGACAGTGGAGCACAAAGGCTTCGGAGAAGAGGCCGAGTTAGTGACATGCAGTAATAGGATGTGAATGTTAGCAAGTGAAGAAGAACCAGCGGAGACAGAGAGAAGGGGCTAGGTGTATTATAGGAGGTCCCCCAGCAGACCTCTGTCAGCCTAACTAGGGGCTGGTCCAAGACAACCCTGAGCCAGCCCTAACTATAGGCTTTATCAAAAAAGGAAAGTCTTAAGTCTAGTCTTAAATGTGGAGATGGTGTCTGCCTCCCGGACCGCAACAGGAAGATGATTCAACAGAAGAGGAGCCTGATAGCTGAAGGCTCTGGCTCCTGATCTACTTTTGGAGACTTTAGGAACTACAGGTAACCCTGCATTCTCAGAGCACAGTGTTCTGGTCAGATAATACGGCACTATGAGCTCTCTAAGATATGACGGCACCTGACCATTTAGAGATTGTAAGTTAGGAGAAGGATTTTAAAATCAATTTTGGATTTTACAGGGAACCAGTGCAGATAAATATGATCTCTTTTCTCAATACCTGTAAGTACATGTGCTGCCGCATTCTGGATCAGCTAGAGAGGTTTTAAAGACTTATTAGAGCTACCTGATAATAGGGAATTACAGCAATCCAGCCTAGAGGTAACAAAAGCATGGACCAATTTTTCTGCATCTTTTGGGGACAGGATAGGAGGAAAGAACACAGTCCATGAAGTTTGTTTTATAAATGAGTTAAAAGACCAATCTTGATCAAACATTACTCTGAGGTTTCTTACGGTAGTGCTAAAGGCCAGAGCAATGCCATCCAGAGAAACTATATCATCAGATAAAGAATTTTTGAGGGGTTTGGGGCCAAGAACAATAACTTCAGTTTTGTCTAAATTTAACATAAGGAAATTGGAGCTCATCCAGGTTTTTATGTCTTTAAGGCATTTTTGAATTTTAGTTAATTCTGGCTTCATTGATAGATATAATTGTCTATCATCTGCATAACAATGGAATTTACAGAGTGATTTCTAATGATGTTACCAAAGGGAAGCATATATAAAATGAATAGAATTGGTCTGAGCACAGAACCTTGTGGAACTCCAAAACAAGCTTTAGTATGTAAAGATGATTCATCATGCATGTAAACGAACTGAAATCGGTCGGATAAATAAGATTTATACCGGCTTAGTGCAGAACCTTTTAGGCCAATTAAATGCTCCAGTCTCTGTAGTAGAATTTAATGGTCCATTGTGTCAAATGTGGCACTAAGATCTAATAAAACAAGTACAGAGATGAATCCTTTGTCTGAAGCAATCAGAAGAGAGAAGAAAGATCATTTGTAATTTTAACTAGTGTTGTCTCAGTTGTATAATACACTCTAAATCCTGACTGAAATTCCTCTGATAGATTATTATCGTGGACAAAGTCACACAGCTGGTCTGCGACGACTTTTCAAGTATCTTTGAAAGAAAGGGAAGATTAGATATGGGTCTATAATTGGATCTCTGGATCTAGGGTGGGCTTTTTTAGGAGAGGTTTAATTACAGCTACCTTAAAGGACTGTGGTACATAGCCTGTTAATAAGGATATATTGATCATGTCTAGTAAAGAACTGTTAACTTAAGGTAAGACTTCCTTAAGTAGCCTAGTTGGGATGGGGTCTAAGAGACACAGTGATGATTTAGATGAAGAAATCATAAAGTTCAGATGTTGAAGAGTAATCTGGGAGAAACAATCAAAGTATTTATCAGGTTTTACAGCTGTGTTTAACTTCCCTGTGTTTGAAAGAAGATTGGTGCTGTTTGAGGGCAGGAGGTAATGAATTTTGCCTCTTAGGGGGTGATAACACAGAAATGAGACGCAACAGACACAGACGCTTCAAAGATGCTTGAAATGCTGAAAGCGCTTATTCAATGTGCGCTAGTTACTAGACGCTGGAAAAATGGCCATCTAAAAAGACACTTGAACACCGGTCAGACGCGCCGTATCATAGGAAAACAATGGTTTTACTGGCGTCGCGTTTCTAGCGTTTCATCTCAGTGTGATCGCTCCCTAATAGTTAGAATTTTCTCATTAAAAAAAATCATTACTGCTAAGGGCTAAAGGAATACAAGGCTCAATGGAGTGGTGACTTTCTGTCAGCCTGACTACAGTGCTGAAAAGAATCCTGGGGTTGTTCTTATTTTCTTCTATTAATGCTGAGTAATAGTTTGCTCTGGCATTGTGGAGGGCCCTCCTGTACATTTTAAGACTGTCTTTCCAGACTAAATGAGATTCTTTCAGCTTGGTTAATTGCCAATTCTTTTCAAGTTTCCGTGATATTTCTTTTAATTTTCGTATTTGGGACTTGTACCAAGGAGGGAACTTTCTTTGTTTTGTTAACTTCTTTTTAAGAGGTGCTACAGAGTCCAATGTTGTTCACAGTGAGCCTGCAGCTCTATCAACAAGATAATTGATTTTGGAGAGTTAAAAGTCAGTATGGGAAACCTCAGTTACAGAGAGACATGGTATTAACATTGATGGAATCATTTCTTTAAATTTTGCTACAGCACTAGTAACTGTTGCTGAGTTGAATTGAATTGTTTAGAGAGAAATCAAAGGGAGAAATGAATTCTGTGGAAGGACTATTAAGTTTTCAATTTCAATTCCATGCCTCAGAACTAGATCGAGGGTATGGTTAAAACAGTGAGTGGGTTTATGTACTCTAACTGAAGCTGTATGACCCATACAGCCCAGAATAATAACTTTATCTGATTTAAGAGCTAAACTAGATACAAACTCTGAGAAGTCAGATAAAAATTCAGTATACGGGTCAGGAGCACAGTACACTAAAAATAAAAGTGGCTGTGAGTTTTTCCAGGTCGGATGTGAAAGACTAAGGACAAGGCTATCAAAGGAATTATAATCTAGTTTAGGTTCAGGGCTGATTAAAGTTAAAAATGGCTGCAACTCCCCCTCCTTGCCTTAAGGAATGTGGGTATTATTATGACTGGGAGGACTGGATTCATTTAGACTGACATATTCATTGTGACACAGCCAGGTTTCAGTGAGGCTGAGTAAATCAATATGAAAATCTGATATTAATTTGTTTACTAACATTGGTTTAAATGACAGAGACCTGATATTTCACAGTCCACATTTAATTCTTCTGTTTTGTCTTTCTGTCACAGAAGAGGTTTTAATTTTATTAGGTTTATATGCACAACTCCTCTTTGTTTAACTTTAGATTTAAATAATTTAGGTGATCGGAGGACAGACACTTTAGGTGGGTATCTGCACTAGAAGCTTACAGAAGCATTTAAGACTACGACTCTGATTCCTGGTCTCAACTCTGGGTTGTCAGGGTTTTGAATTTCTAATAAACTTGGACAGGTTCCTAGAGACGAGAGTGGCTTCATCCAAAGTGGGATGAATGCCGTCTCTCCTAACCAGACCAGGTTTTCCCCAGAAAGTTGGCCAATTATTTACAAAGCCCACATCATTTGCTGAATGACGAATCAATCAGGTCAAACAAACATATGGATGTTTTGGCCAAGCCTGGCTGAAACTGCATATCTGTGTGATATAAGGACAAAACATAGTTCAGGCTATAAATTCTCACTGTTGAAAAAAACATATTTGGCTGCCTACTTTATGTTAATGTGTGATGTGAATTTGATCCAGTAATTACAGGGAAAGGAAGAGCCTTGGCAAGCATCACAGAGAAATAACACAACAAGCTCATAACTGAAAATTTACTGTGTGTTAATAGATGCTTATGTTTTTATTTTCCCAGAAATTGTTCTAATTCTAATTCTAAGGACAATAAACTGTCTATTAAGAATTCTCCAGAGCAAATGGGGAGGGTTCAACACCTTTACAAAATCCAATTGATATTAAAACCAACTTTAATTTCTGAATCAGTAGAATTCTTTTACTGTTTCAAATAACTGGCTGTATGCCAGTTTAGTGAGATGGCATGGCATCCATAGATCCAGATTTGACCTTTGACTTTTATTGTAAAACTGAACACAGATAAAACAGAGGATATGATCAAACCAGCGTTATAGCACATTTTATTTCATACATTGCCAGTGGTGTTGTTAGGCCTGGGTGTCCAAGGCTTCAGCCCCAAATGTTTTAGAAATAGCCCCGGATCTAAATAGGCTGTATATATTTTTCAAAAATAAGAATGGACCTAATACATAAATTAATAAATACATTAATGAATACCAATACTAATTACTATAATAATAACAATAGTGTGTAAGTTTGTTCATGCATTAAAGCCCTCAAAAATAACATGATAATAAATTTTGATGATGGGAGTTGCAAAGTATTCTACTATCAACTACTAATATTTGTAACATCTCAGTTCATCATTAAGCTGAATGAAATGGGATAAAATGAATGTTTTATGGGTACATGAGATGCCAGAATGCATAAAAACATGAAAATAGAGCTTGCTCATTAAAAGAAACTTCCTGGCAGACGATCCCCACAGATCCCCCTACAATGGTCTGGGCTAAGCCCCCAGTGTCCTCCATTCCTAGAAACACCCCTATACTGTACTACATTCAGTGTTGTCAAATCCATAGAAAACTGCAAAACTAAAAATGAACTGATCTAGACTTGAAACTGATTAGTCAGTTAATCAGCAAATATACTGCATTTGATTAATCACGTAACTTTTTCATGCCCTACACTTTCTTTTCACCTTCTGTAAACTAAGAATTTGATGCTTTTCTCTTGATAGTAAATAGAATATCTTTAGGACCTAGGGCTGTTGGCTGGATTGAATAAGACATTTAAATAAGCCTTGGAGATTTTTTTTTCACTTTTTGATAACCTACATAAAAAAATAATAATCAAGAAAATTATTTACAGAATGTCCCGGTGTCCCAACCGGATGTGACGTGAGTGAGTGCCAGTGAAAAAATCAGTTTGACTTCATTGCTTTCTATTGGACTGTCCTGATTTCCTACAGGCAACATGACACAACTCAGCGCAATGCGGCAAGCTGTTCTGGGCTGAACTTTTGTTGGACGCCCCATTTCTATTTTTATTTTGCCACTCGCATTGGAAGCACCACAATGAACAAGGAATGGCTGATTCACAGGATTTAAATGAGGAGTTACCTACAGGATACGCACTTATTTTACTATAAAAACCTAAATACATTGGCTGGAGGGAGATCTCCAGGAAGATGAAGGTTTCTTGTAAGAATTCAGTAGGATGCTCGCAAGCTGGCTTGTTTTAGAAAGTGGAAATGGTGGTATGATGTAGTGTGGGAGCTTCAACAATGATATCTATAAGTTACCCGCAATAGTATTGTTGAGAGTACGGTGGTGTCATCTTCTCCATCTTTTCCTCAGTGTTTACTGGTTTTTACATTTGAAAACCTCGACACAGCTAGCAAGCTAGAAGTCGTCAGAAGGAGAGTTTTCAGACTGGTGAGTTGATTTCCTCATTCTGATGAGTGATTCACAGCCACATGCCACCAATTCCCCAAGCCAACCACAAAAAGCAGCACCAAGACTTGCAAAATAGAAATAAGAGCCTACATTTAGCAAGTTTATCAGAGCTGACAGAGAGCCAACCAGAAATGTCTGCCCCTTCATTATGCTACTGCTTATTACAATAACTCAACAATGGTCAGCAGTCATGTAAAATTCATGCATTTTATGCAAAAACACCAATATGGTGTTTTGAAGGGGTGTTTTTAAGAAATAAAATAAAATAAACAGAAACTTCCAAAAGTGTTTTAGGACCTAAAAGCCATTACAAGCTAATAATTTCTAACTCTGTATCAACACATCTTATTGTCAGTCATTACAACATAACTATAGGTCAGGAGTGTATAAACTAACCCTCCTAACTAGCAGTATTTTTTCTCATAAGTCTTCTCTAGGACATGGTTTATTCACTGTGGAACTGAAGCCACATTCACATTTGCATTTCAGGCATTTAGCTGGCACACTTCTGCAGAGTGACGCACAACCACTTACAGCCACTTACGGAATAGCAGGAGAGGCTTAAATTCCTGGATCACCAACATTACAAGCAACCAAGAGTAAGTAGAGCAAGGGTCATCGTCTCTCTCTCTCTCTCTCTCTCTCTCTCTCTCTCTCTCTCTCTCTCTCTCTCTCACTCACACTCTCTCTCTCTCACACACACACACACACACACACACACAGCTCTCGAGCCTGTCCTGATTCAGGGCCACTTCTCCCAACCCAGCTTTCCCAGAGGAGCAGATGCCAGGCAAGCTTGGTGCTGAGGGCTTTAAGGTCTCATGTTAGGTGTCTGAGCCAGGATCTACAGAGGATGCCAAATACATTGGCCAGATGTACCCACACACTCATATAAAGTGGTGTGATGACGGTTTTAAAAGAGAGAGGCCAGTCTTAACAACGCATGACAGGCAATATAGAAACACTGGGCCCTGTAAAGTTTAATATGCAGGAACAGTTCCAGATTTCAGCATTAGAGCAGCCCTCTAAATACTCAGATTTTTTTCTTTGAACTGGGGAGTGGGGTGGATTCAAATGTTACAGACATGCCTGAAATATGCTATTTAATGACAACCAGCCATCCAATTAACACATAGACCATTTATATTGACATACAGTTCAAGTAGTTGTTAGTGAGTTAGTTTATCACGATTTGACTTTTTAAATAAGAATGTGAGTTAATGCTGCTCTCAGCTGTCACTCCTTGAACATGGGGTGTAGACAGTTGTGATCAGCTCAGAGGTCAGGCTTGAATGATATGGGCAGAAGCTCCACATGGATTGCTTTTTCTTCAAGTGTTGTTCATTGTTTGGTAAAACTGTCCTTTTTCACCCAATCCACATGAAAACTTGATTTTCATGGATGTTTGCAGACCCTCCTCACTATAATAGTGAATATTTACATTGCATTGCATCTACATTGCAAAATGAATCTTAATTCATATTGGTCCAACCTACTCTATAACTCCAGTTCAGGCAAATTCATATCTTTTCACAGACTATGATAGAGAGATTTCGTTCTTACTAAGCATTTGTAATTTCAGCAAACTAACAATTGTACTACATCCACATCAGTTCTGTTTGGGATTGTGCAAAAATTGTTAAAATGGTAAGGTGGGATCAGAAAAGGGGGAGGGTATTTTATATCAGCCTTTTCCCGCCATGTAGTTAAAAGCTGCAATAATATCTACATCATATAGAGTATCAGATGTTGCAGCTTTTGTTTGCCCTGTGGCTGATAAGGGTGCATTTTACCATACAGATGACAACAGTCCTGTTTATTTAACAGGGGTTCATTATGTCCATCATACTCAGCTGGTAGCTAACAGAACCATACATTTTGAGAAACACAAAAAAACACGAGGATCTTTCTAATTACTAAGTCACTACAATAATCATTATTTCTTTAAATAGCATTCCATTTTTTACCCAAAAGCCACTCACAACCAGCACTTTATTCTGTACTGTAAACCTCAATTTGCTCACTCAACATATTTTTCTTTTTTGGAAACACCTTACACACTTTTAGTTTATTACAATACAGTAACATAAATGTTTTGAGTACACCACACAAAATGAATGTGCCACATGTCAGTTTAACATATTGTTGTTGTTTGAGCATTTAATTTTGAACATAAACAAAATGAGTAAACATTTTTCAACATTTTGATTTGAATTTCATTTAGCTAAAAACATATGTTATATTGTGCTTAGGTTTCTCATGATCATAAGGATAAGGCAAAGAGATGAACTTTGAACTAAAAAATTCTCTTCATTTTACTTCAGCACAACTTTATGTCTAAAACCCACACAGGGGGGAGGTTCCTAACTGTGTATGTCACTTATCTCATGGTGCAAAATGTCTTTTATCACATTAACTGTGTGAGCGATTTACAACATATTTTAACACACTTTTTTTTTGCTTATGACCTTAAACACATTGTCTCACGACATGCTGTGGAAACTCCACCCATTTGTTGTCAGGCTCCCAGGTCCACCTCTGCCTTGCACCACTGTACCGAGGATGACCTTGTGCTTCAGCCGAGTTTAGGTTTGCTGGACCGCCTCAGCTGCCCTCCACTTCCCCCCTGTCCTCACCATGATCCCTGCCCCGGACACTTTGGCGTCTCTGGATCCAGAGCACTGCAGGTGTTCCCGTGCCACGATGAACTCCTCCCTGACCAAGCTGAAAGGGAGCCTGAGCTTGTTGGTGTTCCCATACAGTCCAATGTTACATAGGCTGCGTGGCAGTCTCAGCCATCTGCGAAGATAACTGTTCACTCTTTGCTCAAAACCTTCCACCACAGACATGGGACCCTCATAGATGAGCAGAGGCCAGAGGATTCTTGGGAGGATTCCATGCTGGTAGATCCAGACCTTGAATCTTCCATGGAGCCCAGACTTGTCCCCTGCTCTCAGCAAGCCCTATAGGTCAGCACCGGTCGCCTTGATGGAGTCCCTGTCATTCAGGCTGCAGCTGAAGACCTTCCCAAGGCTCTTCACTGGCTTCTCAGTGACTGATGGAATCAGATGTTCTCCCAGCCTGAAACGGAATTTGTCTGTGACCTTCCCCTTCTTTAGAACCAAGGACCTGGACTTTGCAGGCTTGAAGCTCATGCGCGCCCATGCCATGATCCTCTCCAACCCCTGGAGAATCCACCTGGCTCCTGGTACAGTCATCACCGTGAGGTCGTCCATGAAGGCTCTGATGGGCGGTTGCCTTACTCCAGACTTGCTGAGTGAGCCTCTGCATTCTGTTTCAGCTCCCTTGACCAGCATGTTCATTGCCAGCACGAAGAGGGTCACTGATATGGTGCAATCTGTAATTATGTCCACTTCCAGCTGGTGCCAGTCCTATGTCAACTGGCCAGATGAGACTCTCAAGCTGAACTCACTGTAATAGTCCAGGATGAGGTCTTTCACCTTCTGGGGTACATGGTGTTTCTCCAGTGCGACCTCCACCAGCTTATGGGGTATGGAGCCATAAGCATTGGTGAGATCTAGCCACAGTACAGCCAGGTCACCTCTGCCCTCTCTTGCCTCCCTGATGAGCTGGGTTACCACGCCTGGTAGTGTTCCAGGCAACCAGGAACTCCTGGTATTCCTCCCTTCTGCACTGACATGTCAATGTACTTATTACTCAATAGGAAGTTGGAGAGTCCCTTGGCCACGATGCTGAAGAAGATTTTGCTCTCCACACTGAGCAAGGAGATTACCCGGAACTGGTCGATGTTCTCAGACTTCTCATCTTTCGGTATGTACACTCCCTCAGCATACTTCCATGTCTTGGCAATCTTCCCTCTCCTCTAGATCACCTTCAGGGCCCTCCAAAGCTGATGTAGTAGCTTTGGGCAGTTCTTATACACCTTATAGGGCACGCCACTTGGGCCTGGTGCTGAGCTCGATCTTGCTCTCCTCACCACTTCCTCCACTTCACCTGGCAGCCTGTGACTTATTTTTAATAACAACATGGTGTGCTAGTGTGTGTAGCATGCCAGTGATGTATGTCTCATGATATATGTCATGTGACATTACATTACATTAGTAACAACCGTATTTATTTTAGGCCAAACCATGATATTTTATTCTCAACCTAACCATGTGCTTTTGTTGCATAAATCTCAGGAAGTAAACCAAAAAATAAAGTATTTTACCTAAGTTCTAATTTATTTTCAAAAAGCATCTAAGAAGTAGCAACTGCACATTTCCTGTGGAAACAGAAGAATTTTTGTTATGTGGATCATTAGAGTGGAGTGGATTATGTATTTTTGTTTGTTTGTTTTAAATATGACATTCAGCACCTTTTCATGTCCTAATCATTTCTGTACAGTCCCTTATTTGGGGTTGAGGTTAGAGTGACTTATTTTGGTTTAGGTTTAAGTTAGTTTGTGTTATAATTTTGCTTACTATACAGTACATGAGCACCCATAGATAAATTCACCTGCTCAGCTTCATTTTTAGACAAACCTATCGAAAAACGAACAGTAATGTTCATACAAAAGGTGTAATGAAAAAGTTCCTGTATATTCAGACTGATCGGTTCAGATCAGATGAGGCTGGTGGATGAGTCAGGCTTCCATTTTCATCTTTTAGAGGTAAGGTTATACTGCATACCCTGGCAGACAGTGGAGTGGCTGATGAATGATGGAGAAAGACAGCAACTTTAGGAGAGATTCAGTTGGGCAATATAGGGGAGGGAGTGAAGGGGGAGGGGGTGGAGAACTTGAATGTAATATATAATGAAAATGAGCTGTGCTCTGATCCCCATTCCCTTGGTCATTATGTGGCCATTTAGGCTGACTTTAGCCCCTTGCCTCTCACCCTGAGGGCCTCTCCATCTCAGGGCTAGCAGCTAATTAGCATGAGGAGCCTCAGCTAAAGCAGAGATGGCTCTCCCTCTGATCACATTCACTCAATGGCTAAGGATGCATGAAGAGATGAAATTAGAGTGATTAATTAGGCTTTGACACTCTGCCAAAGGTTCTCAATTTAGCGCTGTCACATCAATAAAAAAGGCATCTCCTCAACCACACCGACCTAAAAGAAAACGACGTGGGGGTATTACTAACAATTAAGACCAATTACTGGGAGCAACCCTCCAGTGGGAAGACATACATAAACATGGTAGAGCACAGAAAGTTATACCAAAGTAGCCTACTGAAGCCACCATATCTCTCTTGACCTTACACTGGAACAAAACAAAATGTTACTGTTTAACTATACTGTTTTTTCACTCATTGATTAATGTGGTTTTCAGTCATTTTGTGCTGTTGTTGTTAGATACAGATTAATGACTAATTTAGTGACATTTTACAAACCATTGTACGTCACTCCACTGCATCTCTCTAACTCTGTTTGTGTCCCACAGGCACAGCTGTGTGCCTCTCTCCATCTAGTTTCTCCCCCTTGTACCATCAGGCTTCTCTGTGCTGGACCATCAACTATCCTGGGACCTTTCTCTCTCCTGGTTGTTGGCTTCATTCCAGATATTTGGACCTGGATATTCACCCTCTAGGAGATTCAGCTTCTCCACTTGTCTCTCTTTCTCTATATTTATATCTATTTTCAGTCTATATTTTGGTCATCTTGATTGTCCATTCTATGACTTTACCTTGGCCTATTGTGTACACAAGACATCTATTGCATGTCTCTCTGTTCATGTCTGGAGAGGATCCCTCCTCAGCTGCTCTTCCTAAGGTTCCTTACAATTTTTCCCCATGGAAGGTTTTTACGGGGAGTTTTTCCTTGTCTGAATTGAGAGTTGAAAAGACAGCATCATGTGCTGTATAGATTTTAAAGCCCCTTGAAACAAATTTGTGATTTGTGATATTGGGCTATATAAATAGAATTGACATGACTTGACATAATAGTGTTAGCAAAGCAGTTGGTCAAGTTTAACAACATTAAAACAAGGATAGAGAGGAACACAACTGTCATCTGATTCTATTTTTTTATTTTATTTTTTATGTACAAATAACTTCAACTCAAAAATCAACATGGTCATTGGTTGTAACAATGTACGTATGTGCATGTGGACCCTAGGAATAATAGCTGCTACTTTGGCTACAGCGAACAGGAATCCTATTGAATTCAATGGAATATTCAGCACAATTTTATATCATAATACAAATGTACTTATCAAAATAACTCAACAAGTCCTCCAACTCATACAACACTGGTCGCAAATACATATCCTTTAACACAACAAGTGTGTACTAAATATGTCATGTGGATTACTGTAAATGTATTATGTTGATCTGTTCTATACGACATCTAATGCACTTCTGTCCATCCTGGAAGAAGGATCCCTCCTCAGTTGCCCCTCCTGAGGTTTCTACAATTTTTTTTCCCCTTAAAGGGTGTTTTTGGGAGTTTTTCCTTATTCCTGCCATTATTTGCAGATTCCAAGCAGATAAAACTTTGCACAGCTAGAATTCCTTCAGTGTTCATTTTTCAGGAGGTTTTTACCAGGAGCTGAATTATCCACAGAGGTCTCCTTTTCTCCAAAACAAACTGACCAGGTGATTAAACAGTTTCACCTTACAAATCAATGTAATTCCGATGCTTTTCTGCATCTCAGAGACAGGCAGTTCACCCACAACATGCGATTGTGCGCTCACATTGTGTGCTATCTTTACCACAGACGTTTGTTAGAATGTAGGATTTACTTTGGCAGTGGTTTAGCTAAAGCTATCTATATAGTTAGTGTCTTCAGTCAAACACCCATTTCTCTGTTTTTTCATTATGCAGCTTGATAATAATAAATTAATACCCGTACAGCTTAGAACACAATCTAAATGTTCCACAGATCTCAACCGTCCTCAACTTGACAGACAAGGAGGAGAGCTCATTTAATCCAATCCAGCCATTACTATGTCTATGGAAAAGGACTGCCTTGAACAACCAGAGAAGAAACACTGCTTCATTATCCGCCTTCCCAGGTGACAAATCCTCCCTGAACGGAGCAGAATGTAAAAGTTTTCCTGGGACACGCTGGGCTCCTGCTCTATTTAGATATACAGTGAAGTGCTGTCAGGGAAACGTGCAGCAGGTTTGGGGATCTGCACTTAGCATGGCGGTGCACAGAGCTGGGTTGGGAGCTGCAGGGCTCTCCCTGCGGGTGTTAGTGTGAGTACGACACAGGCAGCTGTCAGCAGAGAGGTGGCATTTCCTGGTCTGACGCTGACAGAGGCTGTCTGCAGGCAGTAGGAGCACAGCCAGACTGACACCCTGTTTATTCACAGATGACATCCGGGCTGGGGATGGGTGTCACTGGCATTTTGATTCACCTAGCAATGTGAAAACTTCCCTGAAACACTGTGTGATGAAGTCTTTGTAGAGTACACATAACCAGAATAATTGAGGAGCTCCATCGTGTGTGGGCCCCATCATCCCCGCTACCCGGCTGTGCAGGAGCTAACATGGAACTAACATACATGCGCGCGCACACACACACACACACACACACACACACACACACACACATGCACACACAGAAACACATTTTCTCTCATCGTTCCACCCACACATTCAGTGTAAAATCTGTCCCAGATTTGCTGCCCCAAAACACACAAAGTGGAGACTAAAATTTTCGCTAGATAAGCTGTAGATACCATGAATGTACCATATCCTGTACCACATGGCCTGTCTAACACCTGTCAGTGTGAGACAAAATCATCATGCCAATGAGAATGTGCATGGTTTAAGTTAAGTTTATTGTCCAGGGTAAAACCATTTTCTTTTTCCCTTCCCATTTATATGCCGCATACTTTTGATGTCAACTTGAATTTACCTGACCATGGAGGGAACCTACAACTCTCTATACATCATTACATGTAAATTGGTGTAGGTTTCAAAGGATAATTCAGATATGTACAATGTGAATCTCATTTTTGTGTTTGTTGATCATCATTTCTATTGATTACAATAGCACTGTACCAAATTATCTGTTGAGATCTTGGAACACAATGACATTTGGATAACAGATTCCAACAGGGCAAAACCACAAACAGTCAGATAAGTTTTAATCCTTTAAAAACTGACCTCATGTAGATGGCCACGGGATAATATAAGTATTGTCTTATTACGAGGGTAATTCCTCGTGATGGCCACAGGAGATTGCTGTTTGCATAATGGGTCAATCCTGTATGTACACATATTGATCTAAAATAAAAACCATAATCATAATATGAATCAGAATCAGCAATACTTTATTGATCTCCCAGGGAAATTCTGATTTGTTACAGTTGCTCCGATGTAGAGAA
This sequence comes from Epinephelus fuscoguttatus, assembly GCF_011397635.1. NCBI lineage: Eukaryota > Metazoa > Chordata > Actinopteri > Perciformes > Serranidae > Epinephelus > Epinephelus fuscoguttatus. The sequence continues at coordinate 3,955,154 of NC_064757.1, forward strand.
TAGAGAATTTTAAGAAGTAAGAATGAGAGTATGAAATAGAACATTTACAGTCATACAATAAAATTAAAAGGAAAATAAAAACGTACATTATGCTACAATGTTTAAGTAAATTAGGAATAAAAATATGTTTACTGTGCTCAGTCTATAATTGGCTATTGGGTATTGTATTATACTACAATGTTCACTACAATATATACATCAATAGAATAAAAACAAGAATAAACATAAGAAATATGTACAGTTATGTGCATTATATGTTGAATAAATTCATAAATTTAACAATGGTTAGAATATTCATTCTTTTGCGGCAGGAAGCTCATAATGACATCTTTGCAAGACACTGCATGTGAAGCAAAACCATGTAGAAAATAATGTACATAGTTCATATAACTTATGGAATATTAAGAAATGTTTTGTTTATATTTCTACATGTAAAAAATCTTTTGGTTTATCATTTTTTGTGTTATTATTTTGTAAGAGCTGATAAAAAAAATAATTAAAAAAATCAAATTATGTATTCTATAATTTATAACCCAGTTTCAATACTTTTTGCAGTCATTGTGGTTTATTTACTTACATAACCTTTAAGCTCAGGTTGTTTAAGGAACATGAAGCAATAAAAGCTATCCAGGTAATGACATCACAATACGCAAAAATACCAATGTAGGCACTGACGGACCATTTCTATTGCAGATTTCAAAGGGTTTAACAAACCAAACTATTACCTAGATGATCTTAACCACTTTATTTGGAGGTAAAACTGAAAGTGAGCATTAGTGTTGATATTCCAAAATGTTTGATAATTTTTGTGTTAAAATCTGTTTGGAATTTCCCAATGATCTGTACTTGCTGGAGGTAAAATGTATCTCCGGTGTTAGTGATCAGTGGTGGCAGTACCAGCAAAGTAGAATGGCAACTTCCGAGGCTTAAAAGTACACAAATATTCAGTGCCAAAAACTGCTTCTTTAATGACCACTTGTTAGGTGGGCCATTCCTCTGCCATCGTAGGATTCACAAATTCACTTTGGGAGTAAATTTTTATATAACTCACCTGTTTGAATTTTATTAGGGTTAAAGTCATGCATAATTAAAGCAGTGACAGGATGTCACCAAGTATATGGCTCAGATCCACCCCTTGCTCCTCCACAGCTCCTCCCTCTTTTCTAAATTTAGTCTCATCTGGCTCCAAAATAACAAGATGGCGAACTTGAGGTGTCAGAACGTGACTCGACAAACCAATGGGCGACCTCATGGTGGCTACGTCTGTCATTTTATACAGTCTGTGATTCATTCCCTTTGATACAGCGTGAGCCTCCACTTCAATGGAGAGAGAGAAACAATGTGTCTGCCTCCCCATGTCAACAACAAGAGTTTGTCCTCTTTAGATATACTACCTGTATGGTTAAACAAAATGTGGGAGTAACATTACTTAAAACTGTGTTGTGCAAGGGAGGAAGCACTTCAAACTTTGCCAAGCGCCTCATTGACAGACACCAAGACCTCTCCAAGGTCTGCCATTCAGCAGTTAGCGAAACATTCTCAGCAGCTAGTGAAACACCCTAGTGCAGACTTTTTACTAGAGTTTGCCAGCCTGTCACTTGGCATTTTAAGATAATTACGAACAAGGCTGTTCTAGGCTGTCAATGCCTGATAGTCCACCACTTACATTTTCATAACATGTCGTCAACAAAAATGAAACATAGATTTCATCTTAGGTTTTATTATCAAGATCTGTCACAGCTCAGGTTTCTTAGGTTATTTTTATTCAGTTATGTTTCCTGTTTTACTTTGAAACTCACATCTCCTCTCATTTCAGATCACTTCACTTCCTGCCCTTGTGTGTTTTCCCTCCCTTTTGATGGCTTCACCTGTGTCTGATTGTCTGTCCCGCCCTGATTAGTCTCACCTGTGCCTTGTTATCCTTCCCCTCACCACAGTATTTAGTGTGTGCCTTGTTTTCTCTCTGTGCCAGTTTGTCTTAGCTCCTTGTGTGTCGACGTTCCAGCTTTTTGATTCCCTGTGCCTCTTTGTTGGTTTTTTGGACTTAGCCTGTTTTTTGACTCTGCCTCTGCCTTGTCCCTTTTTGGATACTTTTGCCTCTGCTGATCTCCCTGTGTGTACCTAAACCTATTTTGTCCAGTAAAGACTTTTTACTTACCTGAACTGCCTCTTGAGTCATGAGTTTGAGTCCATTCTTTCCTGGTTCACCAGTTTTAACAAGATCTATTTTTTTTTAGCTCTTTGCCATCTTGTTTTCAGCATGGAAAAATGGTCGTTGACAAAAAAATGTCTTTATAATGTTAATAAAAGAAATCAACACTGCTTTCCAAGAAAGGCAAAAAAAACCTTAAAAAAAGGTCAAAATATAAGATTATGACAACAATAGAGACTGTACCTTAAGTGTTATTTATGGTCCCTCTTTCCATAGGAATACTGTGTGCCGAGGCTGTAGCCATGGAGTCAACATTGAGGGGACCGAATCTGCATGCCCCCCCACCTTCCCAAACACACACCCCCTTACTTCCTGCCATTGAAATTCTAAAGTAAAATACGTACAAATTCACTAACATGAGATACGTTTCTTTTTTTTGAATGAAAAATGAAAATCTTATCAGCAAACTATTGACAAGAAAGCGTATTGATACACATCGTACACATGGGGGCCAACAGGAGTCTGTACATTAACAACTGCTGTAATGTCATTTTTGGATCTTAACCATCAATATTTGCTTCTCTCTCAATTCTCACTCACCTCCATGTCACCACCAGATAGACACACTCTCCCTGTGCTTTCATCCTCCAAATGTTCTCTCTCTCCCTCTGCCTCACTCTCTTTATTGTGAACACACCAAAGTGAACATGGAAGAAATATTATCAGATAACAAGTGGTGTCTCTTGCTCAGCTAGCCTACAGACCATTTCTGATCTGAATGACAATAATTCTTATATCAAGAAACACTGACTCTTTTTTTGTACTAACACTACCGTACTGTATAACTAATGTTACTTCTATAATCAGACTGATTGGGTAACACTACTCATTTTCTCACTGCTCTTATCTTACTTTGCTTCTTTTCTGAGACTGGCCAAAAAAAGTCGAATGTCTCTGCCACCCTTCCTCTTGCTCATGACAACTCACTATGAAATTAAACATGCAGCACTAACGTTATGAGAGACACTTCCAAGTTCAAACTTCACACAGGCCAGGCTTGTTGTTAGCTAGCTAGTTAGCTAGCTAGCCAGCTAGCTGTTATAATGTGGTTACAACACTGCAAAACAATAACCATTCAGGACATCAAAATGTCATATCATTTTATAAAATCACAATAAACAGTTACAATATAGCCTACGTAATGCTCATATTACCTTCTCATTTTCCACTTTTATTCAGTAATGAATCTACCTTATTTTTCACGGAAACACGGAGGCAAAACAGAACGCAGCCAGCTTCCGTTTTTTTGTGCAACACTTCTGGTCCAGCACTCTTACCACTGTATATATGGGAATCACCTTGTTGTTTACCTTGCTGAGTTTAGCTATATATATGTATATATCACATTTTTCACGTCACTATATCACCGTTTAGACTAATCTGATGTTTGTAAAGTCTATAAACACAATGTACATTAGTATTTTCTCTGTGTGTAATTAATAACATGGTTATTGTAGATTAGCTGGGCTAACCATTAGCTGTTAGCCGTTAGCCGTGTCTGTAATTCATTCATTTATTCATCTTCTAACCGCTTCATCCTCTTGAGGGTCGCGGGGGGGCTGGAGCCTATCCCAGCTGACATCGGGCAAGAGGCAGGGTACACCCTGGACAGGTTGCCAGACTATCACAGGGCTGACACATAGAGACAAACAACCATTCACGCTCACATTCACACCTACGGACAATTTAGAGTTACCAATTAACCTAGTCCCCAATCTGCATGTCTTTGGACTGTGGGAGGAAGCCGGAGTGCCCGGAGAGAACCCATGCTGACACGGGGAGAACATGCAAACTCCGCACAGAGGGACTCCCACGCCCGGGATCGAACCGGCAACCCTCTTGCTGTGAGGCGAGAGTGCTAACCACCACACCACCGTGCCGCCCAGCCGTGTCTGTAATAACTCACTAAACTCACAAAGTGGCCCGTTCAAAATTTTTTTCTCCAGCAGATGTCTTAGTTACAACATGATTGAGCTAACTGGAGTAGTTTCATGTCGTATCCGACAACGGGAGGCTTTTAACGGATGACGATCCTGATGTTAGCTTTGCTGCTAGTGTTAACGTTAGCTGTCCCTGTCAGCTGCAGCCACTGATGCTTTCTAGACATTGTGATTTACCAAAACTGAATAAATACCACACATAGCAACACAAAACTGCTTTTCTAGCTCAGTCATGTTGTAACGGCTGGATGGTTGATGCGTACATGCTGATTCAGGTGCTATCAGAGCCGATCCGCGCATCACTATGGCTTAATGATCAACTCAGTCAATTAAAACAATTGACTTGTGTTAGGAGTGTATGTTGCTGACAGAAAGAAAGAAAAGTGAAAAAAGATAGAAAAGCAGCGTACACCTCACATATTTATTTCTCACGGTTGCGCACATGTTTGACTGGCATGCAGAAGCACCGTCTGTGTGTCGAGGGTGCGAGACGCAGCTTCAGCTGCTCAGGTAGAGAGGCTTAGCCCGGTGTGTTTTTTCGCTGATTCGGTTCTGCAGGTTCTCTGCTGGTCCACTGGAGACAGGGATCAAGCAGTTTGTCTCACTCGGGATAGATTGTGCTTTTTTGGTTCATAGTTTATGATTGACGTGCGATTTATTCGCGTTTAGAGGGAATAAATTTCCGTTATAACGGAAACATGGGCACAGTTATTTATACAAAATACACAGAGTAACTAACTAACTAACTAACTAACTGATTGACTAACATAACCAACTGAAAATTGAAAAAAAAAAAAAAAAAAAGCTTGCACCGTTAGCTCTGGTAAGGGAAAGCGGCTGACCGGAAGTCACACACACAGAAACGGAAGTTGATCACTATTTACTTCCGTGTTTGAAAATAAGGTGGATAGAGAGACAAATTTACATTGCCTGCCTGGAACGTTACCCATACAGCAGTCGATGATGGCAACCATGGCAACCAGCCTTGGCATTCTGCTATGGCAACTCCACATGGACAAACCACAAGCAGAACTGCAATACTTGAACCGATAGTAATAATAACAGGGATTTGGTATGTTTAGTTATAATTATGATGTTTACATTATTTTGGATGGTGGTATGTGGTTGCCTATTGTAGAATAGTAATGGAAAAAAAACAACTTTTTCTGTTTCAGTTTCAGTTATATATTGGGGGGGACATTTTGGGCATATCTGAACATTGGTGGGGACGTGTCCCCCTCATTGTATATGGTGACTACTGCCCTGCTGTGTGCACACAGCTAAAACGAGTACAGTAGAGACTCTTTTCCACTGGACAAAAAACCCCACCAACACCCACTAACATTTGTCTTTTGTCTTTAGTGGGAAATGTTACAATCAGCATTCACTCCAGCGCACCTGGGAGGACAGGCTAATTATCACCCATTTTCCAGCACAATGCAATGATGTGTCGCCACAAATTCTGTCCATCTTCGCCCAAACAGTGTGCGAAAAGCATTCCAAATTAGTTGGCACCAAGTTTGATGGAGAGACACAATAACTAAAATAAAAAAATAGTACCCACAGTGACATTTTCACTGGCCTCTGTGCTGCTGTCTACTGTTAATTAGCTTGTTTTCTGGTGTGTTTATGACTCTGAATGTGACATTCAGAGAAAGGCAACGGTCTACTGCAGAGTAGGGCTGGGCAATATTATATCAATATTGTGATATGAGTCTAGAAATCATCTTACTGTTGTAGCTATTCTATTATTTGCCTTTATCCACTTTGTCATTGTATCCTTATTACTGATGATTATTTATCAGAAATCTCATTGTCTCAGTATTTTTGTGAATGCACCAATAGTCAACCCCACAATATCAACGCAATGTTAATATTGAGGTATTTGATCAAATTATGTGATATTTTATTTTCTCCATATTACCTAGCCCTGCAGCTTTTGTCCACTGGGAAAGGAGTCACCTATTTTCAGCAGGTATTCTGGCATCTAAAAAGCCTGTATGTATGTGCTAATTACGGGGCAAAACTCTGCTGTGAGCAATACAGAAAGCAGAGGAGAATCGTAAATGTGCGACCACATAGAGACAGAAGTGACATGCCATCATGTAAATAAGTTAAATAACATAAAGACCTATTCTATAGGCCTGGATATGATGCATCCAGAGCTAAGACGGGAAAAAAAAAAATCAGCAGCAGCGGTCATATAGTTGCATATAGGGGAAACACTGGCCCTCCAGAGGCAGATCAGTACATTAGTCATTTTTCTTTTCATGACTGAAATGTTTAACCACTAATCTTTAGCACTAGTGTGTTTATCAGTAAAAATAAAACATTTTTCTCACACAAAAAGCACAAACATATTGAAATCTAGGCATATTCTGCCATCATAACTTGGCTCTGAGAATTCACCAGACTGATGCCTTTAGATCAAATCTATACAAAATTTTCTCCCAGGGGAGCATGCCTCCAGACCCTAGAGGCTTTTTGGTCATTTTGGTATGAATTTTGCTAAAACTGGTTAAAAGGGTCTCTTTACCTCTCACCTCAATATGTCTCAGTGAAAATGGGTTTCTAGGGTCCTTACAATAGAAAATCTCTCCCTCCTCACTCTCTCAAAAGAGCATTATTGTTGTACTAAACCTACTAGTACAAAGTAGCCTGCCATAAAAAAACAAACAAACAAAAAAAAAACTATCACCTCATTGTATAGGGTTATGTACAGCCTACTATAAAGTAGCTATGAGCTAGAGTGGTCAAAACTGATGTTAAAATGCATATATTTTTTTAGTCAAATAATGTGAACATTTTCTGCAGCTGGGCCAAACCCCCCCCACCTTCCTTTTCAAATTCTGGACCGCACTAATTTCTAAACCCTGGCTACAGCCCTGGGTCTTAGCATGTCTCCAAAAGTCTGTTGTCCTCTTGACCAGTGTGATTGTGCCACTGTTGTTTAAACAAAAACAACACAATCAGGGCTTGTCATTAAAGCTTTTAAAAAAAATAAAATAAAATTAACAGAGATTTGGACTATTATTATAACTTATCAGTGCACAAAACATACAATTAGCAAAAAATAATTACATGGCTCGGACAGTTCTGACTTAAATATTGTTTTATTGCCTGTACCACTGGCTCAACATTGACCAATGGCCGGCTATCAGCTTGGGGTGACAGGACCTTAACTTGTGTGGTTCTTGGGAGAAAAAAAACAGCCCATCAAAGTCTCCTACCTTCTGTGGCAGAATTTATGTGGAAGAAACTAACAAAGCTTTTTGTCCAATACCCCTCCAGTCATCTTTAATATGTGGGGTGGCTGTGACTTAGAGGCTGTGATGTAAAGCGGGTTGTCCACTAATCAGAAGATCGGTGGTTTGATCCCCGGCTCCAGAACCCCAAATTGCAGCTGATGGCTGTTCCATTGGTGTGTGAGTGTGAGTGAATGGTTACTGGGTAGCAGGCTGCACCTTGTATGGTAGCCTTGGTCACCAGTGTGTGAATGTGTGTTTGAAGCGCTTTGAGTGGTCAGAACACTAGAAAGGCATTATATGAGTGCAGACCATTTACCATTTATTAGTATAGATTTGGGTGAACGCCAAATCTCAACTACAATACTGAGTCTCAGACTTAGTTGAGAGTCAGAGGGTCAGTCATATAAGTAAAGACATTATATTGAGGTTCTCTACTGACTGGTACAGATGTAATAGGCTGGCTTCTACAAAGCTTTTCTCAATAATTTGAAAATAAAAATCTTTTCAGCTCAGTTGTAACTGTCATTAGTTTTTACTCTTCATCAGTTGTCAGGAATACAGATACTAGTATCTTGGGAGTGTCAATCATGCTAATAAGAGGAGAGGAGGGGCCAAACCATTAGCATGTAGCGCATTGTACAAAAAGTAGCCAAAAGTAATACAGGCTGCCCAAAAACATTTTTAGACGCCAAATTAAATAAAAAAAAGTGGCAAATTTGGGCAGAAAAAGCATCCAATCTGCCAACAATGTTCCTAATAAATTGGAAATGTCCTTAAAAGAATCTTAAGAAAAAAAAGATCACAGTATTTAATATGAGTACTTTTTACTTTTTTAAAATTATTAACATTTTTAACTTTATTTGACAGAAGACAGTGTAGAAATAGAAGAGAGAGAGGGAGATAGAGGGTCATGACATGCAACAAAGGATCTGAAGCCATAATCAAACCTTTGACATTGCATCATTTCGCATACACAGTAATCGCTGAGCTACCAAGGCGCACCATGACAACAAACCTTTTTTTGAGTTGTTTCCTGACTCGGAGAGGAGGAGGAGAGGGTCAGAGTTTTCCCACCCTTTACATTACCAATGCACTGTGCTGTTTGCCAGTGCATTTGTCTATTAATAATACAATCTGTTAAGTTAATGTTGGTGCAAATATCTTTCTACAAATTAAAACAAAAGATGTATTGAAAATATCACAATGAAAACTGTCAAAGAAAACAACAAAACACAGAACTACAGTTAAACACTGGCACTACAATTATTGCATCACATTTTTTAATTCATTGAAATATTTTGATTCACTGAACTGTTTCTGAAGAATGACTGTTAATATCCCCAGCACATCCAGATCTGGCAAACTATCTCACTGTTATACTACTGGAGATGTGAGTTAGTCTAAAGACATACTGTAGGCAAGGAAAAGGTCAAAGGTCACTTCGAAGAGCTGAGCTCCATTTGCTATATGTTTCATCTGACAAGCATGCAAGTTAAGCATGTTAATTCCAGTGAAACATGAGAGGTTTATCTTTGCAATGGCAGAAATACTATTTTTAGATGAACTGAGTCATCCCCCAAACCTGCTGTAATGTCCACATCCAACACACACACACACACACACACACACACACACACACACACACTACACCACAGAGTGCCTGGTGATCAAGTTAACTTCCAGGGACCTGTTCGAACACCAAGCCAGGCTGAGGAGGCGTGGCTTTGTCAAGCCAGGTGTAACTTATTCAGGTGAATGCGCGTCCACGGCTTTCTTAAATAGACCCCAAGATTGATCACAGATTCACCGATGCAGCAATGGAGAGGGCATGTGCCGCATACTTCTCACCCAGTGAGCAGAGTCTCATCATGGACACTTATAAAGAGGTAAAACATATAATCACGAAGAAAGGAAACACTGCAGCGATAATAAAGCAGAGAGAGAGTGCGTGGCAAACAATTGCGAACCGACTGAATGCGTAAGTAATCTAAAAATATACACTTGCAGCGCAAATGAATCTGTCATAATTACAATTAAAGTTCCGTCCACAAATTAACAGTTGTAGACTTCACCTTAAAGGTGAGCAGTGGAAGTTAAGCAACTGCTGATTTCACACCAGCAGAAGAGCTCTCCCTGGATCAGAACCGAGCATGCCGATGATGGAGGATGGAGGGGGGTAAACCGCCCTCTTCATACAAGGTACATTATTCCAGTATACTGTACATGGAATCAATCATTTTATTCATTCATTAATCAACCATTGGCATTATGTGGACTGTCTGACTTTCGATTGTCTTGCAGTGTAATACAAATTGACAAATTAAAAGAAAAACCTTAAGGAAATTGGACTTAGAAATTAAGAAACTAGAGAAAGAAGTAAGTCATTTTAATGCACATTGTAAGCATGACGCAATGTATTAATCCATGTTATTTCTCTCTTTCTCTCCACAGCTCAAAGCAGACAGTGACTGATTTTAGTATTTTTCATTTAAATAAAATGAGGTCAAAGAATGTTGTGGTTTCATCTTCATGTTTTCATTCACTGATGTAAAGTACACTGGAGTTATTGGTCCACTTAACTGGGAATATAATTTGGGAAGGTCATACAGTTATGATATCTAATAACCACTAATTGTGTTAATGCCAAATACACCTACTTGTATGCTCATTCCAACAATTAATCCTTTTATTGGTAAGGATATGTGCATGTCAAAGTATGTTTGGGCTATGACAAAAATAATGTTTTAAATGTTAAATGTTTTTTTTATTATTATTGTAGGCTTAATGTATTTTGTTCAAAAATGACGCAAATACGTACATAACAACATGAAATGACGGTAAAACACACTGATTTCTGATTGCAGTGACAGCTGACTGGACAGATAAAGCACCAGGCTAAACTAAGCCTGGTTGTTAGCCTGGTTGGGACCAGGCTAAGTGCACAGGATAAAAATCCATGGCAACATATGTGCCTCTGCTTTCGAACAACCGAATCAACGCTAAGTTAAGCCAGGATAACCAACATATCCCGGCTTAATCCCTTATCTAGGTTTCGAACAACAGGCCCCAGGTATCTGAATGAAATGATTCTTTGTTAAATACGGGATGTATTAGGTCATAACAAGACAGTACATCACGTAGTATCATGTAAATAACTTGACGTAAATATGTAAAGTTAAAATCAGTCAACTGTCACTTTGGGTTACCCCAGCAACACAAACAGCAGTCTTCTATTTGAAAGTCCTCTGTTTGTTTGAACCATCCATCATCCCAACCTTTTTCTCTTCCTTATCACTCTTTAAACTGTGAGGATGTAAGATTAACCAGTGTCCATTGAGTGACATTGCTGAACCAGGGAATTTGTGTGTCCACCACGACAAAGGGTCCTAATTGACTTTACTTAGCCATTGTTTTTGTGGTGCTGGCATGTAATTTTAGGTGTCACCACCATCTAATGCAGTGTTAAGAGGCTGAGAAACACTGAGTGACTTTTGTTTTGTGCACAAGAAAACTTCACAGGGTACCGTTAAGTTAGTGTAGAGCACAAATAAGGTAATTTCAGAGCAAGAATCAGTGTCTGGGAATTTGCAGTGTTAAACATTTTGATTGCTAAATGACACGAATTGCAAAAAATGCGTGGTACTTATAATTATACCTAATACTGTTTTTCCCTCCCACAGTGATGATATGACATAAAATACGAAATACCTATGTTTGGAGATGGATGACAAATCCAACAACAGTTGCATATATCTGTGTTTCCTTTATTTATTTATTTTACAACTTACTCCAAATTTTCAAGCTTTATATATAAATATATAATATCATTCATCCTTTTATATTCTTCCTGTCTTGTCAAATTATTGTTTCTGCACTCACAAAGCTCAGGAGATGCATGCAACAAGCACCCGACACCCTACTTTCTGACCTGAATGCACACACAATGGATCAGCCTGCTGCTAATAGCGTGAGCCTTTGCCTGTGGCCTTTACAATGTGCACAGAATAAAGTTCAGGTGTCAGTAGTTCAACTGATTTATAATAGTGAACAGGCTGTGATTAAGCACTGATGTCACGGGATTCCTCACCACTCATTTGGGGAATCAAGTAGTTTGTATCCAAACAAGACAAATGGGCCACTGGCTGCTTGTAACCTTTTACATGTGCGTGTTCCCTCCAATCATATGCCACTGCTCCCTGGCTCTATGAGCTAGCTTTATTTATAGCCATGCTCCTCCTGCATGTATGTCTGTGTATTTTGTGCATGCTGTTTGTCTGTATTATGTTGTGAGAAAACAGTGTTGTTCATACTTAATCATGTGGAGTTAGGGCCCTCTAACAACAATTCATTTAGTCGTCACACTTCTCTTTGTAATAGGCCAACAATTAATTTTGGACTTGGAATTCCTCCCGCAATATAGCCAACATTCCAGTGTGTGTAACAAATAGACCTAACAGACCATTTTTGAAATTTAATCTGATAAATTCTCAGTCCCCTTAATCCCTTAAACCTGGATTTAGGTGGACTCGCAGTGGAGCAAACTTTAACAACCTTTTATGCATCCCTACATCTAGTGACTGTACAGATCAAAGCGGGACGGACAGTCTTGCTAATCACCTCAGATCTCAGTACACACACAGACCACCAGCTGCTAACCTACCACACAAGATATCCTCACCAGTGACCCTGAGTATAGAACTTTTAAATGTCAGCACTCATTTAAACAAGACTTTTATTATTAATGACATGATGTTAGATTGTAACATTGATTGTATGTTTTTAACTGAGACCTGGCTTAACACAGATGGAGCAGCTACATTCACTGAAGCCAAATTATATGGGAAATTATACACTGAACAAAAATAGAAACGCAACACTTTTGTTTTTGCTCCCATTTTTCACGAGCTGAACTCAAAGATCTATAACATTTTCTGTATAAAATATTTTTCAAAATAGCCACCCTTTGCTCTGATTACTGCTTTGCACACTCTTGGCATTCTCTCGATGATCTTCAAGAGATAGTCACCTGAAATGGTTTTCCAACAGTCTTGAAGGAGTTCCCAGAGGTGTTTAGCACTTGTTGGCCCCTTTGCCTTCACTCTGCGGTCCAGCTCACCCCAAACCATCTCGATTGGGTTCAGGTCCGGTGACTGTGGAGGCCAGGTCATCTGCCGCAGCACTCCATCACTCTCCTTCTTGGTCAAATAGCCCTTACACAGCCTGGAGGTGTGTTTGGGGTCATTGTCCTGTTGAAAAATAAATGATCGTCCAACTAAACGCAAAGCGGATGGGATGGCATGTCGCTGCAGGATGCTGTGGTAGCCATGCTGGTTCAGTGTGCCTTCAATTTTGAATAAATCCCCAACAGTGTCACCAGCAAAACACCCCCACACCATCACACCTCCTCCTCCATGCTTCACAGTGGGAACCAGGCATGTGGAATCCATTCGTTCACCTTTTCTGCGTCTCACAAAGACACGGCGGTTGGAACCAAAGATCTCAAATTTGGACTCATCAGACCAAAGCACAGATTTCCACTGGTCTAATGTCCATTCCTTGTGTTTCTTGGCCCAAACAAATCTCTTCTGCTTGTTGCCTCTCCTTAGCAGTGGTTTCCTAGCAGCTATTTGACCATGAAGGCCTGATTCGCGCAGTCTCCTCTTAACAGTTGTTCTAGAGATGGATCTGCTGCTAGAACTCTGTGTGGCATTCATCTGGTCTCTGATCTGAGCTGCTGTTAACTTGCGATTTCTGAGGCTGGTGACTCGGATGAACTTATCCTCAGAAGCAGAGGTGACTCTTGGTCTTCCTTTCCTGGGTCGGTCCTCATGTGTGCCAGTTTCGTTGTAGCGCTTGATGGTTTTTGCGACTCCACTTGGGGACACATTTAAAGTTTTTGCAATTTTCCGGACTGACTGACCTTCATTTCTTAAAGTAATGATGGCCACTAGTTTTTCTTTAGTTAGCTGATTGGTTCTTGCCATAATACTTCTGCACAACACAACTGATGGTCCCAACCCCATTGATAAAGCAAGAAATTCCACTAATTAACCCTGATAAGGCACACCTGTGAAGTGGAAACCATTTCATGTGACTACCTCTTGAAGCTCCTCAAGAGAATGCCAAGAGTGTGCAAAGCAGTAATCAGAGCAAAGGGTGGCTATTTTGAAGAAACTAGAATATAAAACATGTTTTCAGTTATTTCACCTTTTTTTGTTAAGTACATAACTCCACATGTGTTCATTCATAGTTTTGATGTGTTGGACTAAGAGTCTCATCCTACTCTCCAATGTGCTATGTGTGAGCTCAGTCCTGCGTGTTCTTTAATGAAGCAATAGGAGAAGATATTCGGTCTCAGTTAATGTAGTTTATTAAGCAGTAAAGGAATAAAATTACAGAGCTCTGGGTCTCAACTTCACGTCCCTGACGAACAACAAAGGTGTGTCAGTTCACGAAGTCTGACCTCCTGTCCTTTCCCTGACCCAGTATATTTGAGCGTAACAGAGTGTCATTGTGCACGCAAGGCGTTGTCCTCTTCTCATTGGCAGTTCCACTTCCTCCTTCACCACACCACGCCCCTGCCTCGTGTTAATCTGACTCCTTCCCGCTGGCGGTGGGGGCGTGGTTCCTGTTTTGAAAGACAAGAGAACAACACAACTCCCTACACGTGCTGTACCTTACTATCTGTACATCACTTTCTATTCTTTTTACCATATATGAAACTAATTATCTAAGCATTGCGATATGTGACTTCATGTCTCTTCCTCTCCTGTACTTCTCCACTTCTGCAAAGCAAACACATTCAGATCAGCTGAAATCATCTCAGTATTCTCATTGTTCACACATCTAAAATTTATATAGTGAAACACAACTGATAGTAAAACACATAAAATCATTCTATTCCCAGCACCGCTGACAGGTGTTGTGCCGTATTAAGCACGCCTGCCATGAGAAGCACCCCTGGTCGCGGCAGCAACGCGCATTCCCGCGACCAGGGGTGCTTTTCACGGCAGACGTGCTTAATACATCACAACATCGGCTAGACAAGGAGGATGACCCGTTGGCAACAGCCTGAAGCCTGTCGTCACTAACTCTTAAGTAAGGGGAAGATCTAATGATGAATTTATCTAACGCAAGTAACGACTTAAGAGTTTGATTAGTAACTGTAATGTGATTACTGCATTTAGAGACAGTAGTGTGTTGTAATGCATTACACCCAACACTGGTTACTGAACACAATAAATGTATGTAACACACGACAGCGATGGCGGGCACGACATGCCTGTATTAGCAGCTAAGGCTAGAAATAGTTAGCTGCCTTATTTACGGACATGATATCCACTGTAAACATAAAAATATGGCACCACAACTTAAGGATGAACTTAACATAAATGCGTAGGTCTTGCTTCCTGCTACATCAAGATTACGGTGTCAGTTAGTTACATTACAAAGCCAATACTGAGACCTTGTGGCGGAAACAGGTATCACCCTACAATTACTGCAGGTGAAGCAGGTGAGTGTTTTTAATAGTGACACAAAGTGTTTTGTCTACATGCTGGTTGACATGGCTGTTATACCACTGGGGACCCTAAGATCATGTTCTCAGTTTTATACAGCAGAGTATTGCGGCCACCATGACAAATACAACTCAGGTCCTTGTTAAAATGCGAAACGTTCTTACTATCTGTGGCAACAATATGCCAATATTTTTTGATTGCATTCTATGGCCTTGGGAATTGGTGATTACTGAAAAGCACAAACCACTCTGTGTTCTGTTTCTTTCAGTTCATGACAGATTACTGTTTTTTATGATAATATGTTACAACATGAGAAGGATCATGTAACAAGGTGGCATTAATACACTACCATACTGTCTGTTCTGTTATACTCAGTATGTTTTTTTAACTTAACTTTTTTCAACAAAAAACATATTTATTTTTCATTAATGATTAACTCATGTTGGTTTTAAAACACATTGCATTTATATTTTGCATTGTATTTGTCATGACTCAAAAAGAATCTCCAGAAAACAGAATGTTGAAAATCTCCTGAGATGAATATTCTATGAAGATATTCAATAAAATGCATGAGGCTATCTATTAAGCCTTTCAGTACAGTACAGTTAAGTAAAATGAAAAATAAATAAAGGACTTTATCACAGTAAAAGTGACCCCACATTGGCTTGCCTACATTGTGATATTTAGTTCATAGTGTACTGGTTATGTGGATTCGGTAATCTTGATAAGATTGTACCTGGATCAGGGTGGTTATCCAATGTAGCTTTGAAAAGCTGGTACAAAATTAAAGTGAATTATCTGATCCTCAATAGTAGGCTAAGACATGGTTGTAGGTAGTGTTGTCACGGTACCAAAATTGGGACCCACGGTATGATGCCAGTTAAAGTATCACGGTTCTGAGTACTATCATGATTCCACAGCAAAAATTAGGCAGATGTGCCTTTTGTCGTTTATAAAAAGATGAATCACTTTTCTATAATACATCAATGATATTTCAATGGAATAAAATTACTTATTGACTTATTCATACTTAAAAAATAGCATAATTTCTGGGCAGTCATGACACCAACAAAGAGGAAATTACTGAACCTGGAGTCAGGCATTTCTGTCGCCTTTAAGCCATTATCTTGCGCTGCAGAGCGCTATGCCACCGTATTTGACAGGAATACGGCCGTATTCCTGTCTGTGACCCCCATTCAACCCACAACCAGCAGCCTTTCGTTTCTGCTGCTGGTTGAAATCTGTACTCGCACAGCGTGCTCCTGAATGATTTCTTTTGCTTGCACAAAACTATTTTTAGTCGCAAATGCGAGTAAAATGCTGGCACCGTAGAGCTCTGTGGAAAACAAATCACTGTAGCATAAACAAATCTAGCCTACAAGTAAAAAGAAATAAATAATAACTTTCACTGCTTAAAGATACTCAATAGCTCAGCTAATACCTGAAATGTCACTGGAAAACAAACCACTGCAGCAGCATATTGAGTGCCAGGTGGCCAGTGCGCTGTTACTGGACAGCGCATGGACACTCACCCTCTTGCGATTGGACTTTGAACTTATCCCACAGTAGTGGTACCATGAGGTACCGTAGTACTACATTTCTCCAACATTATGGTATCATATGTACCGTGGTGTTTTAGTACCGCGGTCTACCGTTGGTACCAGTATACCGTGCAACACTAGTTGTAGGTGAGATAACTGTTGGGTTACAGGACTGTAAGGCGAACACTATTGACGGCACGGATGTAGGTTCTGTCGTGCAGGTGCAGGCATGGGCTTCACACAGCCAATAAATAAGGAGTTGAGACCAAAGTATGGTTCAGCATGACTGTATTCATATGTGTGTGTGGTGTTCTAAAATAAACAAAGAGATAAAGGCACTGAGTACAATACTGTTCAAAGTAATGTTACACAGTACATCATGCAATACTCCTCTCATTATCTGCACAGGAATGTACAGCCAAATATACAACTTAAAATGGGAGCAAATTATACCACACTACAGCTAATGCTTCTCTCATCACTCTAGTAGGCATTTACAGTAGCTATTCATTGTAGCCTGAACATACATCAAGGGAGCTATGTGAACAGTAGCCAAATTACTCTTATACCCAGACACATAATTAAAGCTATTCAGTCCTGATAACTAAGGAGTGTTAGCTAGCTTTAATACAGAGCAATATCCGCACTCCTAGCACCCAGGTTACAATCGTAACTACCATCATTAACTCCGCCAACAATAAACACTCAGTAATGGCGTTTAACTGCCCATAAAGCCATCAATAACATGATGGGTACATGAACTTGCTTCATCATTGACGCACACTTTCAACATGAATATGCGGCACATGATCCACAGGTAATACATGAGAGCTGTTTCACACATACAAGAACAAAAAGTCATAGAATAAATGAATTTACAGAATACATTTCCAAGATCTCAGATAAGCCTTTGCATTAAATAAAAATTAAATAATAAAAAACAAAATAAATAATTAATAATAACATAATAATACAATATTGTTATGTCAACACATAAATATATTTAACAATCTCTGTAATCTTAAATTTCATCAAATGCCAGGGAATACATAAAATACCTTTTCATAGTTATCTAAAAATTGTGTATTCTTTTAATTTTTAACCAGGGCTAAGGATTTATAAAGTGAATTAAATTCAACCAAAAACTGAGGAAAGGTTGGTTTGGAGGCTGAAAATTTTTGTTTATAAATAAAATATTTTCCCAATAAAATGTAAAAATTAACTAAATACTGAAGACACTTGTTCTTCTTATTTTAATAATAACATATAACATCTTTCAGCGAAAAACAGTATGACATTTTAACATGTGAGAACACAAGTCTGACCAAAATTGCATCGTGACATTACATTCAAAAAACAGATGGTTTAAAGTTTCATCAGCATGCTCACAAAAAACACAAGAGCTGTCCACATCCATGAACTTTGAAATGAAAGAGTTAGCAGGATATATTTTGTGAAGGATTTTGAAATGAGTTTCTTTTACTTTGTTATGAATACAGTATTTGTGAGGTAAAAGCCATGCTTTTTCCCAGTCTATGTCCTCTAAATGATAGTGCCAATAAAATTTTCCTCATGGAGAAAATCTTTTTATCTTGAAAAATTTTCCTTATATGTTTATTGTTACATTTCTTGTCTTGTATGTTGATACCATTCAAAAGCAAAACAGATGTGTCGTCTGGTCTAATAATTAAATTGTGAATGAAGCACAATTTCCAGGAAAGAAGTGATTGCTGATGATATTTATACAGCGTGACCAGAAGCTTGTCGGGTGAGTAGTTGCAAGTTAAAACAAAAGCAAACCCACCAATTTTTTTCAGAAATATGATTGGGGATGAAGAACCACAATGAATTTTGATGTGTCAAACATCTTTTTAGCCAATTGATTTTAAAAGTATTTATAATATCAATGAAATTAAACACTTCAACACCACCTTCCGCTCTATTGTTAGACAGAACTGCATTTTTAAGTTTGTGTGTTTTATTTCTCCAGATGAAGTCCAGAAATAGTTTGTTAATTTCGTTAGCTGTGGCATCATTCACAAAGAGAGAAAGAGATGGATAAACAAAATGGGAGATGCCTTCAGCTTTCAAAAAAAGGACCCTGCCATATAATGTTAAGTCTCTCTGAAGCCAAAGATTAAAGATATCTCTAGTTTTTTTTAATTCTTACAGAAAAGCTCAGTTGTTGCCTTGCTATTAATTTTTTTGTTATATGAATGCCCAAATACTTGACCGTGGTTTTTACTAGGATATTATCTATGACAGTATTGTCACAATTGTGTATGGGCAATAATTCACATTTAGATACATTGAGTTTCAGATCTGATGCTAATGAAAACTGTTTAACTAGATCAATAGCTTTCACCAACTGTTCTTTGTCTTTCAGGAAAAGGGTTGTATTGTCCGCCAGTTGAGAAATTCTTATTTCTCTATTAAATATAGAGATGCCTTTGAAATCTGTATCATGAACTATATTTAATGACAATAATTCAACAACTAAAATAAACAGAAAAGGTGAAATCGTGCATCCCCGCCTAACACCACGATTTATATCAAATCTATTAGAGGTGCTGTAGCTGAGAATCACTGAGCTATGAGCACTGAGTTCCTTTATAAAACATTTCAATAGTATCTATAAATTGACTTCCAAAACCAAACAATTTAAGACATTCTGTAAGAAACTTATGTTCAATGGTGTCGAAGGCTTGGTAAAAGTCTAAAAAGAGAATGAACGCTTCTGAGTGTACTGAATCTGCATAGTCTAATAAATCCAAAATAAGTCTGATGTTATTACTTATGTGTCTATCTTTAATGAAACCTGATTGTGTTTCAGCAACAATATGAGGTAGACCCATTTTTAATCTATTTGCATAAACTGATGCCAGAATCTTGTAATCAATAGTAAGGAGAGTGATAGGTCGGCAGTTTTCTATCAATAAGTTGTCTTTATCTGGTTTCGGGATTAGCGATATAACGCCTTGTTTCATAGTTGTAGTCATCTCTCCCTGACCAACACATTCACAGTACATACAAAATAAAGGTTCCTGAATGATGTCCTAAAAATGAACACAAAATTCAACTGAAAGCCCATCTATACCTGGGGATTTACCCTTTTTCATTGAGAAAAGAGCAGTTTTGATTTCCTCTCTGGTCAGGTTAGCGTCACAAGTTTTTTCTAAGTCCTCATCAGTTGTGACTATGGGCTCTACTTTCACAGACTGGACGAGGTGGGGATGCAGCCCACCTGTGCTTCGCCAACTGGGTGTGGCCAGGCGGATTTTGCAAGTTTGGAACACCATGCGCACTGGTGCAACTTCTCCTCTTTCCCACCTCCATCCCTCCTACCTGCGCAAGTCAGAAAGAGGGAGGAGAGAAGGCGTGGAGTGGGTTTTACACACATCACACCAATCAAATGAGCCCCTCTCCTTGCCCTTAAATGCGCTGCACGAAGGCGTAATGAGAGTTTACTCAATTCGCCATGGCAGAAGAGAGCAGCAGCGTCAGACGGCCAAACTTCTCCCAGGAGGAAACTGATGTTTTGGTCCGGGAGGTCTGCTCGCAGTTCCATATATTCGGACACTGCGAGCAGACCTCCCCGGGTCTGAGCACCATGGGCTGATGATGCAAAGGTAGCCTGGGAGGAGGTCACCACAATTGTAAATCAATGTTGCGTTTCTCTCGTGCGCGCACACTCTCTCTTTCTCTCTCGCAGTCTCACTCTGTTTCTTTTCTTGTGACTTTTCTAAGATGACAGATGCTGAATATATACTCCCTATCTGATGCTGTAGCTGTTTGTGGTTGGCTGAGAGGGACGTGAACTCATTAGTTTGCAGCTGTGTTAATCAAATCAAGTTGGGTTTCCATTACGCGTGCCAAACATGCCAAACGGTGCCAATCCCCTTTGATCTGACATCAGATGTGACGGGACAGTCGATATAGAGATACATTTATGTGCTGATTGCAGATAGTTTTATTGAATAGTGGTTTTTTGGGTATTTATTGCATCGTTAATGTGCCTGATATTCTCGAAACCTGCCTGTGAGGTTTTGGTGACGTGTGCGCACTGTCCGCCGGTCAGCCAAACTTCGGCTTACACAGGCTGTGCTCTGCCTGCGCTGACAGTAGACCTGGTTTCAGCTGGCAAGCTTTTAGCGCACCTTCGGTGAAGCCTTTTGGCACGAAACTGTCACTGCGCCAAGCTGGAACTGTTGACACCTCCCCCTGCTGCGCCGCCACACCCATCTCAGCACACCTCAGTCTGCCAAACTACCAAACTGAGTGCGGCTCGAAACTACCCCTGCGCCACCCTGCGCTGCACCGGGAAACTAGAGCCCTATGTGTTTTTCAATCCTACCAATAAACATTTCACAAGAAGGTTTGTTGAATTCTGATTTGTACCAAGTTGCTATAAAAGGAAAAACAGAATCAGATATTAATTTTTGATCCGTACATTTACTACCATTAATATTAAGCATACTTAGTGACTTTCTTTGACCATTTCTTTTCTCCAAAGCAAAAAAATAGCTGGAGTTTGTTTCCCCCTCTTCCAGCCACCTGGCTCTAGATCTCACAAATGCACCCTTGGCTAACTCAATATAAATCTGATCTATTTTTAACTGTATTTCCTTTACTTCTAACTCCTCTTCAGACGATAAGTTGTTTTTAGATAAGAGGAAACCAATGCTGCTCAGTAATTCAGCTTCTGTTTTATTTTTAATGGCTTGTAACTCTTTAATTCTCTTTACAGCAATACTTCTTGTCATAAACTCCAAGTACTCCCACTTTTGTGTATATTCGTTTTCCGCAATTTCATTAAAAATTTCACTGGCTAGGTTTTTTATACTATCATTAAAGCAATTGTCTTTAAGAAGGGCATTATTAAATTTCCAGTATCCTTGTAATTTAGTCATATTCTGTGAGCCCCCTAATTTCAGAGTGATTTTCTTATGATCTGACAATGGAACAAAAGAATGAGAGACATCTTTCACATAAGTGCAGAGGAAGAAATTAAAAAAAGATCAATCTTGGATCTAGATGAAACGTTAATATTAGACCATGTAAAATCCTGTATATCAGGGTTAAAAAAAACGCCATGTATTGGTCAGGGAGAGATCTGAGCAAAGTTTCGAAACAATATTGTTGTTCAGAAAAGATTGACACAGTTTTGGGGGGAATCTATCTATTGCATCATCAGCACACTCATTAAAGTCGCCACCTAAAATTACATAAGAGTTAGGATATTTGTGTAATAGCTCATTCATTTTTGAGGTTATCTGACTAAAAAGCACCTTATTGGACGAGTGACAGTTATGCCCATAAATATTACATACTATAAAATTTGAATTATCAAGCTTGAAAATTATGAGAATCCATCTACCATCATGTGAAGACACCACCTCTAAGATTCCCCCTTTAAATTTATGCAAAAAAATTTAGACTCCGGCAGAACGGTTAGTACCATGACTACAGTAAATCTTATTTCCCCACTGCCCTTACCAGAACTTTACATCTGACTCACTTGAATGTGTTTCTTGTAAAAATATTAGGTCAGCCTCACTATTTTTCCAAAATAGAAAAGTGGCTTTTCTTTTCAACAAATCGCGTATACCTCTGACATTCAATGACATAATCGTTAGAGAATCAAACTTAAAATCCATTAAGAATAATAGGATAAAATAATGAAATAGCTCTCACAAACATATAACAAGAACTTTGAAGTGTGTTTTAGATACCTTTAAATGAGGAAGTGGTAAGACAGCCAAAAAAAATTTGTGACTATAGAAAAATATAGTGTTGGTACCATAAAGATGCTTACTTTAAATAGATTTATTCAATAACTATCAAAAATGACGGGTTAAACCCAGAATATTACTGTTCAAACAGAAAGTGTTTTTTTCTTCTGCCTGTTTTTTAATTGTAAATTATATAAACTAAATATGATGAATATATTTTGCTGCTCAAAAATAATATTGCTCTAATAGTTAAGCAAAGTTGCAATGCAAGCTGTGAACACACAATTAACCCTGTAAGACCCAGATATAGAAATGAGAGAGAATTATTTTTTTGACCTCTCAGATATTGTTTTAGGAGGCCTTTGATGTAGAAATCAAAGAGTTTTCAAGTTGTTTACATTTTAGTTTTTAGGGAAATGTTGTAAATTTGCAACGTTGGGCATAGCTGGGAGCAGAACTTCTGTGTTTGTACTCACTTTGTCTGGACAGATATACAGAACATTTAAGTATTCATTTGCAGGGTTGATTGCTTACTTAGCCCCATAACAGTATATATCATGAGTAATAATCACACAACAATCATAGTTTTGTGAATAAGCATTTATAAATAAAAATATTGGGAAAAAAATATATTTACAAAACTTTTTCCTCCATCACTTTCAATGTGGTTTACTACATTCAAACAATACTGTCTGGCTGCTTATCATACTAAAAGGAACACATGCATCCCCCCAGAGCACTTACAGGTTCATATTCAAGACCATTCGCACCTGTCCCTGAACAATGCAACAGGCATTGGATCGTTAAATTCACGGGCTAAAGAGATACTGTTGGTCCACTGATCCCAATTAAGGTGATAAAAACCTTTGGATGATGGCAAATACATTCAGTTTCTTATTTTCATTTTCAAAACCATATCACATTGCATACAATAACAGAAGGATGGCACACAGCGTGGCCAAAGTACCAATACTCAAACAGAGGAAGAACGTCCTTTAGACAAAACACCCAGTTAACAGATGACTTTAGATGGACAGTTCAAATAATACTTTGGCTAATACCTTTCTTTGGAAGTCATTAAGCTTCATTCTGACATTCAAACTGAATATGAAACTCATGTCCCACACCATCATCATCATCGTCATCACCATTACAGAGGTTACAGATCCTCTGGTTTCTGTCCAGCCTGTCACATCTTCACTGACTTCAGGACTTCTGGTGTTATTTACTCTAAAGTTACAAACAGCCTTTTTTGTTTTCATGCCACAGATCCTTCTCCAGTTTAAACTCTTGTTTAAATATATACTATATACCACATGATGTCACACTGCTGAGCTCACTTTACCACTTTTGTATTAGCCTCTGTTCATCAGTTAGTTTTAACCAGCTGATGTTACACTTTGGTGTAGTGATGGGAAAGCAGTTCTTTAGATGTTACTGAATCACTAAAGGAACACATGCATCCCCCCAGAGCACTTACAGGTTCACATTCAAGACCATTCGCACCTGTCCCTGAACAATGCAACAGGCATCCCCCCAACAAATCCAGAACATTCAGAACCTGTTTTTCTATCTCCTAATGCTACAAACTGCTGCTTGGGCAACACTGAGAAAAATAGCTCAGGATCATTAAGAAGTTAAAAAACAAACAAAAAAATACAAAGATACAGGGAGTTTCAAATACTGCTATAGATGTTGGAGTTTCAAATACCCCATACAATTTATTCATGTGTTTAATTATGGTCTAAGCTAAACTAAGTAAAAATTTAACAGAAAAGCACATTTAGAGCTTTGTTACAATGAATCATCTAATACTTTAAATTTCTACTACATTTTTTTTCAATTTGTGACCATGTGAGAAGTGCAGTGACCTTATGTAATGTGTAAGGAGCACAGGCTATTTTGACTACCACACTGACCCAACGTTGTAGAATTACAACATAGACATAACAAGCTATAAATCAAATTTGATGAATGTTTTCCAAAATAACTAAATATGTACATGTTCTAGACATTGTAATAAACACAAAAAAAATATTTAAGGAATTTTACTTACTTTAATCCCGACAAATCCAGTCATGCAAAAAAAGGAGATGAGCTCAATGGGAAGTTTGCAGGTAGAGTGAGTTCATGGCCAGATGACCAGACCTATAAACACTTCTTCTATCCAATAGCATTGTGAGGACAAACAATAGGACCCATTAACTATGTAAATGTGGTCTTGAGAGAAAAAAAAAAAAAAAACATTTGCAGGCCTTTTTTTAGAATTGTTAAAAGTGATGTTGTAAATTTGCAAAAGTGGGTTTTACAGGGTTAATTAAAATAAGAGAAGAAAAGAAAAAAGATTGATTCTATTTTTACGACCATTTCCCTTACCCCTTGGAAAAAAAAAAAAAAATTTGTATAAAATTGTATAAGGGTGTGGGATTACGAATGTAACTGCTGGTGTCTATATTGACGACTTTCTTCTACATTACCAGGTGTCTCTTAATATCGACAGTTTGGAAACATAGCAATCTTCATCAGTCATCTCCGAAATTAATAGTTCTTAGTCAATGAGTCTTTGCATAGTTATAACCTCCCTGGAGACGTGAAGTGTTTGGAAACAGCATTCTTGATCAGTCTTCTCCGAAAGTTGATAGTTCATAGTCAATAAGTCTATGTATAGTTCTATTATAACCTCCCTGGAGACGTGCAGTGTGTAGGAAGCTTACCAAACATATCCATGACTCTTTTCTTCATTTGTCTGAGGAAGAGGGTTTAATAAATGTCTAAATGGTCAATCTTCTTCCCCTCTATCAGAGCATAAGGTCCTAGGAAGGACCCCTTTTTACCTTCTTTCCTTGCTTTTTCCACAAGGGGCCAGAGTTTTTCTCTGGCCACTCGATCCTCCAAAGAAAGTGCCTCGGTGAGACGCAGCTTGTTGTCCCGCAGAAACTTGCGGCCCTTGGCACTCTTCAAAACAGCGTCACGGATACGGCGCAGCACGAAGAGGATGATAAGACACCAATGGGATCCGTACTTCCTCTTCGGACCAAGGCGATGCTCAATGTCGACACCCTCCAGTAGATGTTCATGAAGTCCTGGGGCAACTTTTCCAAGGATGTCAATCACCACTGCTCTCATATCTTCGTTAACCTCCTCTCTCACTCCGTGTAGTTTCAGTGTCCATCTGTAACTGTAGCGCTTGTTTTCAGCAACTTCTCTCTTCAGAATCCAGTTCTCTTTTTTTCAGTTGTTCAATTTCTAACTCTGTCCATTTCAAAATGTCTTTGTTGTGATTAATATCCACCACAGAGAGTTTTTCAATATGGTGAGACGTTGTTTCTGTCGTGCATACAATCACCGAAATCTTACAGAACGTCTCGTCACGTTTATTGGACAGCTCCTGGATAGCTGCCAAAATGTCGGCACTGACATTTGCACTGTCACCGTTACTGTTAGAGTCCCGTTTCTTCCGCTTGTTGACATGTTTCGCTGGAGTGTGACTGGACTGGGCCGAAAGGGTGTCCATTGTATCTCCGGGAGTATGCTCTCCTCACCTGCTGCATTCATTTCTATTGACTTTTCAGGGTCACTCCCGCTAGCATTGGAAGTGATATTCTTTCACTGGTGTTAACGTCCGTTGGCACGTTAGCTAGCTTGCATTAAAACTTTTACTGTCTCGGTTTTCCCAAGCTTTTTCTCTTTTCCACCGAACTTAAGTCCTGGCACCAAAATGTTAATGTGTTAAAGTCACTTTTTTTATCATTAAAACGTTAAAGTTACCACATATTCTGTCTGTCTATTCACAAAGCCTCAAACTGTTTGACGGAGAAACTTTGCATCCAGCATCCTAAACTACTGCGATCTTGGCTCTCCCACATGAGGATGTAGACTTTCACAGGAGTTTTCCCCCTGAGATGACATCACAGCTGCGCTGTAGCTCCGCTACCTTGTACAATGGTCTTTCCAAACCCTGGAGAGGGACCCAGCTGCAGACAAGATGGCAGACAAGGGCGCTGCCATATATCCAATCCATACCGGAAGTCCATACCAGAAGTTGGTCTGTGTATTATTCGCCAAAGAAGAAGAAGAGGAAGAAGATGAAGAGAAGACGAAGAGAAGAATGCGAATAATACACGTGTGACTAAGAGAAAGAACAGTAAGGGAACAAGTCTTTTAATTATTAGAATTAGACAACTTTATTGTCATTGTACATTGTACAACAAAATTCTGTTCGGCACTTAGCAATAGCAGTACTAGGTAGTAGCTAGCACTAGCATAAAGCACCAAGCCGCTGCATTTATACGCACCGTCATCTCCATTATATTTTAATACGTGTTATGTTCTCTAAGATGCAATTCTATGTAATGTATCGAATCATAAGGGTGATGTCCATGTGGGGAATCTCGGAATGCACAAACTACTACCACCGGATGGTGGGTTTAGCTACATTTGTTGATTAAAAACAAGGGCATGATTGGTATTAACTTAACATTAGCTGCTCAAGGTCTGTTGTGCTCCCTTTCATCAATGTCTGTGTGTAAACAGTGTTAATGTTGGTCAGAGACTATTACTGCCCTTGCTTGATGGTATACAGGGTTAACCCGGTTAACCGGGTCAGATAAATAACGTTTACATAGCCCTGGATGTTTTAGTAATGCATCAGAGCACTTAATACACATACACATGTGGATACATAAATAGCTGTAGTGCTTCCTCCACCATGAGTCCTTTAGATTGGTAAAATATGGTTGATGTTCAGTATGTTTTCCAGCTATCAATGTTGATTGACTTCTCCTTTTTTCAGATGCACCCCTTTATTTTGAGTGACAAATCCAGTCTGGAGCAAACAACCCTTTCACCATCTGAGTTTGGGGGTCCTCTCTGCCCCAAATTTATAACCAAAAATGAGAGCGCAATCCAGAGGCACCTGAAAAACCATACGGAAAATGCAGTTCATTACCATGGTATGTTGATGAGAAGTATCTGTTTGAAATCATATATTTCTACATGTAACAGTAATGTTTAATGACATTTGTTTGGGACAAAACAAGACATTTTAGGTTGCATATTGGGATTTGGCAAACAGTGGTTGACATTTTCTACCATTTTCTTACATTTTATAGACCAAACAATTAAAATTATTTTACTGTTTTTCCATTTTTTTCTTTGTATTTTTTCTACTGTTGAGATTGATATGGGTATCTGGAATAAAAACTTGTTCACAAAAAAGAGAACTCCAAGTCTACTTCTTTATGTTGCCAGTACAATAGTGTAATATTGTGTTTACATGTATTCCTGAAATATAATAGAATACATCTGACGATATGACAATCTAATTATTACATTCATTTAATAGTTAAATAGTTACAATTAACCATACTGATGTAAGACATTTGTTGTGTCCATGGTTTTCAGTTGTTTTGAATGACCTGATAGTAGTCTGCATATTTCAACTGTAGCCCAATATATGAAAGTGCACACCTTATTTAATCTTTGTTAGAAATTAAACCAACTAAAATTCATGTGTTTGCTGATTTTCTTCAATTTTTGTAGGTTTAATCTGTTGGGGTTAATGTTATTCCAAACAAAACATGATTGTATTTAAAATAATTGCTAAAATAATTGTATTACTATTTTTATTTATTTCATAATATATATATATATATTTATAATTGTAGACTGCTTCAAAGTTTGTAAATGTATTGCTAGAATAAATAATATAAAAAACATAGACTTAAAAAATGACTTCTGGAGGAAAAAAAACAAAGCAAAAAACTGACTGCCGGTATGGACTTGCGGTATGTATACAACTTCCAGTATTGACTTCCGGTATGTATACACGAAGAATATTAACTTCTGGTATGGACTTCCGGTATGGATTGGATATATGGCGGCGCCCTTGTCCGCCATCTTGCCTGCAGCTGGGTACTCTTTAAACCCTGACCATTCTGACCCAGATTAAATTTTTTGAACAAGTGGGACCTACTGACTAGGGCAGCATGGCAGGATGGTGTATGTGGGAGTTAAAATAAAATATGGTGTGTGTGTTTATGAGGAAACTTGTCATCCAGTGCAACAGTGTGGCTCAATGTATTACAGTCTGCTTCTCTCCCTCACCTGCTCCTGGTAAATTTCCACTCACCTGAACTCTGAGTGCCAGCCACACCCATCTCATCAAGGCAACTCTGCTCACCTGCTCAACTCAGCTTGCCACCTCATCAGCCCAACTCCAATCACCTGCTTTCAATCACTGACTGGCTCAGTATAAAGACTCCTGCACTCCACACACTCACAGCCAGATTGTTCTTTGACTTCATGCGAGACCATTCCAGCATTCACTTTTGGCTTGATTCCCCGGTTCTGACCCTGTTTGTTCCTGACCTGCTTCCGTCGTCTCTGCCCTGGTAATTACCTCAGCCTTCTGTCTGACTCTGATTCCTGCCTGCCCCCTTCCTTTTTCCCGTCTGCTCAGCTCTGTGGCTGCATGGTGCAACACCAGTTCTGCATCCCTCGTTCAGTTCTCAGCAATAAAAGTCATTCTGCCTGCCTCTGAATGCTGCATTTGGGTACAATCTCACCCCGTGACACAGTGATGTGTTTTAGTTATTTTTGGACAACAATAGAACTCTATGGCACAGAGGAAGATATATCAGGCTCTGATTTAAACACAATTTGTGTACTCGATGCATTCATTGTCAGTTCCAGTCTTTTCATTGGATTTGCTGACAATGGTAATACACAAAAATATAGACAATGCAATCAATCAATCAATTCAATCATTTATTCGTCACATAGATCTATACAAAGTACAACTCCGGTGAAATGTGTTCCCGTCAGCTCCTTAACTTTTGCAATGCAATTTAGTCCTTTCTTACTACTTCTTACATTTTTTGGTTGCTGTTTTCTAATTATCCATGTGGGGGTTCTAGTAATCTATGGTTTCTGGCTGTGGAATAATTTAACCGTTCACACATCCCAAACTCAACAAAATGACCGTACAGTGGCTTTTCCTGAACACGTCAGCAGTGATCCACAGCAGGATGGGGACAACAGCTCATAATCACACCTGTTCCTATTCACTCTAAATTACACGCTTCCTCCTTCTCTTGCCAGAGTCCTCTGCCCTGTCAGATCGGCATATAGAAAAAGAGTCACCTGGTTGAATGGAGCTGTCCAGGATGTAGCCAAGTTTTGTCTAAGGTGAGTCTAAGGACATTAGAGCTGCTTATATCCTGTTGGAAACTGACGCCTGTAAAATGGATAGCAAGATGCTAGTTCAGCTGGTGCTCAATGGACTCCATCTGAAAATTCTCATTTGAAAACTTCAACCTGGCCAGCCAGCAGGTAGCTAGCAAAAGTAGCAGAAGATGAGTTTACAGACTGGTGAGTTGATTTCCTCATCCTGATAAGTGACTTGCAGCCACATGCCACCACCATCCAAAGCCAACCACAAGAAGCACCACCAAGACTTGCAAAACAGACTTAAAAACGTAAATTTAGCACAAATCTAGCGGCACTGACAGGTGACTGGAAACATCTGTGCCTATTGCCAAATGTATCCTTGTCTGCACAAGCTAAGTAATGCGAGAGCACCAATTTATGTACAGAAATTACAATTAACATTTACTTTCAACAACTGCCTTAGAATTCCACTTTTGGTTTGTTGAAATGCTTTTGACAATCCCTCTTGAATGAAAGATACATGAGTTTATGTATACAGTGCAGTGGGGCTTTTGAAAGACCTGGATATTCACACTTTTTCAACTCCCAGAAGGACAATGTATTGTGGAACCACAGGTTATATTTAATTCATTGTGCTTTGACAAGACTCACTAGTTGTTTATTTAGGGCAGTCTTCATTGCGACAATTCTGTTAAAAAGATAATTGACAATTCTCTTCTTTACTCAGACTTCAACATGAACCCCGTATGGTAGAAAACACAACTACAGTGTTCAAAATAACTATTGTCAAAGTACTCTTGGAGAAGCAAAGTGACAAATCAGTCAGGGAAAAAGACACTGAATTCCATATAAATATAAGATTATCAGTCACCAAAATTACATGTGGAATAATGATATAATACACCATTACCATTTGTGATTGTTTGATTGAACGTGGAGATTATGCGTGTGTCTTTGTCTCATTTATGTGAGGAGCATCACACCACGTCTCTTGATGCATCAGTGACATGGTCAGTGAGTGTGTGAGCTCAGCAGCAACTCGTTTGGCTGAGTTGTAAAGCCTTGTCCTCGACTCGTCCTGCCTTTATGTGGCCCAGACAATAGGCAGACCTCCCAGCAATGCAGCTGGGCCTAGCCCTCTATACAACAGCACTTGTACATACACTGTAAAACTTCACTTCAGTCAAATTTAGTCGTCAACTACTGTATGTGTGTTCTAGTCAGTAACCAATCTCTGATCTGATATGACAGTAATGTTATTCCATATGAAGATGACAATAGAGATCTCTTAGCGTTTGTCTTTCAATGCTTCCTTTTGGCCCCTAGACACTGAAATCTTTGACACACTGCAAGGAGATATTTAACAAAACTAACAATTAAGAATTCTTAAAATCTTACCTTTTGTTTCAAGATTTTCCAGAAGGTGGTGCAAGAGGAAAGGCATTCAGTATTTATTTATTTTTTTTATTTTTTTTTTTTTGGAGAATGGAAGTGCTGACAATTTTTCAGGTCAGGCTACCTATTATAGATTTTTCTTGTACAAGAGAGACTTGATGGCACTAGAGAAAAGGTTAGTTCAGAAGTTCAGCAAAACTATCATCTATCCTGTGAAAACTATAAAAGCCTTAGCACATTTTAGATAAATGCCAATATATTCCTTTTTTTGTAGATGAAATTTTGCGAATCCTAGGATAGCAAAGGAAAGACACACCCTACTCTCCCTAAGATTGGCTAGTACTAGCACAAGTTGTGAGCTGTAATTTGGCAGTAAATCGGCAGCCGTGTGTGTCTGACTGTGGATGGTGGAGCTGTTGGGTGGATTTGTGGAGTTTGTTGGTTGCAGTGGTGGCTGTTAGCAGCTAGCTCTCTGCTTCTAAGCCACTGAACCACAGCAGAACAAGCAGCCACCAGCTGCCAGACTTCACAGCTGTTGATCCCCGCAGGACTCCACTCAGATTGTCCAAAGGGGGTTTATGTATAAGATTAAAAGGTGAACAAACGGAGGACTAAATGAGGAGAAAATGAGCTGTTCACTGTAAACTATATGCAAACTAAGGTGTGCTGGTGCAGGAAGGTTGCAGACATTTCAATCAGCTACAAGAGCTTCAAAAGCATTAAATTGCCTACCTAAAATACTAAATAATTACTAAAAATATTACTTATAATATCAAAAAATATCAATGGTTTCTCACTTTACAGGTAGCTCAACAAGATCATGGCATCTAGTTTCGCAGACCGGGCGAGGCAGAAGCGCAGTGCACCTGCGCTTCGCCAACTGGGTGTGGCCAGGCGGATTTTGCAAGTTTGGCACACAGTGCGTGCTGGCGCAGCTACTCCTCTTTCCCACCTCCATCCCTCCTACCTGCGCAAGTCGGAAAGAGGGAGGAGAGAAGGCATGGAGTGGGTTTTACACAGCCGATTCACATCACACCAATCACATGAGCCCCTCTCCTCGCCCTTAAATGCACTGCACGAAAGTGTAATGAGAGTTTACTCAATTCGCCATGGCAGAAGAGAGTAGCAGCATCAGAGGGACAAACTTCTCCCAGGAGGAAACTGATGTTTTGGTCGGGGAGGTCCAAGCTCACAGTGTCCGAATATATGGAACTGCGAGCAGACCTCCACGGGCTGATGATGCAAAGGTAGCCTGGGAGGAGGTCACCACAATTGTAAATCAATGTTGCATTTCTCTCGTGCGCGCACACTCTCTTTGTCTCTCGCAGTCTCACTCTATTTCTTTGCTTTTGACTTTTCTAAGATGACAGATGCTGAATATATACTTCCTGTCTGATGCTGTGGCTGTTTGTGGTTGGCTGAGAGGGAAGTGAACTCATTAGTTTGCAGCTGTGTTAATCAAATCAGGTTGGGTTTCCATTACGCGTGCCAAACGTGCCAAACGTGCCAAACGGTGCCAGTCCCCTTTGATCTGACATCAGATGTGACGGGACAGTCGATATAGAGATACATTTATGTGCTGATTGCAGATAGTTGCATTGAATAGTGTTTTTTTTTTTGGGGGGGGGGGGGGGGGGGGTATTTAGTGCATTGTTAATGTGCCTGACATTCTGGAAACCTGCCTGTGAGGTTTTGGTGACGTGTGTGCACTGTCCGCCGGTCAGCCAAACTTCCACTTACACCAGCTGCGCTCCCCCTATGCTGACAGTAGACCTGGTTTCAGCTGGTGAGCTTTTAGCGCACCTTCGGCGAAGCCTTTTGGCATGAAAATGTCACTGTGCCAAGCTGGATCTGTCAACACCTCCCCCTGCTGCGCCGCCACATCCATCTCAGCGCACCTCGGTCTGCCAAACTAGCTCTGCACAGGGTTCGCCACCCTGTGCCACCCCGCACCGCGCCAGGAAACTAGAGGCCCATGACTTGCCGTTGGTGTCTAAAGTTGTGAGTTTGAGCCTAGATGATGCAGAATAAACATTCTAATTCCTACTCTGGCATTATGCTGCGTAAATTAGAGACATATGATCTGAAAGATGTTTTTAATTTAAGAGGTTTATGATCTGGATAGTTCTGCCGACACACCTGCAGCATTTATAATTTCTATTTCTTCTGAGTTACCAGTGCTGCAGCTAGTTGCTGCTGCAGTGACATTTTTTCAGGACTGAGCAAAAGATGCACCAGCAGAACTCTTAGGTGCTTTTGTTTTTTAATCACATTTGTATAAATTTTGTGAGGTCAGTTATGTCATTATTGGTGTCAGTTTGTTCTGTTCAGTTATATTCAGTTTTTTAGTTAGTTAGCATAGCCTGAGTTCAGTTTTGTTAGCTGACCTCTTTAATGAGCCAAGGGCTTTGTTGATTTTTATATTTTTTTTTATAGTTAGTCTTTTTTAAATAATTAGTCTTTATTTTTAGATAAATTAAACCCTCTTTTCAAAGTCCACCTGTGACTCCTCATGCCCACCAATGTGGTCCTTTACACTCTGTTAAAAGCATTGAGTTCCACTGTGTTGATTTACTGTAAATGCAGTTCAGATATCTCAGGGTGGCAAATCTCACAAAATTATTGTATTCCAAATCAAAAGCCCTTTTTTAAATAGGAACTGTGCAAATTTGCAGGAAAGACCAATCAGTCTTCTTTCAGCATTGGCAGTATAAAAACCAAATCAGGGAGTGCAGCAAAATGCCGTCTACCTACTTTTGTTCATAAATCAATCAATCAATTTTATTTATAAAGCCCAATATCACAAATCACAATTTGCCTCACAGGGCTTTACAGCATATGACATCCCTCTGTCCTTAAGACCCTCACAGCGGATAAGGGAAAAACTCCCCAAAAAAACCCCTTTAACGGGGAAAAAAAAAATAAAAAATAAAGAATGTGCCTTTTTCGGGGCAATGGGGGGCGTGAGCAAGTAACAAAACGTGTAGCTCAGCGTTCGACGTAAACAGTGACGTACTTCGAGGGAAACCGCAGCTGGTCAGTCCTTCGGCGATTCTCTCGTAAGTCGGCCTGTCCCATCGTTTGACAGTTAATGGCCTCTTCATTTGCGAGGACAAGGAGGGTGCGCAATTCTTTGTCTCCCCATTTCCTTTTCTTAACCTTAGCATCTGTCAGGTTTGCGTTTCCCTCTTGCTACTACCTGCTGATTCCTGCTATCAGCTGTTTCCTGTTTATCCACCACCCGTGGGCCACATGTGCGGCATTAACAGCCCCTCCCGTGGCGGAAGGGTGCCTCGTTCTTCTTAAACCAAAAAGATTGCACCAATATGTCTGACCTATGAGGCGGAAAATTTGGCACCTCAGATGAACACGCCAATCCGGCTCTATATGTCTAAACGCTCCCAGCTTGCTGGCAAAACGGCCCAACATTCACGACAAATCTGGCAGTGTAAAAGAGGCTAAAGATGCCTTCGTGTCTCTGCAGCATTCTTTTTAGTGAGACTTTTTTTTTTTTTTGCATCCCTCAAACACATCACTGAATGTAATTGTTAACTTTCTTCTCAACAGTCACTTTATTTGGGTTTTGCAGAAATCTTTTTAGAGTGTATGATCACCCCAGCTTCTATACTTGGGAAAAGTTCTCTGTGATTCAACTGTCACTCATGGGCGGCCAAAAGCCTGGTGAAAGGCTCTGTGCCGGCTGAGTGGTGAACATTTCTGAGGCCCAGGCGGGTGGGGAAGAAAGGCCTTTGTTCTGGGCTTCCCACTCCACTGGTCTGCTTTTGGGCTCTCTGGAAATGGGGCCACAGTAAACAAACAATACATCTTGATGAATGGATAATGATGCACATGTTTACCAAGTGAAATTTCTGCAGCACATTCTCTAATCACTCAGCAAAAAAAAAAAAAAAAAAGAAGAAGCAGCACACAGATAAAGGGCCGTTTCAATTCATATGTTGTTTGTTTTATTCAAAGGAAGAAGAAAAGTAATTCACTGTCTCAATTATCAGCAGTCTCAGTTTATTTAAAGTTTAGCTCATGGTTGTTCCACAACAATTATCTAACCTCTCTGTCACAAAAATGACACCTTTGACCCCACAAAGACAGCAAAAGACAAAAACACAAACCAGACTAAAACCAGTGCAGCCACCACTGATTCATATTTAATTCTAAACAGCATATTTAGTTCAATGAACAGCATTTCTAATTCATTTTGAATTAGGCATCTTGAAAGGTCTTGTAGCCTTTTTGACCTTTTGCAGCAAAGGCCTGACAACACAGACTGACTCTTAATGCACTCAATCCCTCTTTATCATCACGAGATACATGCATGTTTCCCAGTTTATCAGGAGAGATTAAAACATCAGGCAGACAACATCAACAGATTGGAGGGGACTGCATAGCAGACAGACTGGGAGAATTGGGCTGTATTGTACTGTGTGCTACACATTGGGAGGCTTGGGGTCTTTGGTGCGCCGGAAGAGAGCCTGGGAACAATAGGCTGCACACAAATCCCTCTCCTCACCTCACAAGCGCCTCTGCCTTCCATTCCCATGACAGAGAAGCACTGGGCTCAGGGGGCAGCCCATCAAAGTCACTTGACTCAAGAGAGCTCCTCTCAGAGAGGTAGGGGGCAGTATCCTCTGTGGGGCCATTAAACGTGAGCATCACAGAGGGTACTTGTTCCAGGTCTGAAGGACTCCATCTGCTTGTTAAATTCTGGCTTCGTCATGGTTCTTCTCAAGAAATCATCGTAGACATTTTCATAAAGAGAGTTGTCGCTGCTGCTTCTCTCATATGACACAAAAGAGAATTTTTACATTTGCTGAATCATCTACTTCTTGTTGGGTCCAACTACTGTAACATCAACCAACACAACCTTAAGCCCCTTCACAACTGCATAAAAAAACCACAAACATCTGGTACTTTAATGTAATGGGAAAGGTCACAATCAGCATTCACACCTGGGTCAAATAGCTCTGCAGTAGTCCCGGGTATTTTTTGGCACCGGCTCTGATCGGTATTGATGGAAATAGAACACCAGGGAGAACGCATTAATTTTGGCCCCTTAACTGGCAAAATGCAGTAATAAGCCACCACAAAATACCATCTGCCTCTGCCTAAGAAGCACTCAAACATTGTTCAAAATTTAGTTAGCAACAAGTTTGAGAGAGAGACTGACTTCCACAATGCTTCAGTGTTTACTAACCAGCCTGTTCTCATTCCAAACTCATCAAATACCACCCCATGGTCTGTGATTACAGCGTCAGACACTAATGCCAATAGCTAACTGCTGTGGTGGTATGATATGCTGCTGGGCAGCATCAGTTTGTAATGCAGCTGACCAAAACCTCCCGTAGTGTTACGATATGCCACTGCTTAGCCTGACAACACCTGTCATGGCAGCATGATTTGCCTGAGTTTGAAACTCCACTGGATAACAACCGAATATGAGGAGCTGGAAAGTCCCTATAGGGTGGGGCGGAGGTATGGTGGATAGGTCCACCAAACCCTGGAAGAGAATGAATAATACTGTGTGACGTCATCATAGGGTGGGGGGTTCTCCCCCACTGACCCATCCACCCCTCCTTTTTTGGAGACTTCTGTCAAAATGTGATGGCCAGTAGCCTTTTCATCTATTTTAGCAACCTCATCAAACCCCTTATAGGACGTAGAACGTCTTCAGCCAAGCACCAATCATACCACGAGGGAGTTTTATGTGGACCCTGCCCCTCTCCTAAGAAGCTGTGTTAAGCAAATGTGTTTAAAAAGAAAGCGAAAAGACTCTGGATTTTATGCAGGAAAAGAAAACAAACATGACCAAGAGAGCGTTGGATTCCTCCGAGAATGCTGTGGCGAACGAAAAAGAAACGCTGGGAAGAGGAGGGAAAATTATGTTTGAGAGAAACATCACCTGCGGCACCATTGTGACGAGTTTGTGAATCTTGGCCAACACCCCAGAAGCGTGTCAGGCATGTCGGTCGCTTGCAGATGCCTCTGGCCTCCGCTCTTATGCAGGAATGGAGTTTAGATGCTCGAGGTGCGTGGAGCTACAAGTTGAACTATAAGCGAACGAAGTGTGTTTTTATCAGTTGGAGAAAGGAGAAAGTTTTGGATCTCTTGTTGCCCAAGCAACACTCACCTCAATAGACTGGAGTGTGTTAAATATGGTGGGATTAATCGACGTAGTTTAAAAATGACCGACGGACTCTGAAAAACATGTCTCTCCCGCCGCCATCACCACCGCCTTCATCAGCTCCTTGATCGCCAGAGGCCAGCCTTATCAGGCCTTCTTCTGCACCGCCGTTGCTGATACAATCAGCCTCTCCTCCTCCTCTGGCTCAGGCTTTTTGGCCTCCTTCTCCGCCACTGCAGCCGTCCCAGGGCTTTCCTCCTACTCCTCCATCTTCACAGACAGAACCTGCTCCTCCTCCTCCATCGACTCCAACAACGCCCGTTTCACCCAATGGTTCTTCTTCTTCTTCTTCTTCTTCTTCTTCTTCTTCTTCTGCTTCTTCTTCTTCTGCTTCTTCTTCTTCTGCTTCTTCTTCTTCTTCTTCTGCTGCTTCTTCTTCTTCTTCTTCTTCTTCTGCTGCTTCTTCTGCTGCTTCTTCTGCTGCTTCTTCTGCTGCTTCTTCTGCTGCTGCTTCTTCTGCTGCTTCTTCTTCTGCTGCTTCTTCTGCTGCTGCTTCTTCTGCTGCTGCTTCTTCTGCTGCTTCTTCTGCTGCTGCTGCTTCTTCTGCTTCTTCTTCTTCTGCTGCTGCTGCTGCTGCTGCTGCTGCTGCTGCTGCTGCTGCTGCTGCAGACGTGCGAACCGGATATCCTTGTAAAGGAATGCACGATGAAATGGACGCGGTGCTCTCTGTGAGATTTCTGCGGTGAGAGCCTTAGTGAGTAAACTACTGCTGTATGTTTTGGGCGAGTACAGAAAGGAAATGGTGTCAAATCAACC
Organism: Epinephelus fuscoguttatus; assembly: GCF_011397635.1. Lineage (NCBI taxonomy): Eukaryota > Metazoa > Chordata > Actinopteri > Perciformes > Serranidae > Epinephelus > Epinephelus fuscoguttatus. The sequence goes on from NC_064757.1 coordinate 3,992,861, forward strand.
ATCCAAGTCAGTGTCAGCACGAATGTCTGGAAGAGACGTCAGACTATTTTTACGAGGTACACCGCCACCAGCTGGTGCAAAGACTTTGGACGGATCGTTTTATCCCTACCATCCAACGAGCTCTTAACGTTCACCTTCTCTCCATGTCCAAGTGCCAGATCCAGGGTGCTTGTGATTTCCTGCTGCATGACTTTAAAATTAAGATAAGACGCATCAACCACTCGATCGCCAAGATTTACAACACGATGACCGAAGGGGACGAGGAAAAGATTGAAATCGTAGACCAAGCTCTGGAGTTTGGGCTTAATGAGTGAAAATGGGTCACTACTGGAGTAAACTTGTAACGTGTGTAGAGGAACACATTGTCATTTGTCATTTAATCCGTGTTTTGGATCAGGTTATTAAAAACAAAATGACTGTGAATCATGTGGGTTTGAACAAAGACGTTAAAGTAACTTGATTGGAATGCATGTTGGATATAGTCAGGTCCCAATCTGTCAGTGTTGGGCAGTAACATCACTACAGTAGTGGACGTTTGTAGTTTAACTACATTTCTCAGTAGCTTGGTGGTAGCGTCGCTGTTTTCTGAATCAAGTAACTTCTCAGTAGTTAAGCTCTTTTATTGATCACTTAGCGCGGTAGGCTACATTTCCAAAATCATTTGTGAAGCTCAAACGAGGCGGGGATTTCTGTTATGGACTGAAATAAAACTGTCACTGCTACCACACAGAGTCACTTCCACATGAAGCTGACGGGGGACAGCCCTCCATTCCAAAACCCCGCCATTCCGAAACCCCGCCGTTCCGAACGACCCCCACTCCGAAATTGATTTTCAAGTCCATATCAAGTTTCCTGCATCAAACACTGCCGCCCGCTCTCCGGCCGCACTCCCACAATTCTGAAACTCGTACTACAAAAGCTTGAAATGAATGTTCAACTCATTGTTTTTTATTGAAATAATGTCACTGTCTTCATTTATTAGGTCTATGTATAATTTCACTAGCAGCAAACACATTTAGAGGAGACGCTTGTCAAGTCTTTTTACGCGCCGTCCGTGGTGCTAAAATCCCTGCTCCAGCCGCCGCTCCTGCTGACAGCAGACTGGGGGAGAAAAAAAAGACATTTCTTTGCTCTGTGCTTTCAGAAAATAACAAGGGTTAGAGTAAGAAAGACCAACAGTCTGTACAGCAGTCCCACTGTGTTTGCAGGGCATATCAGGCTGTGTGATTATGCACAAAGATTGGTTTAACGCATTGGAGCAATTTCATACAATTTCGGACATTTAACGTGACAGACTAATTTCAATTCAACATGGTCATTTGCTTAGAGGATTTAGCTGAAGCATAATGAGTGTTATACGTCATTAAGATGAAGTATTTGCTTGTTTTGTGGTTAATAATGCACATAATCCATTTGACCCCATCATGAATGGGGATTTTTATTCGTTCCTGCAGACAGAGGCAAAAGGATCAATGCGCAGCCTCCGTTTCCTTTGCATCCGTCTCGTTCATTCAAACTTTGTAAACAGGGTTGGGATTTGTAGGGGACATGTGTATGCTGCTCACTAGAAAATGTGTTTACTAAAATGTGTTTACTTGCCTCATTTCTAGTCAAAACAAATCTCTTTACACTTAAAAAAAATACTTGTTTCAAGCAAATTTTCACTTGAAATAAGTATAAAAATCTGCCCATGGAGCAAGTGTTTTTTTTTTTTTTTTTTTTTTTTTTTTTTTTGCTTGCAATAAGAGAAAAAAACCTTGCTCCATTGACAGAATTTTTTCTACTTATTTCAAGTGAAAATTTTCCTGAAACAAGTGAAAATTGTCTAAAGACAAGTTACTTTTTAGGTGATGAGTCTTATTTCAATTATAATGAGATTTGTTTTGACTAGAAATAAATATTCTTGGTAAGATTTTGAGTTTTTGCAGTGTACATACACATACATATAATACACGCATGTACGTTTTTGACCATGTTGTGACTGTTTGAAGCAGGTCTTCATTCTTGCTGTTGTGGTTTGAGTCGTGTTGGGAGTTAGTGCAGCTCACTGTTCAATAAACAATTGAACTTAACTTTTTTTTACCTGCCTATCTGTTTGACTAACACTGACTTGGCACGAAGTTGATTCAATTTAGTAAAAAGCTTGGATGTAGTTGCACTAGTTACTTTCATTTTTCTGTGCTTAGCTTGCTACATTTCTGAGGGTGATAGCTTTGATGTAGTGAAGTTTCATTTAATATTAGAGTAACTAGTAGCTTAGCTCACTACACTTTCCAAGTAGCTTGCCCAACACTGCAATCTGTACATACACCCTGGCATGTGTTGGTACGGTGCACATTGCAACTTGTAAAAGACAGTTCGGTGGCCGATGCATTCTACAAAATCATTAAAGAGATGAATGCCTCAAACGCTAGCCATTTGGTTACTCTGTACGCTTTGTTTGTAGATGCAGCAAGTTGTCTTGTACAAGGCAATAACGTACCTGTGGACACCTTGACAGAATTGAGAAGGTTGCATTATTATATTCTCATTATCCACAGGACCTCTGCCATGAATTTGCTCGTCTGCTTTAGCCTAATGCTATGTTGTTGTTGTTGTTGTTGTTGTTTTTTAACCGTGCATACCTCATATATCTTGTGATTGTTTTTAAATCATGCATACCTCCATATATCTTATGATTGTTTGAATCATGTGTACCTCATATCTTGCGATTTGTTTCTAAATCATGTAGACCTCATAATTTGTGATTGTTTTTGAATCATGTATATCTTGTAATGTTTTTGTAGTGTAATGTACTCATTTACTGTAGTGTTTATGCTGTACCTTTAACCCTTTATGACCTACCATAGAACAAGTCCGCCAGAGCATATCTTTACAATTTTACCTGCTGTAGGGCCATTTTTTGGAGTATTTTAATATGCTATACATCAATACAACCCTTAAACCCCAAATTTTAATAATATGTGTGGACATATGTCCATACTAATGAAATAAATTGCTAAAAAGCGCAATAAACCACTAAAAAAATGAAAATCATTTTTGTTTTTACACATATTTTTCTAAATACAGAAATATCATGGCTGTATCCCTCAAAATTGTAAATGTAAAAAAGTTGCACAAAATCCTTTCAAACCACAGAAAATTTATTTTGAGTGTTTTCATAACTTAATTTTTGAGATACACTCATTTTTATAAAATGTGACAAAAACGAAAGTTAAATGCACATTGTGCACAATTAGCAAAAATACAACATGTACATCAAAATAAACTATTTACAATAGAACAACCACAGTTCAAAGTTCAAAGTCAAACATTACTTTTAAATAGCATCAGGGGAGCTGTGATAGGTCTTGTGACAGTTCCTGTCCACAATGAGCAAAATTTTTGCTGCATTTTTATTGGTGTTGGCACACAGTGTTTTGATGGCAGCCCGGTGAAAGTACATCCTCAACAGCTCAGATGGAGAGGGATTGTCCACGTACTGTGATGGGGTGGCTGCACACCTGGCCTCCTTTTGGGCAGATGTGGGGATGTGGCAAGATGTCAGGCTTCTTTTCGGTTCTCCAGCCAGCTGCATCACCAGGGAGTGTCTCTGACCTGGAGCCTCTGTTTGCTGGAGACCGACTCCTTCCTCCCCCTCTGCCTCCCTCCGGGTTGCAGGGCGAGGAGACCCCCCCCCCCATTTCCTCCTCCTCATTATCGTCAACTCTGCATACAGATGTTACACAGTGTGTTAGATGTGTTCAACATGAGAGTAATAGAGTAAAGTAAAGAAAATATACGTACATGTAACACAACTGAAAGCATTTTGCACTAAATACGCACCATTATTGTAACTCATAAACAAACAGTATTTCATGAATATATACATACATGTCATAGGAAGGATCTCTCCCTTGGATGAGGTCAGCGTCATCTCCACTGTCGGCAGAATCCGGACTGAATGTGGACTGAATCTTCATCCGACGATGTAATTAGCTTGAAAGCTTCGCACCGGGAGAAAAGCCGTTTCACGCGTCCGGGTTGTTGCGGTTCCATAAATATATGTCTGCGAGTGTGTGGTGAGTGTCTGGTGTGTGTGTGTGTGTGTGTGTGTGTGTGTGTCTAAGTGTTGTTGTGAAAGAGTAAAATACAAAACGAGAGCGAGTGTGTGACTGCAAGCTGAGAGAAATACTTACCGCGGAAGAAAGAGAGGAATTTGCCGGGAAATGACGTCACTCCTTGTTGCCGCGGGTAGTGTCGCAAGAAAGACACGCAAGAAAATAATGTGACAGTTCATGCTCACAACGTGATGACGTTTAGTCCAACATAGGAAGTGCTGTGAATACCCGCGATCAGGATTATAATGTTTTTGTTCTTAGCGCTTTTTACTGTTCTTCTACAAACCTGTCAGTGCAAGGAAACAGCACTCTGGGACATGATGAATGCATGGTGAGTTAGAGTAACTCCTCCGGTTTTAAATGCAAAAAGAATTATTGCTCTATCTTATTTGGTTGCAATTCTACCGGCATTTAAAAATCAATATGCAAATGGGATCACCGGCTCCCGCCGGTTTTAAAGGGTTAAGTTGACCTTTAAAGATAAGATCCAGAGCTTGACTCATTGAGTTGTGATGTGTTTGTTGCCTGCAAGCACATTAAACTCAGTTGCACCTGATTCTGCGTGTCTCCAGTGATTTTTTTTTTGACCTCTGAGTATTTGAGTTTTAGACACTTAATAGAAAACAAAGAAAGTTTGTTCGGGAAGTAGGAGCCTTCTGGCCCAGCTCCAGGCTTTGAATTCTGCTTCTTCAAAGTGGCGAGTCAGCGTCAAAGGGCGAGAAGGTCAGATCCTGAGACCGGGGGCACTGGGCTGCGCATCAGACATACAGGTGGCCACCAGATAAGGTAAGCAAGCCTTTTTCTGCCGAAACCGGGTGCGTCTGAGGTGCAGTGTTGGGAGCCGCCCAGGTCAGAGGTATTTGACAAAATTCCTCTCCTAAAGAACCTAAAATGTGATGTAATAATTACTAACTAATAACACAACATCGGGACATAGCTGATATATTGCTAGAGACAACTGAATCTAGTGCAACACAGCGTGACCTTGGTGTGGAGTGAGTGTGTGTGTGTGTGTGTGTGTGTGTGTGTGTGTGTGTGTAAGCCAGAGAGATAAGCATGCAGAGAGAATGAGTGTGTGTGTGTGTGTGTGTGTGTGTAACCAAGCAGGCAGAGAATGAAAATGTGTGTGCGTTAAAGACATAAAAGAAGTGTCGAGTACAGTACAACAGAAAATAAATCACATGAAAAAAAAAAAAAGAAAAAACAAATAATAACTAGAACTGCAAGCAGTTATGAACAGGGGCCAAGCCTCCCCGCGCAACTCGGCCCCTGTGCCCCTCGGAGCCCACAGAAGTTGGCCCCGAAGCACGACGGGCTCAGGGCGAGAGCAGGGACGCGGGCTGATGTCCGAGCCGCGGTATTTGCTGTAATGGGAAATGCGCCGGAAGTGTGAAAGGCTGAACGTGTGGCAATTTGGATTTATTGTAATAAATCATACCCACTTTGACCAATCATTACTTAACTTTATGTCCGGCCTCAGGAGTGACCCCACATCACACTCACCAAATTTTGTTCAAATCTTGTACTTGAGACTTGATGTTTGTAGGTTTTTAGCGCCCCCCATTAGCCGATTTGCACCAAATTTGGCACAGAGCCTCTGGATGACCTCCAGAACAAGTGAATTAGGTTTGATAAAAGCATTCCAGTTTAGTTAATTGATTACTTTCTTCTGGCTTCATCGATAAATACAACTGTGTATCATCTGCATAACAATGGAAATTTATAGAGTGATTTCTAATGATGTTGCCTAAAGGAAGCATATATAGAATAAATAGGATTGGTCTGAGCACAGAACCTTGCGGAACTCCCAAACAAACTTTAGTATGTAAGGATAAGTCATTATGAACGTGAACAAACTGAAAACGATCAGATAAATAAGATTTAAACCAGCTTAGTGCAGAACCTTTTTGGCCAATTAAGTGATCCAGTCTCTGCAGTAGAATTTGATGGTCAATTGTGTCAAACGCCGCACTAAGATCTAATAAAACAAGTACAGAGATGAGTCCTTTGTCTGAAGCAATCAGAAGGTCATTTGTAATTTTAACTAGTGCTGTCTCAGTGCTATGATGCACTCTAAATCCTGACTGAAATTCCTCAAATAAATTATTATGGAGAAAATCACACAGCTGGTCTGCGACTACTTTCTCAAGGATCTTTGACATAAAGGGAAGATTAGATATTGGTCTATAGTTGGCACACCTCTGGATCCAGGGTGGGCTTTTTTAGTAGAGGTTTAATTACAGCTGTCTTAAAAGACTGTGGTACATAGCCTGTTAATAAGGATATATTGATCATATCTAATATATGAGTGTTAACTAAAGGAAAGACCTCCTTAAGTAGCCTAGTTGGGATGGGGTCTAAGAGACACGTTGATGATTTAGATGAAGAAATCACTGTGGTCAATTCTTGAAGAGAAATTGGGGAGAAGCAATCTAAATATATATTAGGTCTTACAGCTGTGTTTGAGGTTAGCTAGGTAGACCTACTATCAGAGGACAGGAGGTCATGAATTTTGCCTCTAATAGTTAGAATTTTGTCTTATTTGTCTAATTAAAAAAGCTCATAAAATCATTACTGCTAAGGGCTAAAGGAATACAAGGTTCAATTGAGCTTTGACTCTCAGTCAGCCTGGCTACAGTGCTGAAAAGAAACCTGGGGTTATTCTTGTTTTCTTCTATTAATGCTGAGTAATGGTTTGCTCTGCCATTGCGAAGGCCCCTCTTATAACTTTTGAGACTGTCTGCCCAGATTAAACGAGATTCTTCCAGTTTGGTTAATCACCAATTCCTTTCAAACTTTCACGATATTTGTTTTAACTTACAGGTTTGAAAGTTATACCAAGGAGCAAACTTTCTTGGCTTTGTTAACTTCTTTTTAAGAGGAGCTACAGAGTCGAGTGTTGTTCGCAACGAGCCTACGGCGCTATCAACAAGATGATCAATTTGGGAGAGGTTAAAGTCGGTACGGGAAACCTGAAGGACTTGGTATTGAATTTAACGACGGAGTAATCATTTCCTTAAATTTTGCGACAGCACTATCTGATAAACATCTAGTATAGTAACTGTTGCTGAGTGGTGTGTAATCGAGTAAAAAGAAATCAGAAGTAATCAAATAATGATCCGATAGCGAGGGATTCTGTGGAAAGACTGTTAGGTTATCAATTTCAATTCCATACATCAGAACTAGATCGAGGGTATGGTTAAAACAGTGAGTAGGTTCATGTACACCCTGACTGAAGTCAATGGAGTCTAATAATGAGATAAAGGCGGTAGCCAGGGAGTCATTATCAACGTCGACATGAATGTTAAAATCGCCTACAATAATAACTTTATCTGATTTAAGAACTAAACTGGATAAAAACTCTGAGAATTCAGATACAAATTCAGAATACGGGCCAGGAGCACGGTGCACTATAACAAATAAAAGTGGCTGCGAGGTTTTCCAGGTCGGATGTAAAAGACTAAGAACGAGGCTTTCAAATGAATTATAATCTAGTTTAGGTTTAGGACTGATTAACAGACTAGAGTTAAAAATGGCTGCAACTCCCCCTCCTCGGCCGCTGCCTCGAGGAATGTGGGTATTACTATGACTGGGAGGAGTGGACTCATTTAGACTAACATAGTCTCACTGAAACCTGGCTGTGTCAAGATGAATGAGTAAATCAATATGATTATCTGAAATTAATTAGTTTACTAACACTGCTTTAGACGATAGAGACCTGACATTTAACAGTCCACATTTAATTCTCCTGTTTTGTCTTTCTGTCACAGAAGAGGTTTTAATTTTTATGAGGTTGTTATGCACAACTCCTCTTTGTTTAATTTTAGATTTAAATAATTTAGGTGGTCGGGGGACAGACACCGTTTGCATAGAACTATGAAAACTATGGCTGGGTAACTGAACTAGAAGCTCAGAGAGGCGTATAGGACTGCGACTCTCTGTCCTGGTCTCAACTCTGGGTTGTCAGGGATTTAAATTACTAATAAAATTTGCCAGGTTCCTAGAAATTAGAGCAGCTCCATCCAAAGTGGGATGAATGCTGTCTCTCCTAATAAGACCAGGTTTTCCCCAGAAAGTTTGCCAATTATTAACGAAACCCACATTGTTTGCTGGACACCATCTGGACAGCCAGCAATTAAATGATGACATGTGGCTAAACATGACATGTGTGGTCAGATTTGGGTCCAGAGAATACTACAGAGTCCGACATCGTTTTTGCATATTCACACACCGAGGCAATATTAATTTTAGTGACCTCCGATTGGTGTAACCGGGTGTCATTGCCGCCAACGTGAATAACAATCTTACTGAATCTACGTTTAGCTTTAGCCAGCAGTTTTACATTTGATTAAATGTCGCCCGCTCTGGCCCCAGGGATACATTTGACTATGGCCGCTGTTGTTGCTAACTTCACGTTTCTCAGAATAGAGCTGCCAATAACCAGAGTTTTATCCTCAGTGGGTGCATCGCGGAGTAGGGAAAAGTGGTTGGAAACGTGAACAGGCTGGTGATGGGCCGTGGGCTTTGGCTTGGAGCTACGCCTCTGGTGAACCGTAACCCAACCTCCTGGGCCAATTTGCACTAAATTTGGCACAGAGCCTCTTGATGACCTTGGGAACAAGTGACTTAAGTTTGATGTTGAAAGCATTTATTTTGACCAAAATATGAAACAATATGTGTTTTTTAGCTAGCAAAAAAAAAATTAGTTTGATTATAACTAGCGCATTTTTTGGAGTGCCAACATTCTTTTGATAAATTTTGATCAGACGCATCTGGAGATTCTATGTGCAAAGTTTCATGCAGGTGGTGCTTAAACTGTGGGAGGGGTTCGAAAAAGTAGGTTTTGGACATGTGGTGAATTAGCAAAGAGAATATGCAGCAGAAGTGGGTGGGGCCTGTGTCAGAAAACCCAGCTCTATTCAGGGAACACATGGATATAATGTTTATGAATGTGTCATTTAAAATGTGGAAGTTATCACGCAAAAATGAGTTACAGCACCACCTAGTGGAGCATATGCACAATTTTGGTATGGAAGATCTGTGTCCTATTCTATATGTACCCTATAAATTTCACAGCCCTCAGCATAATAGTTCAGCTGTAGTAAATGTTTGTTGTTTATCCTATAATAAGCCACGCCCACATTGACCAGTCATGACCACCTTCAATATATGGCCTCAGGAATGGCCCTCCATCATACTGACCGAATTTCATAGAAATGGGTATAGCCATTTAAGAGATATCAACTTCCCATATTTGTAGCACCTCCTAGTGGCCAACAAATTCAGCTCATAACTTCAGTGTCATGCCAGCTAAGGATCTGAGATTTGGTGTTGATAGCATTAAGTTTAACTGAGATATGCAACAGTTTACATTTTTATGGCTAGCTACAAAAATTGGTTCATTTATAATTTGCGGAATTTTTGACAGAACAAAATTATTTTGATAACTTTAGATCAGATCCAGGTGAAGAGTGTAAGTGCCAAGTTTCATGCAGATCAGACAAAATCCCAAGAGAGAGTTCAAAAAAGTAGGCTTTCTAGTTTTTGCGATTTTGAAAAAAAAAAATATATATATATATATATATATAATCAGAAGTGGGCATGGCCAATTGCAACATGATTCAGCTGGGAATCTGGGGATATAACGTTTTTGAATGTACGACATACGGTGTGGGAGTTAAAGGCCAAAATGCGTTGGCCTTGGTCATTGCGCCCCCTGCAGGCGGACATATGTAGTTTTTTGCATCTGAGGTACGTGCTGGTGTCTGGACCAACCCTCTAAATTGCACCACCCTCCCTTGCACAGTTTAGCCTGCAGCACCACTTTTATCAACAGAAGAATAAAAATACAGAAAAAGTATAAAAATCTTTACAACAACAATAGGGTTCCTAGCACCGCTGGTCCTAGAAAACGCATCTGCTTGCATACGCATTCCCCGAGGCCCCTCAGGCTTGGCCCCCTAATAATACATAAAAAGCATTCTGTGGATACCGCTGTTAATCTCGCAGCACCTCAAGCTTGAAAGCAGGGGAGCTGTGTTAGAAAACAGGTCTGCACAGGCAGAATGCTAAAGAGATAAATATCACTAGGAGCCCTGAGGGGACTGCTGTAAGAGATAAAAGAGATAAATATCACTAGGAGCCTTGAAAGGACTGCGGTAAAAGATAAAAGTCGCTAAGAGCGGACAGGACTGCGACGACGATCGATCAAAGTGTAAAAATTGTAAATATTATAGGAGAAGACAGGAGTTATTGTGAATACAGTAAAGATAAATAGACGTGTAGATAAAAAATACTGACATAATAGACTAACGACTAGACTTAGACAAGGAGCGTAGGAAGTAGATAAAAAAGTGCACACAGCCAACAGAAGTGGGTTTATACAAAAAAAACAAAGCTTTGTTAAACTTTAATACTTTGGCTCTGATCTCTATTGGTTTAAAGGTCATTACAAAGAAAATTCTTTTGACATTTTGGTGCCTGAATGTTTTCATCATAATCTGGTGTCTGTGTGTTTGTTTTATGTGATTTGCTTTAAAGGTTTGTTAAATGTGGTAGTTATTGACAGCGTCTCAGTGAAATAAAACCAGACAAGGGTAACCTAACGGTGTCAACAAATTGTCTGGGGACTGGAAACCTAACGGTCTCAACGAAAGTCCATATGTTTCACTGATCGAACCAGTTGCTTGGGTGAACTCTATACAAGCTGGTTGGCTGTTAAGGTGAGAATAAAAAAGAAATTTTGTTATCTTAATTTAGCTTTATAAATAAATAAAAAAGTAATAAATATAGATTTATAAATAAGTAAGTAATAAATTCAGCTTTATAAATAAATAAAATAAGTAATACATTTAGCTTTATAAATAAATAAAATAAGTAATTAAAAAAGAGAGAAGTTAAAAACAGGCTGCTAAGAGTTGGGTGGAAGAGGGTGACAGCAGTAGTGACGAAATTTGGGCTGAAGAACATTGAATGACTGATGGTTCAAACTACATAGACAACAAGGGTGAGGAGCAGTGGCAAGATGAGCAAGAGATTCAACTAAAACTTTGGATAATTACTAAATTTACCAATTTGAAACAAGTGAAGGAAGAATTTCCAGGTGTACAGTGGGAGACGATTTTGAATGATTTGTGGACTCCCCGCTCATTAGATCCATTGCTGCAATATTTGTGTGACAATTATAAAAGCGGACCCGTAGTTTCACTTCCTCTGAACCAGGTAGTATTTCAAGATTTAGAGAAGGGAGTGGAATTTAATCCAAGATTGCAGATTGTTGTCGTGCCTAGAAAAGTTGATTGGGAGACAGGAAAATTTGGCTGTTTAACCAAAGTCCCCCTAGGAGACAGGTCACATAAATTAGAATATAACCCCTGGAGAGAAAAAAATACAAAACTGCCATCACAGTAGGGAAAATACTAGTACTGATATGCCCAAAAGAAACAGATGAGCAACCACAAATTCCAAGAGCAAGTGAAGTTAAACAAGGCTTCATGGGAGCCAACCAAGGAAAGATAGAAAAAGGGGTTCTGACACCCACAGAGATAGTGATGACACAACACCCAGGTTGGAGAAACCGAATCCAATGCCGTGTGACCAAATGGCACAAAAGAACATCAGGAAAAAATCGTTGGCCTAAAGATGGAACCTTCAACCTGGCATGTTGCGACGAGGTGGAGTCAGAGCTAAGACACATTGAGGCAAAAGACACCAAGGTGAGTTATACGAAAAATAAAAAACGGGCTAAAGAAAGGAAGGTATTAGGGTGGTTTAGACAAGTCGGGGGTAGGAAGCAAATGGTGCAAGTAGAGCGCAGCAAGCATCCACAGGACCCACAGGCACCGAAGCAAATGGTGCAAGTAGAGCACTGCAAGCATCCACAGGACCCACAGGCACCGACAGATGTGATACCCACAGCCCCACCCCTACCAGCACCACCACCACCATACCCACAAGACACATCACCATCAGAGACGGGACAATACCCCCTGTGCCTGGTAGGGGAGGCAAGAGCAGCAACAACAATGGAGGGCCAAGTGGAGGGAAGGTTCACAGTGACCTTGACCAGGGACACGAAGGCCAAGAGCAGACGAAAAAAGACGCTCCCCACACGCAGAACACTGACAATGCAAATGCCACCTTGTGCCGGTGCACAGACGGAGGGGAGGACCAGCAGGCCAAGGAGGATGGAGAGGGGGACCGAACTTTGCTCCAGGACCACAGCCACCACAACAGCAAACCTATCAGCAATCCGCACCCTATCAGCAATCAGGCCCCCAGGAAATGAACACAGGATATCCAGGAGTGAATCCTGCTGCACATGACTACCTATGCTGGGGTTGTAACCAGCCCAGCCACCGACGTAGGGAGTGTCCGGTCAATCCATGGGAAGGTCCAGCAGAAAATTGGCCGTACATAGAGACAGGGCGCCCATGGTATGGCTGCCCAGAGAAGCCTGAGGGGGAAGTAATGTCACCAGTCATTTCATTACAGCCACACGACGAACCAACTATACCTGTTGTCACCCACGAACAAGCATATCCTTTTATGGTTATTCTTTTAAGTCATCCATCAAGACCATAGGCTTCTCTGGGAAATCACAAGTCGTACCATTGACAGAGCCCATTCCAATGCTCATCGCAGGAAAAGTCATATTTGCACCCCTACTCTATTCAGCTCATACGCCAGTGAACCTTCTAGGCAGAGACATATTGTGCCCTCTCAAAGCTAAGATCATGTGTACTCAAGATGGATTATAACTAGATTTCCCCAAGGAACCTCCACAAAGCATGATGCCACAGCTGCCTGTGAACGCTACAGAGACACCACAGGCATTGGTCGACTGGCTCAAACTGACACCAGAAGAGTCTCACCTCAAACAGACATGGACTGAGTGGGAACCATGGGTTAGGTTACATTTTGACACTCCCATTCTGCCACTGCACTTGCACGCTCATGTACAGTATGACACAGACCAGACTCATGTAGATTATCAAGAATGCTGGGACGCAGTGCTCAATAAAAAACGATGCCTGATCACTAGTGAAGACTTTTAAGACCTCAAGGTGTGGTGGCCGCCGTCCGCCTCCCAGAAAAATTGGCTGGGTGGTTTCAAGTACCAAATTCTACACCACATGTTACACTGGTGATAGCAGAAGGTTATGAGTCTCGTCATCTGGGTCCTATGGTCAGGTGTGCGCTGCAGGTACGAGAGTGGTTACCCACCGAGAATAAATACATCCACATTTCAGACAACAAACAATACATCAGAATCTCAACTAAGACAGGTGATGAAGCAGTCGCAGACAGGGTACTTGTAGATGGTACTACTCCCACACAGATGGCAATCACAGAAGAACATGCACAGTTGTTGAGTAAAGTTCCATCACAGCTATGGACAGCACATAAACCAGACGTAGGCTTGATAAAATCAGTGCAACCTGTCCGCATGACACTAAAACCACGTTAGTCTACCATACCAGAGGCAGTGTCCTCTCCAGCAACATGCCATTGACGGTATCCGACCCACAATTGAGGGCTTGGTAAAAGCCGGAGTTCTGGTCAAAACTAGAAGTCCCTGCAACACGCCCATTTTTCCTATCAAGAAACCAAATTCCTCAGACTGTCGCTTAGTGCACGACCTAAGAGCAATTAATGCAGTGGTGGAAACAGAGACACCACATGCTTTCACATTCACACACATTGCTTTCAAACATACCACCCGACACACAGTGGTACACAGTCATTGATTTGTATTCAGCCTTTTTCAGTGTACCGCTACACCCAGATTCTCAATATTTGTTTGCATTCACCTATGAAGGTCAGCAATATGTATATTCCAGAATTCCACAAGGACTTTCAGAGTAGCCGTCGATCTTTAACCGAGTGTTGACACGGGATCTAGCTAATTTGAACGTGCCAAGCACTGTACTACAATATGCAGATGACTTGCTTGTCTGTAGCTCTTCAAAAGAACAATGTCATAAAGATTCCATTGCAGTGCTCACAGCATTAGCAGAGGGGGGACACAAGGTCAGTAAGGACAAATTGCAGTTCTGCCAGCAGTCTGTAGAGTACTTGGGCAGACAGTTAAGTGGGGATAAGAAGTGCATTGCCCCATCTCAAATAGAGGCAGTAAGTAAGGCTCCTCAACCGCAGATGGTGGGCCAAATGCTGTCTTTTCTCGGCATGACAGGATACAGTCGGCCATGGATTTGTGACTATGCTATAAAAACTGCTCCACTCAGAGATTTAGTAAGAGCAGCAGGACAGACAAACAACACAGCACAGCTGTCCTGGACGGAAGAAGCAGAAGGTGCGTTCCAAGCCTTAAAAACAGACATGCAGTCCGCTCCAACATTAGGCACTCCTAACTGCTCCAAGCCTTTTCATCGCTACGTAGCAGAGGAATCTGGGTTTCATTCATGGCAGCCACGGTAGATAGAGTACTAAGCGAATGCGAAACTTGTGCGAGATACAACATCAGGAAAGTTTTCACAGCCCCACTGGCGCATATACCACCTCTAGACAGTCCTTTCAGACACCTCATGTTAGACTACATAGACATGGGAGTACAATCCAGAGTAAGAGGAATGAGATACGTCTTGGTAGTCATATGCAGATACAGCCGATGGGTAGAAGCAACAGCCACAGCCCGATCAGATCACAGAACAGTTGCAAAATTCCTCTGCCAAGAAGTCTTCCCGAGATTTGGGATGCCAGACACCATACCATCAGATAACAGTAAACACTTTGTATCTAATGTAATACAAAAAACATTGAAGCAACTGGGCATCAAACAAAAGTTTGGCTGTGTCTACCACCCTCAGTCACAGGGGGCAGTAGAAAGAGCAAATGGGATTCTGAAAACAAAAATAGCTAAAATAGTAGCAGATAGCAGGGACAAGCTTAACTGGGTGGATGCCTTGCCGCTTGCACTAATGTCAGTGCGCTCACAAGCCAGCAGAATCACGGATCTAACACCGCATGAAAGGCTTATGGGTCAACCTATGCCAATACCATATTTGAGGGGTCCCTATGAAGGGCCCCCATTGGAGCAACTGCAAAATGAAATGTTTGACTATTTACAAAGTCTAACCTGTATCCACAGGGCCATCTTCCAGCAGGTGAAAGGGGCCACAGAGGACAGACGAGCCGAGATCCCAGAGGACCTTCAGAGAATACTCCCCGGAGAGTGGGTGTACGTCAAAGTGTTTAAAAGAAAGTGGGACCAGCCGAGAAGGGAAGGTCCATACAAGGTCATATTAGCAACCTCAACAGCCTTGAAAGTTGACGGTAAGGATGTTTGGTTTCATCTTAACCACTGCTGCAGAGCTAACAACCCAGAGAGACCTTTACCCCGACCCAGGACCAGATGGAGAGCATCTCCCTCTGGGAGACGAGGCCGCTCCAAGGGGGGTAGGGGGTCATCCGGGAGGGGAAGGTGATGCCTCCCCACAGAGTCAGGGGACAAGGCGCTTCTCACACTTGGCGGCCAGGCGGGATCAGAACGGGGCCCAGGGTGACAGCAGTGGGTCGCTGCCAGGGAAGGTATCACCAGAGAGCACCACAGAAGGGAGCACCTCCTCCACAGTGGCTAGCGATGAGTCTCATAAGTCGACACCTGACAGCCGCAGGGATGATGATGACGCGCAGGGACAGCAAGAGCAGAGGAAGTTAAGGAGGCTGCAGAAGAAGAAGAAGGCCGCAGCTCAGAAGCAGGCGCAGCAGAGAGCCAAGAGAGTGCAGACGCAGACACAGGAGATGCAGGCTCAGAACAGGGAACAGCAGACCAGCAGGCCACATAGCCAGAGAAGTCCAGATGTAGGAAGTCAGACCAGTATAGGAGGAGGAATTCAGGCAGGGATAATAGCTGCAGTGCTACTAACATTACTGCTTATCATGACAGGGGTGAAGCCAAGTGAGGGAGCAGAACAGAGCGATCAGGATCAGGGACAGATGACCATTGTTTACTCGCACTAGGATCCATGGCTGTAAAACAGGGACAGATGCCTAGCGGAGAGATAGTGCAGCTGACCTACTATAAGTCGCAGGCCTATGATGATGTGTTGGTGGAAGGTCCAGGAAATATTAGGTTGCATTGCCGGTCTATAGGACCACAATGTAGTGCAGAAGGGATGGTGACAGCAAGAGTCTGGTGTGACAATGAAGGTTGTGCCAACATAGACACCGGGGACACAGTACCCGTAGAACTGGCTTAGCAATGGCTAGGTCGTATAGAGGGAGAGCCAGTTCAGGGTAGGAGATAACCAAATAAAAGGGCAACAGATCCAGGTAAACCTTGCTTTCACCAAACCCATACTAACAATCAACTAATTAACATATATAGTTTATTTATACTACAGGGCAATTAGGAGGAAAAAAAAGAAAAGAGGGAAGTGAATTGAACTAAACAATGTCCCTTACAACACGTAGATAGGTGCAGAGCATGGCCAGCAGTTGGAGATCCCCGTGTCCAAAGCAGCAGAATCCAGGGTTGACCTACCAAGAGCGCCCAGCCATGGAGAAGCGTCCAGACCCCCCCAACCCATCTCCCATGCTGACCAACCGACCCCCATTCCCACATGTGCCCCAAGGAGGAGCCCCCCATTGAAGCCCGTTGGTACCAGTATGCGCCGATGACCTCACCAGGAACCTACGTGCCACTGCTTATGCAGCCGCCATTGACGAACTTCCCGAACTGGACTCACAACATGCCATGCCAGAGGACCAGCCCCCAGTTGAGATCCCAGGCCGGGGAATGACCACGATGGAGTGGGGAACGACTGCGATAGTAGGGATGGCAGACCAGACAATCTTCAACCAACTCCCCAGTGCATCAACGTGTACGACGTGGCCTGGCCAGGCCCAAGCCAAATGATGAACCCATGCCCTGACGAGCTGAAATATCTATAAGAAGGCGTCATACGTCAGATTTCTGTTCATTTCATCATGACTCAGATCTCTGGCGGCGAGGGGTTTTACATTACCCTGCCCTCCAATGCCAGCGCTGACGTATTTAAAAATAATACCGGCTCCAGTTTTCACGTCGACTTGGAGCAACATATTGACTTGGAGGGCCCGTGGCAAGTGGCCTTGACGGAGATTTCGTACCCGCACACGTGGCATAACATTCCTCAAGATGCGGCCTACTTTGAGCGGAGAAAGAAACCTGCGACAAACCTGAGACCGTAGTCAACCGTCGAAGGGTCAGAGGGGGATATTACGCCAACTTTGAACTGCTCAAGGCCGAGCTAAACACACATCTTAGAGTCGTCGACAGCAATATTTTTTTAGCGTTTAACAACATCCAAAAAAGATTTGAATTTCAGGCAGGCGGTCAGTATCATCTGGCGCCCCACCCGGCCGATATAAAAGCAGGGAATTACCACCTTTACTGCTACAGCGACGTGGTAAGTCATCAGCTCGTAGGCGACGCCTACGCTCTGCTCTTGAGGACCGTCCCTACACAAGGGACGTATGGCAACGTCATCACGCAGTGTTTTAATCACGCCTCGTATCTACCGGTCATCAAGAAACACATTGAAAGAATCCACGTTGAGATTAAGACCGATCAAAATAAGCCGGTAAACTTTACCTTTGGCAAGACTATCGTGAAACTCCATTTCAGACCTGCAAAGACCTCGTTGAAACAATGACCCATTACCATGATCCTTGTCGTTTTGTGAGCTACTATGAAAACCAAGCGGGTGGAGCCCTCCCCTGTTTTTACGGCTCCCCTGTAATGTACGGGCGAGGGATAGGGTCTATATTTTCAAGATTATTCCGTTTTGTGTCCCCTATCATGAAAAAAGGTTTTGCCGTTGCTAAGCCTCATCTCAAGGTAGCCGCTAAAAAAACGGAGGTCATGAGCCACAGCGTAGGTAAAATAGCGGGTTGAAACTCTGATCAGACGTCTCAAGAAGGATCCGGGGGTATTATGGTTTTGGCTAGAAGAGCAAGAAAGAGACCTCCGGGGGAGCGTGTTTCACGAGGATCTAAAAAACGTTGACGCTCCACCAAGGGCAAGTCAGTCGGTACGAGAGGCGCTAAGGGAAAGAAGTCTACCCAGAGCCCCGCAGCAGCAGTGGCAATAAGGTCCAGTGATATCTTTTAGGAAAAAAAAAAACAAAACAAAAAAAAAAAACAAAACAAAACATGGCTCTTTTACCTCACAAATTGGCCGAGTGCAGTATGGTGGAGCTGGATTTATTTTCAGCCCCCATGACGCAGCTGTCTAAAGATGAAAAGAGATTTTGCCTTTGTCGGCCATTACTGACTCGGGGCCTATAGAGTTTTTCATTCCTGGAGATGGCGAAAAATATTTGGATTTGAACGACACCTTGCTACACCTGCGACTGAAAATTACCAAACCGGACAGTACAAACCTGGATAATGACATGCCCGTAGGCCTCGTGAATTATCCTCTGAATACCATTTTCAGTCAGTGCGATGTTATTCTTGGCGATAGATTGATATCGCAATCCAGCGCCACTCACCCATATAGAGCCATGATCGAAAACCCTACTCAACTTTTCAGAAGATTTGCTAAAAAGTCAGTTTACCGCTGGGTTATTTTACAAAGACACGGCCGGCTCTATGGATTCTGTGGTGACAAATAACGGACCGAACAAAGGTCTAGTGCAGAGAGCTTGGTTCACTGCTAATTCTGGCGAGCTTCACCTGTCGGGCCCGCTCCACGCTGACAAAAAATATTGGGCGCTTCTTTGTTTGTCAAGAAAACGACCGTTTCCCCCGTGGTGTGTCTGGGTCACGCGGCGGCCCTGTTGAGGGGTAACGTGCTCTATCCTTTGTCCCGCGTCAACCGAACATCCTCTGCATGAGATGCTGAAAGGTGCTTGGCGCATTTCATAGCCCAAAAGGCACGCAGTTCCATTCAAAGAGCCCGAACGGTGTGTAAAAGGCCGTCTTTGGTTTATCCTGCTCTGAGACTGGTACTTGATTGTAACCGCTCGCCAAATCCAAAGTCGAGAACCACTGATCCCCAGCCAGAGCATCAAGACTTTCCTCAATGCGAGACAAAGGAAAAGCATCCTTCCTTGTCTTGGCATTAAGCAGGCGGTAGTCAACGCACATGCGTAGACTACTGTCCTTCTTCCTCAATAAAACGATCAGAGAAGCATATGGATGCTGCTTTCATTTATGACCTGGGCCTCGAGGAGCTGATTGATATGTGTCTTGACTGCCTCATACTCAGAAGGTGGGATGCGTCTGTATCTCTGCGGAATCGGGACGTCGTCAAGCAGGAGAATGTCATGAGAAACCAGATTTTTACAGCCAAGGTCACCCTCATGAGCAGAGAAGACTCAACTAAACCTCTGCAACAATGACCAGACTTGCACCTGCTCT